>NC_091778.1:49291666-49594696 GCF_029378745.1 Bos indicus | reverse complement strand
TTGTGGCATGTAGAATCTTAGTTCCCAAACCAGGAATCAAACCCACGTCCCCTGCATTGGCAGGCGGATTCTCAACCACTGGACCACCAGGGAAAGCGCGCCCGTTTTTAACCTTCATCTTGACTCTCTACCCACGTCCATCCACATTCAGCCAGTGCGTCACCCTGGTGGCCCACAGCCCAGCGTATGGAGGCAGGACAGGTCACCCAGACTCTGGTAGCAAGTATTTCGGATCACTCCTTTTCATTAACTGCAAATGAGGTCTCTCCTTTTTAGCCGAAGTCTTATGTTACTGGAATGGGTTTCTGTCAGTAGCTATCAGGGCTTCCTTGATAGCTCGGTTGGTAAAGAATCTGCCTGCAATGCAGGAGACCCCGGTTTGATTCCTGGGTTGGGGAGATCTGCTGGAGAAGGGATAGGGTACCCACTCCAGCATCCTTGGGCTTCCCTTGTGGCTCAGCTTGTAAAGAATCTGCCCGCAATGCGGGAGACCTGGGTTCTTTCCTTGGGTTGAGAAGATCCCCTGGAGAAGGGAAAGGCTACCCACTCCAGTATTCTAGCCTGGAGAATTCCATGGACTGTATAGTCCATGGGGTTGCAAGGAGTCGGACACGACTGAGCGACTTTCACTTGTCGGCAGAACCTTGAGTTGCAGGGACGCAGACTGTTAAGGTTTGGGTATTTATTTGCTTGCAGCTTGAGGCTGGTCATAATGAGCTGTGTGTCTGTTTTCCTCCTCTGCAGAGGACGTCATTGCCCGGGAATTAATAGAGAAGATGATCGCCATGGACCCCCAGAAGCGCCCGTCAGCGAAGCATGTGCTGAAACACCCTTTCTTCTGGAGCCTGGAAAAGCAGCTCCAGTTCTTCCAGGTGGAGATGTTTGTTTTCTTCATCAAAAATATTCATTTAACCTTGCCTGTTTCTTTCCAGAAACTACAGCAAAGAACAAAGAATGAAACTAAATGACCCATAATCCCACAACCGAAAGAGAACCACAGTTGGCATCTCAATATATTTTCTTCATACAGGCAGACCTAGGAGGTACTGCAGGCTCGGCTCCAGACCCTGGTGATAAACTGAATATTGCAGTAAAGCGAGTCACACTTTGGTTTCCCAGTGCACATAAGTGTTTATGTCTACATCACACTGTAGTCTAAGAATGCAGTGACATTATATCTGAGGGCAGACGTCTTCAAGGGACCTCCGGATTAGCCAGGTCACTTGGCTGATGATAAGATGTAGGGCAGGAATAAAGCTCATGCAAAGGGAACTTCACCGCACCCCAGGTTGAGATGTAAGTTCTTAGTATCTCCAGTCGCATGTCTTGTGAACATACAGGCTTCCGTCCGTATCACAAGCTGTGCCAGCTCTGAGGTTCAGCTCCAAGTGCCCCCGTGTACTCAAGCGCACGCTTAGTTGCTTTGGTCGTGTCTGACTCTGCGACCCTATGACCGAAGCCCACCACGCTCCTCTCTCCATGGGATTCTTTAGGCAAGAATGCTCGAGTGGGTTGCCATGCCCCCCTCCAGGGGATCTTCCCGACCCAGGGATCAAACCCCTGTTTGCTGTGTCTCCTGCGTTGCAGTGGATTATTTACCACTGAGCCACCAGGGAAGCCCCCCATGTACCCAAGTTGACCATCAGTTCCCCCCAAGGCTTTCCTTTTGCAACTGCAAGTTAGATAGTCAGCTGGTCTGATTTTATCTTCGTCAAAGATGAAGGCTGTGCTCCCCACAAGGCTGCTCGGTGGACCTGTCTCACTGATGGGGACTCCGAGAGGCCCGTGGTCAGGTGCATCCCCGCAAACACAGAGCAGGATTTGGATCCATAGCTGGGGTCTTTAGACCTGATACTCTTGTCACTGGCTTTTCTCCTCTGAAAGAAGTCTTGGCTTCCTGTTTTTTTCTAATTGTTTGATTGAAGAATGATAAACCTCCCCCCAACAGTCATGGCTTTGTGTGTGTGGGCACACAGAAGTCACAGTGTGTCAATCCAAGCGAACCTTTCTCTTGGTTCATCAGTGAATACAGATTGCACGCGTGGCCCCGTGTGGCACGTAGTATGGTGACAGGCAGGCGAGGTGCTGCACGTCTGTGGACGGTGCGCATCTGTGGTGGAGCCGGGGGGTCTCTCCTCAGCAAGTGGCAGGCGGGGCTGCTCCCGGGGAGCAGGCAGGACCCTCGCTGCCCGGCTCAGGCAGGGGTGGCCGGGCCATCCTCAGCCCTCGGCGCCTCCACACTGACCATCGCCTGGTGCCCTGTCTCCCTCCCAGGACGTGAGTGACCGGATAGAGAAAGAGGCCCTGGACGGCCCGATAGTGAAGCAGCTGGAGCGCGGCGGGCGGGCCGTGGTGAAGATGGACTGGCGGGAGAACATCACCGTCCCCCTGCAGACAGGTGACCATGAGGTGCCCCGGGCACCTGTGGGCAGAGGCAATTTCTCGTGAACACTTCTGAGAAGCAGGCATGGGAGCGACAACTCCAGGCCTCTTGGGGTTCCAATACCACTTCTGGGGCCGAGGCTTCCTGTGGTCTGGATAGCCGGTCACCCCACTGCTCTCGTGCGTGTCCCCCTTTGTCTCTCAGAGTGACAGGTTTGTGACATGTATGGCGCTCTCAGTGGCTGTCTCTGACCACGGGCGTGACTGGGAGGCAGAATTCAGGCTAATGCTGCCGCCCCACACCGGGTTCAGATTGGGAAAATCTGCAATGAGGATGGAGTTAGGTCATGTTTCTATCCTAAGATTGCTTCATCTCCAGGAGCCCCAGAAACTGTTTTCTTTTGGAATCTGGTGGGTTTGTTACATTGCCTCCCTTCTTTTTTTTTCTAGATCTGCGGAAATTCAGAACCTATAAAGGCAGTTCGGTCCGAGATCTCCTCAGAGCCATGAGGAATAAGGTGAGGGCCGAGGGCGCACAGCGGGGCCGGGCAGGGTGCTGCACAGCCCCCTCCTCGTATCCCTTCCCCATGGGTGCTCTGGCCACCCTGGAGTGAGGAACTCACAGAGGCTAGGCGGCCGTGGCTGCACTGGATACGTTAGCAGCTGTTCCTTCCCCTGGATGAGCCTTCTCTTCAGGGATGCTGGGGCAGGGAGCTGTGCTCTGGGAAGTGGGCTCAGTCACCACATCCTTCACTGGCTTGCACGGTGCCTTCTCCCTGCCTGGACAGCACTCGATGAAGTCCCTCTATGGGGGCCCTTTCTGCACCTGACTGCCCCTCCCTGCTCTCCCCGCACCAGCCTCAAAGACCTCCCCCGAAGAAGGGGAAGAGACCGGGGAGTGGACGGGTGGTCCCTTTAGCGAGCCTCACAGTCTGTGTTCCTCGAGCGGGTCTGGCCCGGGTCCCACGGGCTTCTCTCTGCCGACCACGTGTCTGTGTCCACCCGTCTGCAGAAGCACCACTACCGGGAGCTGCCCGAGGAGGTGCAGCAGACGCTGGGCGCCCTCCCTGACGACTTCGTGCGCTACTTCACCTCCCGCTTCCCCCACCTCCTCTCACACACCTACCATGCCATGGAGCTGTGCCGCCACGAGAGGCCCTTCCAGCCCTACTACCACGAGCCCCCCGAGCCCCAGCCCCCCGTGACTGCAGACGCCCTCTGAGCCGGGCGGCCTCCACGCTGGTGGCCTCGCTGGGACTGAGGGCCTGGTCTCTACGAGCCGCAGCCCGCTGCCTCCTGGCCGAGCAGGGAGACCAGGCCCGGAAGCCAAGTGCCTTGAGCTGCCCACTCCGCAGCCAGCAGGGGAAGATGCCAACTCCGGGCAGAGGGAAAGGTGATTCCCCCCCACCCCCCCAACCTGCGGAGGAGCTGGGAAGACACTGGTCATGAAAGTTGGACCACTGGGGGATGTCTGCAAAGGAGGACCGGTCCCAGAGGCAGAGAGGAGTGCCGTCCGTCTTCTCCTGGATATACTCGCTTCAGACTCGCATTTCTTTTAAAACTCCCTGTCTGATGCCAGCCTGTAGGCCTTTAAGGAAGAGAGACGAGGGACCTCTCTGTGTTGCCCGCGTGCTGGGTCCAGGAGCACCCCTCTCTTGGACCGTCGAGGCCGAGCTGCTAGGTGTGGCCTCTGCTAGGAGCAGGGCCCTGGAGGAGAGGGTCCCTGGGAGGGGGAGGGCCTTCAGAGAGTGTCGTCCCTGGGGATCAGAGACTCTGTGCACCCGCAGGCTCCCAGGTCACTGTGACCAGCGTTTCCTCTGGGGCAGCGAGAACCTTGAACGTAGGGGTGCGGTGAGGGGACAGGCCAGCCCGAAACTCTGAAAGGCAAGGCCGTGTCTGCAGGTCTCACAGACACCGAGAGGATGCTGTGGCCCCGGGCATCAGTGGCCTGAATGGTGGCCTTCAGTGGGTCCGTGCCTTGGGCACTCGGGGTTATTTAGGAGCATCTGGAAGCAAGAGGGGATAAGTCCCCTGGCCACGAGGGGTAGAAGCTCAGACCTGGGCAGGGACAGGCGGGAGGGGCCGGAGGGGAGCAGGCCAGATGGGACATTCAGGGCCCACCAGGGGAGTCCTGGCCAGCAGGCAGGCGGTGAGGCCACTCTGTCCCTGGGGCCAGCAGGACGGGCCAGGGGGTTGAGGGCCGAGGCCAGGGTCACCACACACTTTGTGGGCAGGCTTTTATGTTTCTCTTGGCAGATTTTAATAACTTTTTATTTTGATCATACCGTAGAATGCTACATTAGTGTGAGCTAAACTGAACTTGAAGCTTACTCATGAAGAAGCAATGCAAGAAACAGAATAATACACCTTCTATTTTGTAGGGTAGCCCCTGGTTCTCTAATGTTGAAGAGTAACGTCGTGGCAACACTATGCACGTGTATGACACAACCTCAAAATCATGCTCTCTAAATTACGTCAATACCATGGGTTTTTTCCCCCAAAATTGATACAATGTTTAACATTAGTTTTAGTCAAAATTTTCTGTCTTTTCTCTGCCGAAAGCCCTTAGAAGTTTAATGCAGTCAGGATACAGGTGAGGAAGCATTTTCTGAGTACCTTCTCTAGCCGGGTGGAGGGATCACTGCAGTTCGGTCCTGGTGAACTCAAGAGACTCTGCTCAGGAGGAAGAACGTTACTGTCAAGTTTCTCTAACTGACAGAGAGAAATCGCTGTTTCTTCTCCTCGCAAGATGTTTTCCGACAGTGGATTTGAACGAGAGCATCACCAACACACTCATTCCGCCTTCAGTGAATTTAACTCCCTTCCTTTCTGTCTGCCTAAAGTCATCTTCTCTCTCTGTCTCTCTCTCTTTTAAAATTATCCTACGTCTTTAAACCTCATCAGTTACCTCGTTTAGACCTAGGGACCTGGCATCCTCAGTCAGCATCAGGTCTCGTACCATGCTGTCCGTTTTTCAGGAACTCGGAAAACCACCGTCTTTCTCCTCCCAGCTCTGATGCTCCCGGGCCGGCCCCTTCCCCGGCTGTTCTCATACCGCTCTGCAGGTCGCTTTGCCGCCAGGGCAGATGATGAGACAGTTCGAGGTGGAGAAGCAGAAAGTGCCGCGAGTGATTTAAGGGACTGTCAGCTTCCCGCGCTGCTGGGGGCGGGGGTGGGGGGTCAGCTGCCTCGTCTTTGTCTCTGCTGAATGCTCTCTCCGGGGAGTAGCCAGGCCATTCCCAACACCCCAGGGTTTGTGTCATCTCTCTGTTTTGGCCCCTCTTGCCTCCAGGACAGCTTTTTTTTTTTTTTTAACTGCCTTTTCTGCTTGTGGTACTAGTTTTTAACCATCCCACTGTCTCAAACTCGTTTATTCACTGTATTTTATTTGAGCGCTTCTATATGTGCTGGACAGGATATTGGGTGCCAGAGACAGGTGAACAAAACAGGCCAAACCTCAGCTTTCACACGAGCCAGTGGTAGAGAGCGGACAGGCAGTGGTGGGGAAGGGCGTGCGTCTGGGGTTGGCACCCAGCAGATCGCCTTCTGTTCATCTTCTCTCCGTCACCTTTGGGAACCCGGGCACCCGTCAGTCCTCCCAAGTGGCCTGTAGAGGTCTTGTGTGGGTGCCCATCATGATGACACCTCGGGCACCATCTGGTTTGTCCTGGTCTCTAAAATTCTGGTTTCCTGTTGTTTTGAGCAGGAAGGTGTTCTTTCATGAAAAGAGGGTTCTGCAGTCGGCCACGTCCTGTCACAGCTGAGCTGTTGATCTGATCTTTTGTACAATTCCTGGAAGGCTGAATTTTCACAAGTACACCATCTTTATCTTCTTTTTTTTTAAATTTATTTTTGGCTGTGCTGGGTCTTTGCTGCTGCACACGGGCTTTCTCTACTTGTGGCAAGCAGGGGCTACTCTAGTTGAGGTCACCAGCTTCTCATCGAGGTGGCTTTTCTTCTTGCAGATCACGGGCCATAGGGTGTACAGGCTTCAGTATGCTTCAGTTAGTTGCCCCGAGGCATATGGAAACTTCCTCAGACCGGGAGTCGAACCCGTGTCCCCTGCATTGGCAGACGGGTTCTTATCCACTGGACTACCAGGGAAGTCCTGTCTCATCTTTAAGACAGAGTTTAGTCATATCTGTTAGGAATCCCAAGGACACCATCGTCTCTTTAAATCTTGTATTGAACCTTGTGTCGAATCTGTCCTTGGCACACTTGCCAGAATCCTCATGCTGCTTCTTGAGTCCTTTTAACTTCAGTTTTTAAAGAGCTCCACCTGTCATGGGCACCAGAGCATCTGCTCACTTGGCAATCACAGGTGTTACATGATGTCACTAAAGCACCTGATGTCTCATGCATGCCACCTGGGCACCAAGTTCCTCTCCCACCTCCCCCTTTCTCAGTGCAGTAGTCCTTGTCGACTCTCCCCAGGGAGACATCATTCCCACCCCTTACACATCTTTCAGTGGGAGATCCACCGGTTAGCAGGCCCAGTTAAGTACTTCTTCCTACCAACTTGAGAAGGAAGTTCCTTATCAGAGCTCACCCTGATCCTTTGAGGTTTTGTGTGAATGCCATTCATTTATCACCACAGTGAAAGAGAAGATCTGGAGTCTGGTCTGACATCGAAGATGTGAGGGGGGCCTTTGGGTCGTAGAGTTTTCTCCTCTTGGACGCTCTTTTCTCCGAAGTTGAACCACGGCCAGGCTTGGCTTTCCCGGGACTGTTCTCACTGTGTATCTCTGTTCTTCGGATCCTCAGGCTTGAGGTCATCCAGGGAGGTGGGCTGGTTCCGTTTTCACAGGCTTCTGTGGAAGGGCCGGGGGACAGCGCACAGCATACCTGAAAGGAGCCTCTTTCTATTCTCTTGAGCTTTCTCTCCGATCGTTCACCTTCTGAAATCCCTCTTCTTCGTACTTCCCAGTGTTTCTTTTCCTTGGTCACCCTTCACCATCCTGGAGTAGTTTCTTCAGTTGACTGATCCTTTGGGTGAGGTTTTGTGTGAATGCCATTCATTTATCACCGCAGTGAAAAAGATGAACTGGTGGCTGGTCTGACGTCAAAGATGAGGGGGGTCCTTTGGGTTGTAGGGCTTTCTCCTCTTGGACGCGTCTTTCTCCGAAGTTGGCCCGGGGCCAGGCTTGGGTTTCCTGGGGCTGTTCTCATTTGTGCATCGCTGTGCACACTGAGCTTGCCTGGAAGTAAGTCTCCAGGTGTCCTGTACAGATGAGCCAGAATTCCACCTTCCAGGGTTGGACCATTATCATTCTTTGGGTTTTTTTTAGACCATTATCTTTTAAACCAAAGAGTCTACTCTTTGTATATTTGGTTTTCTCTGTGAATCAGTGATTTCCCACGAGTAACTGGTTCCAATTCTTGTATCAGGACTTAAATCCTCTCTGTATTCATTGGAAAACCGCAAAGACAGCATCCACAGTGAGCCTCCCCACTGGAGCAGCCTTAACCAACACTTCCAGCCAAAGTCCCCACCCCGCTCACCTCACCCCCTGTTCTCAAGTGTCCGGCAGGTACAGTATTCCTTTTCAGTGTCCCGGAAGCTGTGACGGGGGCGTCCCCACTGACCTAGAAAGCATTACCAGTCGATTCTGCCACATTCTCAGATGCTAACTTTATGTAGTGTTCTTTTTGCAACGACCTATTTATTGAACCTATTTATATTTATTTAATTTTTACGCTGAAGTGTGTCCAGTGACAGTTGCACTTGCTTAAAGCACATCAGATTTGCTTTGGATAAACACCCCTGACCATTTTAAAACTGGAAAAGTTATACTGTATCCTTCCATGGGATGGACGCCTTACAGCAGTTTTGTCATTAAAGGGTGAATAATTTGGTCAGGGTGAAAATGTTAATTTTTAAGTGAGTTTTTTTTTTTTTTTTTTTTTAATTCTGTGCCATTGTGTCTTCTCTGTGGATGGTTAATTGTTTCATGGGTATGTGTTAATCGTGTGATACAATCCTCTTTGTGGAACCTAAAAATCCTCTTTTTAGCTTTATATTTTATAAACTGCCAGATTGTACAATTTTTACGTGTATTTTTAAAGGTTGATGATGTGAGGGTAATTATCTAAGTTAAACAGCCTATTTTTGTACCTCCTGTACAGTTTTATAACTCTGCTGATCAATGATGGCACCTTACGCTGAGCCAACCACAAATAAAGGCAGTTTTAGATTTGGAAGTCAGCTCCATTTTCTTCAAGACTTGACCACCACTCTCAGACCAGGGGGTCATGCTGAGCTGTCTTCCTGGGTAGGTGTCTGGCTGGTGAGGGAGCAGTGGGTTCAGTGGGTGGGAAGACTGGCAGGAGGGGGTGTGTTTACCTGATGGTGTTCATGGCAGGGTCCCCAGGCTGGAGAGTCTCCTTAGTTTCTTTATATTTTTTAAAGAATTTTTTTTTAATATGGACCATTTTTAAAGAAAGTCTTGTATTGAATTTGATACAGTATCGCTTCTGTTTTATGTTTTGTTTTTTTTTTTTTGGCCGCAAGGCATGTGGGAATCCTAGGACCTCCTCGTCCAGGGATTGAATCCACACCCCCTGCATTGGAAAGTCCTAACCACGGGGATCGGTCCTGGGTGTTCTTTGGAAGGAATGATGCTAAAGCTGAAACTCCAGTACTTTGGCCACCTCATGCTAAGAGTTGACTCATTGGAAAAGACTCTGATGCTGGGAGGGATTGGGGGCAGGAGGAGAAGGGGACGACAGAAGATGAGATGGCTGGATGGCATCACCGACTTGAGGGACCTGAGTTTGAGTGAACTCCGGGAGTTGGTGATAGACAGGGAGGCCTGGTGTGCTGTGATTCATGGGGTCGCAGAGTCGGACGTGACTGAGCGACTGAACTGAACTGAACCACTGGGCCGCCAGGGAAATCCCCTTCTTAGTTTCTGTGGGCAGAGCTTCCTTGAAACACTGCAGAAAGTTTCCCCGAAAGTACTGGTTCAGGCTGAATTCCAGGAAGGTGGCCAGATTAAGACCCACATGCCTTGTGGTGAGGCAGGGGTTGGGGCAGGTGTTGGTCCAGGAAATCCACAGGGCAGAAACACCAGGGAGGTAACTCAGCCAACACAGCAGTGGGAAAGACACGACCTGCATGTGTCGGAAGCACGTAAGATGTCTGCCCACATGCCAAGGCATGAGCTCAGTGGCCAGCCTGGTTGGACTTTAGGATCCTGCTAACATGCTTTCACCCCTCAGGCCACATCCCCTCTGGTGACATCCGAGGATGCTCTGCTTTCTCTTGCACCACCAGGAAGGGGTCATTCACTGGAGGACCCCAAGGGCCCGCCAGCCCCTGGACAGCTTAGCAAGGGCTCTGCCTGGAGACTGGCTCCTTCCACTCGGCCAACCAGCACCCCATCCTCCCACTTCCCACCCCTACCCCCACCCAGCAGACACAGGGGTCATCCCTGAGAGCCATGGATGCTCCCTCTCTCTGAAGCACGGATCCTTGGATGCAGCCAAGTCCAAGGGAGCAGGAAGAGCTGCAGGGCAGGAGGAGATGGGGATGACAGGATGAGATGTTTAGATGGCATCACTTGGCACCTGCTTGCTGCCATCTGTCACTTGATGCGGCTCTCAGATTCCCCACGAAGCTATTGAGCCCGGGCTGCGGTCATGTCTGGGACTGGTCCAGGCCAGGGAGGGAGGTGGCTGGTAGCACGCTCACCCACCTCTGAGAACAGGGAGAGGCCAACAGGTGGTCAGGCCAGGGCCATGGGCTTCTTTTTGCCCCCAAAGTTATTAGATGTATGTGCAGATATACCCAATTGTATTCCATCAGTGAACACACTTGTTTGTACTACCTTTTTGTATTAGGCCCATCTGTCCTGTGTGCTAGACACATGCCTTAGCTTCAGGTTTGGTTCAGTCGCTCAGTCGTGTCCGACTCTGTGACCCCACAGACTGCAGCACGCCAGACTTCCCTGCCCATCATCAACTCCCAGAGCTTGCTCAAACTCATGTCCATTGAGTCAGTGATGCCATCCAACCATCTCATCCTCTATCGTCCCCTTCTCCTCCTGCCCTCAATCTTTCCCAGCATCAGGGTCTTTTCCAATGAGTCAGCCCTTCACATCAGGTGGTCAGAGTATTGGAGTTTCAGCTTCAGCATCAGCCCTTCCAATGAATATGCAGGACTGATTTCCTTTAGAATGGACTGGTTGGATCTCCTTGCAGTCCAAGGGACTCTCAAGAGTCTTCTCCAGTGCCACAGTACAAACACATCAGTTCTTCAGTGCTCAGCTTTCTTTATAGTCCAACTCTCACATCCATACGTGACCACTGGAAAAACCATAGCATTGACTAGACAGACCTTTGTCAGCAAAGTAACGTCTCTGCTTTTTAATATGCTGTCTAGGTTGGTCATAGATTTTCTTCCAAGGAGTAAGCATCTTTTAATTTCATGGCTGCAGTCACCATCTGCAGTGATTTTGGAGCCCAAGAAAATAAAGTCTGTCACTGTTCCATAGCTTCAGGAGATGATAACAAAAGAAAATTACAGTTAACCCCGCCTGCTTGTCTGTCTCCCGGGGCCAGGCAGGCACTGGGCTGGGATATCTGTGCCCTGGTGGCTGGCTGGCCTCAGTTCTCTCCCATGGCAGACCAGTATTTCCTCAAGATTAAGAGCACTTAACAGGACTTGCCTGGTGATCCAGCAAACGAGACTCTAGGCTCCCAACACAGGGGGCCCAGGTTTGATCCCTGGTCAGGGAATTAGATCCCACATGCTGCAACAAAGCCCAAAGATACTGTATGCCACAACTCAGACCAGGTGCAGCCAAATAAATAAATATTAAAAGAAAGAACACTTAACATCCTTTCTTCGGTGAAAAACAAACCAGACCCTTTGCCAAGGCAGAAAATCACATCATGACCCTGTGTCTGGGCCAATGAACTGTGAGCAGACGAACAGGGCTGGCGAGAACATGAGAGCCCCTGGGAGACCGTATGGAAAACGCCAGGGGTTCCTGGGCGCCGTTTCCAGACGCAGGAAGGGCAGGGCCGGCAAGACAGCAGCTGAGTATATAAACTTGGCCTCTGAGCGGGTTGGCAGGTAAGCCCAGTAAGTACCCTTCCCGCCCCCTCTTCCCTGAACCTCCAAATCCACCTTCCCTTCCCCAGCCCGGCTCAGTGACTTGGATGAAGCCGTAGAAATACAGGCTCGTGAGTCTGTCTGCCTCTGCCGTGCTAAGTCACTCCAGTCATGTCCAACTCTTTGCAACCCCAGGGACTGCAGCCCACTGGGCTCCTCTGTCCATGGGATTCTCCAGGCAAGAATACTGGAGTGGGTTGCCAGGCCCTTCTCCAGGGGATCTTCCTGACCCAGGGGTCAAACTCAGGTCTCCCACATTTCAAGAGGATTCTTTACCATCTGAGCCGCCAGGGAAGTGTGTCTGCAGGCATTGCAGAGCTGGAAAGAGTGACCAGTCACCAAGATGATTCATGACCCAATCAAGATTCCAGAAGTTACCAGAAACTGGAATGCTGAGCCCAAACAAAGATGATGGCATTAATGACAGGGCCAGAGGTGGAGGGCAGGGCTGTGAGGGGCTGGAAACTCACTGACATTTGATGACACAGGAGTTTGGCCTGGAGAGACGTGGGAGGAGCTGGTGGGGGCACAGATGTCTGTCACGTGATGCGGAATAAGGGTCTAAGCTGGAAGCGGGGGCACAGGGTCCCCAACGGCAGATCCTGGCTCCGGGAGGGCAAAGGGCTGCTAACAGCTTGAACTGCCCAGCCAGGCCAGAGGAGGGTTGCAAGGGAGCAGGTGCGGTCTCCAGAGGAACCCAACAGAGGGGAAGGGCCTCACCCTGAGCAGACTAAGGGAAAGTCTTCTTTGGGTCAGAGGTTGGGCTCGGGTCCCTTCCAAATCAAACCTGAGGGCTACCCCTCCCTGTGATGAGTTCCTAGAAAAAGGGGTGTGACACAGGAAGCAGGGTGGGAGGCACCAGAAAGAAGGGTTCAGGGTTCACCGTGGGGTGGGGGTGGGGTGGCCATTCATTCTGCAGGATTCCCCAGAGTCACCTCTTGCCATGGACTGAGAGGCAGCTGGTACAGATAAGAGAACCAAGAGCCACAGGACCGTTTCCCAAAGTTCACGCCTCAGAATATGAATTCCAAGGGAGGTGAAACTCAGAAAAACAGGCTCAGCGTCCAGACACGTTCAGGAAATGCTGAATCAAATCAAGATTCCCCGTTCACTGCAATGCCATTCAGAGGCCTTTCATATACTCACAGGAGATTCTCCCAGCGAGGATGTGCCCTTATCTCCCAACTATTGCTTTTCATTAACGGGAATAAAGAAGGAATGGTGTTTGCGGTGGTGGAGATGATGCTATCTTTTCATCAGATTTTGTTTCCCTCTTTCTGGAAACCCAGGAAGACAGCAGTCCCATCCTCTCTTGAAGTTAGGTTAGGGCATGTCAGTGGCCCTTTTATCCACTGACAAATGAACTGAGGCGGTTCTCTGTTGTTGTGACACATTTCTGATTGTGGCTGGGTGGCATCCTTACAGCTACAAAGCTTGCACAGAAGTTGGAGAAAGGGCGGTCAGGGTCAAGCCCCAGAACTCGCCTGACAAGGTCCCACCGCTGCCCCTGGACCCAGACTCTGATAGTTAAAAACCACAAACACCTGGTAGTATCTGACTTTTTAAAATTTTTCTAAAAATTTTAAGTATAGTTAACTTATATAATATTGTGTTAGTTTCAGGTGTACAGTACATTGAATTATACACACACACACACACACACACACACACACAAAGAATCCACCTGCAATGCAGGAGACCTGGGTTCATTTCAGTTCCTGGGTTGGGAAGATCCCCTGGAGTAGGAAGTGGCACCCCACTCCAGTATTCTTGCCTGGAAAACCCCATGGACAGAGAAGCCTGGCAGGCTACCGTTCATTGGCTTGCAGAATCGGACATGACTAAAGCGACTTAGCATGCACACACATGTCTCATAAAACCTAGCCATTAGCTTAAATCTAATTAACATTTATTGAACCTGCTCTTGGTGGTTCAAAGGGGAAGGCACAAGAAGCTTAGCAGAGAAGAGAAGGAAATAAACGGACCCGAAAAGCGATTTGCTCAGAAGTCACAAAATGGGTCGAGGAGGAGAGGGGGAGTGGAGGAGGGGAAAAGGTCAATGGCACATGCGCCCTGATTTGTGTTTAAAACTAAAATCCCGTGGGCCCCTCGAAGCCTTGGATCCTGATGCCCCCACCCCAACATTTGACCAGCATTGTGAGAGGAAGGTTTCAAAAGAACTTCTATGAAGAAATCGAGGCACAAATGTACCAGGAGAGATCACTTCAAAGCCAGCAGAACTTCAGCAACTGTGGCCTCCACTGTCTTGGTCTCTTGCACACATACATGCAAGCTCACTCGTGTCTGACTCTTTGCAACCCCAGGGACTGTAGCCCGCCCGGCTCCTCTGTCCATGGGGTTCTCCAGCCAAGAATACTGGACTGGGTTGCCATTCCCTCCTCTGGGGGATCTTCCTACCCAGTGATTGAATCCCAGCCTCCTTCATCTCCTGCATTAGCAGGTGGACTCTTTACCACTCAACCACCGGGAAAGCCCTGTCTTGGTCCCAGACGCATACTCATTTGTGTCTTTCCTAAGCCAGGACTTTCAGTGGCAGGCGCTGAGGGGCAGGCCTGTGAGAGCAAAACCTCTGCTTGTGGGTGAGCCCAGCTGGCTGCCTAGCACCAGCTCTGAAACTCTGCCTCTTGGTACAAAGCTGCTCTGCCAGGGGAGGGTTTTCTTAATTGTTAGGTGAAGTGGCAGATGTGAAAAGATCTCAGAACATAATCATTCCTAGGTGTAAGTAGTTTTGGGTAGTAGGGCGTGTCAAATACAGGGAAGACCCTGCTCCCTGATGTTGATAAGCCTCCTGCAGGGGTTCAGTGGGCGGTTCATCCAGGATCTGTCTCATTCATCCAAGGCCCCAGGAGCACAGAAAACACACATCAAAAGAAATAGCGGAGAGGGAATTCCCTGGTGGTCCAGTGGTTAATACTCAGCATTTCCATCGCCATGACCCGGGTTTAATTCCTGGCTGGGGAATTCATATTTTGCAAGCCCTAAGGCATGGCCCAAAAAAAAAAAAAGGAAAACATGGAACTACCATAGGCTACAGCAATTCCACTTCTGGGCATTTGCCTCAAACAGTTGAAAGCAGGAACTTGAAGACTTGTCTGGACCCCCATGACCACAGAAGTGTTATTCACAAGAACCACAGGAGGAATCATCCCAAGTGTCCACTGACCAATGAGTAGATAAACCTAATGGGGTGTATTCATCCAAGGGGATGCTATTCAGCCTTCAAAAGCAAGGAACTTCTCACAAATGTGCTATGGCATGAATGAGCCTTAAGGACATCAGGCTAGGTGAAATAAGCCAGGGCAAAAGGACAAATGATGTCTGATTCCACTCACAGGAGGGCCCAGTTACAGGGAGAACAGTGGTTGCCAAGGGCTGCGGGGAGGGGGATAGAAAGCCAGTGTTTCAAGGAGAGGGGCGGTGTTCACTTTGGGATGAGGGTGAGGGATGGTGGTTCTAGAGAGGAATGGTGGTGGATGTTACACAAAATGTGAATGTGTTTAATGCCCCAGAACCCTACACTAAAAACGTTAGAACGGTCAATTTTACAGGGTATATTTTGTTGTTGCTGTTGTTTAGTCACTGAGTCATGTCCAACTCTTTTGCAACCCAAGGGACTGTAGCTTGCCAGACTCCTCTGTCCATGGGATTTCCCAGGCAAGAATTCTGGAGTAGGGTGCCATTTCCTTCTCCAGGGGATCTTTCTGACTCAGGGATTGGCTCCCACATGGGCAGGTGGATTCTTCACCTATAAGCCACCTGGGAAGCCCCAGTATATATTTACCGGGGTTTAAAACAAGAGGTAATAAACAGAAAGTCACAGTCAGATATCATAGCTGGGACAGGAAGCACGTGACTTCTGAGAGGGGAATTCAGTCAAAAACCAGGCAACACTCGTTGAACCAGCAGCAGCCCAGGGAACAAGAGCTGCTGGAAGCTGGACCCCGGCCACCCTCTTTCCCCATCATGGCAGCACCCATTTGCTGGTACAGGTAAGGTGATGCTCCCTGCTTCCCTCTTGGCAGAGTGGAAAGGGCTTGGGATAGATTGTCAATCAACACTTGAGTTCTTGTTCTTGCCCTTCCCCGGGCTTCCCCCACCCATTCCAGGCCCCCCATGAGCACAGGGGCTGATATGCAGCAGAATTTCCTTCAACTGGTCAGTCGTTGCATGAGGAGCTCAGCCAACCATCTCTCTGAGTCCAACAGCCTATTGCTTTGTGGTTATTTCCTGGTTTTGTCCTTTCTCTTCCTCTCCTGCTCTGTAAACCACACAACCCTCTTAGAAGCCTGGGGCTGCCTTCCTGCCATGGCCCACGTGGGTCCAGGTCATCTGGACTGAGCTCAGAGCTGATGCTTAGGGGACAAGAATAGTCCCCAGCCTCTTGGGGTCACACTCAAGGTTCCTAATGAATCCCATTCAATGAAGTCCTACCTGGTTAGAAGGGACTTTCCTATCCTGCGGCTCATAGTCTCAAGGAGCCTCTTCTTTCTAGATATGTGGGAATTTCTCTTTTCCCTTTGTATTCTTTTGTGAAATTTACTATGTGACACACAATGAACACATCTATGTAACATGCATGTGCCTTGCACAGTAAGATAATGTAATGATCAGCCCTGAACCCAACACTCAACCCAAGGACGAACTACCACTAAACTTTCCATCTACCTACTGTGCTACTCACCTCCCACCCAGATATAAATAACCACCCTCCCAAAGTCTGTTTCAATTGTTCTCTTGATTCTTTTAATTTAGTGCTTTATCACATCCATTTATTTTCATTTTATGAAATAGTTATATAACATATTCTGTGTGCCAGCTACTGTTTCGAATACTTTTAAATATTGTCATATAATTAGTTTAATCCACACACCATTCCCATAAGGAATGTGCTATGGTTAATCCCATTTTACAGAAGAGAAAACTGAGGCACACAGAGATAAAGTGACTTGCTCAGGGTCACGCAGAAACCAGGTCTTCTGGTTCTTAGTACAAAAATTTCTCTAGGGCATATATCTAAGGGTGGAATTGTTGGTTATAGGATATAACGCTATTCAGCATTAGAAGATAATGCCTGATTATTTCTCAGAGAACCAAAATACACTCTCACCAGCAATAAACGAATTCCTTGACCCACAGCCTGTCCAACAATTGGTCTTGTCGACTTTTTTAACTTCTGGTAGGCTGCAGTCCATGGGGTCGCTAGGAGTCGGACACGGCTCAGTGACTTCACTTTCACTTTTCACTTTTATGCACTGGAGAAGGAAATGGCAACCCACTCCAGTGTTCTTGCCTGGAGAATCCCAGGGAGGGGAAGCCTGGTTGGCTGCTGTCTATGGGGTCGCACAGAGTCGGACGAGACTGAATCAAGTTAGCAGCAGCAGCAATCTAGTAGATATAAAGTGGTTCCTCATTGTGGTTTTAATTTCCCTGGCTCTTATTGAATTAAAGCATCTTTTCATTAGTTGAGACATTTTGTTTTCTTTGAAATGTTCATCATGTCTTTAATATATTCAAAATTATCAGTTATTTATTCCAGCATTAGTGATCTTGAGGTTTTGCTTTAGAAATCTTTCCTTGCCCCAAGGACATAAAAATACTGTCCTATATTTTCTCATGGGCTTCCCCAGCGGCTCAGCAGTAAAGAATCTGCCTGCAATGCAAGAGCCGCTGCAGGAGCCGAGGGTTTGACCCCTGGATCAGAAAAGTCTCCTGAAGTAGGAAATGGCAACCCACTCCAGTATTCTTGCCTGGGAAATCCCATGGACAGAGGAGCCTGGTGGTCTACAGTCCACGGGGTCACAGAGTTGGACACTGTTTAGCAACTAAACATATTTTCTTATAAAAGTTTTTAAAGTGTTCTTTTACACATGAGTCTTTAAATTAGATAGAATTGATCTCTTCATTCCACGTGAGGTAGGGATACGTTTCCCATCTTTTTCCTCCGCATAGTTAGCCACTTGATCCAGCTTCATTCACCTATATCCCTTCTCCCCACAGTGATCGCCAGGGCTGGTTTCGTCAGATGTGTGAGTTTCATGCGTCTAATTCTAGGCACTTTATGCTGTTCCACTGGTTAATCCGTCTACGTCTATACTAATATCATATTTTATAGTAAGTCTTAAAACTAGCAGCAAATTCCCTCATTTTATTTTTCTTTAGGAGTGTCTTGGTCCTTTTGTTCTTTCCATAATAAGTTTCAGAATCATCTTTTTGTACCATGATGCCCTTATTAGGATCCATTGGAATGTCATTAAATCTATGGGAAGAGGATTGTCCTCATTATAGTATTGAACCTCTTAGTCATGAACATGGGCTGGTTCTACATTTATTTAAACTGTACTTAATGTTTTTCAATAGTGTTTTATAACTTTCTTACTATAGGTCTTATGTACATTTTGCTATCTTTTTGTTTCTGTGTATATATATATATAATTTCTATCTTTTTGCTACTATACATAGGGTGCTTTTTAAATTACTTTTTTCCCCTGGAAACTCCATGCAGCATGCAGAACTTCCCTGACCAAGGATCAAACCTGTGGCCCCTGCAGTAAAAGTGCAGAGTCTTAACCACTGGACCATCAGGAAAGTCCTAAATTACAGTTTTGTATATTACTGTTATACACAAAAGCAATTTCTTTTTGGATATTGGTTTTTGGATATTTCTTCTGGGATATTGGATATTGGATTTTCTTGTGAAAATCTCTTATTCTGAATCATTCATCCGATTGATCATTCATTCGGATTTTCTACCTAGGCAACCACATAATATGAAAATACTGATGGTTTTACTCTTTTCCCACGCCTAGGCCTTTAATTTCTTTTTCTTGTCGTACTATATTGTCTAGGACCTGTGGGAAAATGTTACATAGAAGCAGAGATAGTTGTCATCCTTTTCTGGTTCTGGATTTTAAAGGAAATGTCCTAAAATTTCCTCATCAAAGAAAATAATACATATGTAAAATAAATAATAGTACATATGAAAACTTTCTCTGATTTTCCTTTATCACATTAAGGACATTTCCATCTAGCCTGCTGGGAGCTTTTGTCATGAAAGAATGTTGAATGTCATCATTTTTTTTTCCCTAGATCTATTAAGATGATCATATGTTTTTTTCTTCTTAAAACTATAATGTAAGTTTTTAGTATGGGCTCCTTCAAAAGCAGAGCTTGCAACAAGGACTACAGTTCAGGTAGATTATTTAATTATTGAAGCCAGGAAGCAGGAAATAAGGAACAGAAAGACTGGGGCAGGGAAGGAGAGAAAGCCAATAGAAGATGCATAACTGATGCTGCAGGTGTAAGCAAAGGGAGTTCAAGTCTGTCGGGACCTCTGATAGGTCTACAGGATGCTGGCCTGATTGCCTATCCAAAGGAACGAGGCTGGAGCTGTGTTTGCCAGTTCTTGGCCTCTTGTTGGTTGAGGGTTTCATGTTTAGGGAACTTGACACTCCTAGGCTTCTGGGAAACACTAGCCGGTAGCTAAGTGACTCCTTAAGCATTGGAGAAGCCTGAGAAAAAAAAGCAAAAAGAAGCATGGTATAAACCTGAGGTGGGACCCTGGAGCATAAGATGAGTCTAAGGTTGCAGGAAATTATCCACTGCAAATGCAGCTGATTTTAGAGAAGAGCATAAGCAACGTGACATAGAGCACCAAAGTTTACTATTACCAACAATAATAAATGACATTCATAGCTTTCTCTTCTATTGTTTGACCAACTTTTCATAGCTAAGCGTAACTTGGATATGATGTCTAATATTTTTAATACATTGCTAGGTTTGTATTTTTCTTATTTTTCATCTATATTCATGAGTGAATATAAAATATAAATATAAACAAAACATGTATAATATAAATATAATATATAAAGTATAATATAAATTAAAATATAATGTAAAATATAAAAATTATAATTTTATAATTTAATTTTAATTTTTCTGTTTCATCCTAATTTGTCTCATTTTGGTATTTAGGTTAAACTGGCCTCATAGAAAGAGAGCATGTTCCTGCTATTTCCATTCTCAGAAAGAGCTTTTGTAAAATTAGAATTATCCCTACTTAAACCTCTGTAACACTGTCTAGATTTGATGTTTTCTTTGTGGGAAGATTTCAAATTATGGATATAATTTTTTTAATAGTTGTAGAACTATCCAGGTTTTTTATTTCTTCTTCAATCAAGTTAGGTAAGTTCTACTTTTTCTAAGATTTGGTCTACTCGGTTTCATATTTCTTGGCATAAATGATTTATAGTCTTTTAATTTTTAAGTTTATTGAAGTGTAATTGATTTACAACATTGTATTAATTAAATGTTCAATTATGGTAAAATACACATAAATTTCACCACTTAACCATTTTTGAACGTATATTTGGTTGTCTTACATTCACATTGTTTCACAGTGGATCTTGAAACATTTTTAGCTTGTGAAACTGAAACTCTATACCCATTAAATAAATTTTTAGATTGGCCTATAATGTACAATATTATGTAAGCTTCAGATGTTCTACACAGTGGTTTGGTATTTGCATACATTTTGAAATTATCGCCACAGTTTAAGTCTAGTATCCACCTCTCTCCATACAGAGTTACCAAAATATTATTTGACCATATTCCTTATGCTGTATTACATACCTGTGGTTTATTTTATAACTGGTGCTTTGTACCTCTTAATCCCATTCATCTATTTTGGAGCCCCTTAGCCTCCAGCAACCACCCATTCGTTCTCTGTATTTAGGAGCCTGGTTTTGGTTTTGTTTGTTTTGTTTTCCAGATTCCACATATACGTGAGGTCATATTTGGTAATTCTCTTTGTCTGATCCATTGTTATTCATTAGTATAACGCCCTCTAGGTCCATCTGAGTTGTTGAAAATGGCAAGATTTCATTCTTTATGGCTGAATAGTATTCCGTTGTGTAGATACAACCACATCTTTATCTATGCATCCATTGATGAACACTTAATTTGCTTCCACATGTTGGCTATTGGAAATGAGGCCACAGTGAACATTTGTGTGCACATATGTCTTCGAATTAGTGCTTTTGTCTTCTTCAGAAGAATACCCAGAAGTAAAATTGCTGGATCATACGGCAGTTCTATTTTTAATTTTTTGAGGCACCTCCATACTTTTTCCCACAGCAGTTGTACCAATTTACGATCCCACCAACAGTACAAAACTGTCCCCTTTTCTCCACACCCTTACCAATGCTTTTCATTTGTTCTCTCTTTGATGATAACCGTTCTGACAGTGGTGGGTGATATCTCAATGTGGTTTTGATTTGCCATTTCCCTGATGATTACTGATGTTGATCATCTTTTCACATTTGCTTCATTATTCATAATAGAGAGATGTTGTATTAAAATTTCTTGCTATGATGATGGTTTTAGCTCTTTGTTGTTCCTTCAAACTAAGCGCTTACAAGTTTAGAACTCTTATAATTTCCAGATGAACTGATCCTTTAATCTAGGTACTCCCTCTGTCCCTAATAAATATGTTTGTCTTAAAAGTCCCTTTTGCTTGATACGAACAGACCTTTCCTGGTTTTATTTTGGTTAGCTTTACTGGTGTATCTTTTACCATTCGACTTTCAACCATTCCACACTCTTATTCATTAGATGTGCCTCATAAAAAATGTAGATCCAAGTTTTGTGTTTAAATATTTTAAAAATGTAAGCTGAGATGAGAATTTAGGAATGATTGAGCAAATTACTCCCTATAAACCCGGCTAAAAACTGAGTTTAAAAGCCTGCATTTTCTTTCTTTTTGGCCATGCAATGCGCATATGGAATGTTAATTCCTAGGGGATCAAAGACTAGGGCTCCAAGGTTCACCCTCAGAAGCGAAGAGTCTTAACAACTGGACACCAGGGAAACCCTAAAAGGAAAATCCTAAAAGCCTGCATTTCAACAACATCCACAGTTGGCAAGAATCCTGACCCAGAAGGCTGCCCTCCAAGGCGGTGTGTTTGAGCTATTTTTCTGTTGTTGTTCCGTCTCTAAGTCATGACGACTCTTTTCAAACCCATGGACTGTAACATACCAGGCTCCTCTGTCCTCCACTATCTCCATTTAAAAAAAAAAAAAACAAAAAACAGTTTTAGGTTTACAGCAAAATTTAGGGCAAGTAGAGACTTGCCACTTACCTCCTGTCCCCATACATGCACAGCCTCTCCTGTTACCAACATCCCCCAGCAGAGTGGTCCATTTCTCATAACTGATGAACCTGCATTGACACGTCATTATCACCCAAAGACCATCGTTGACATCACGGTTCAGTCTTGGTGTGTACATTCTGTGGGTTTGGGCACGTGTGTGCTGACACATATGCACCATTGTAGTAGCAAACAGAGCGGCTTCTCCGTCCTAAAGTCCTCTCTGCTCTTTCAGTCCATGTCTCCCTCCCTTTAATCCCTGGCAACCACCAATTCTCCAACCAACCACTCCTCATTCCGAAATTCTCACCTCAGTTCCATCACCTAATATCTTTGTGATTTATTAATTCACCTGAGCCCTGAACTTCCTCAGATGCACAATCAAAATTGGCAGATTTGGTGTGATAATGAGACAATGTATTAAAACCTAAACCTAGTCCCTAACAAAGAGTAGGCATCAGGAAATGCTAGTTTTCTTTTCCTTCCTCCTTATCTTGGTAACATGAAATCACATTTAGCTAAGAAAAGAGACAGGAAAGTGCCTGGGGACCCTGTACGTCACCAGAAATCTAAGGGGGAGGGGGCCAGAGGAAGGAGGAGAATGTCCAGCTTTCGCCTCCCAAACCCTCTTTCCAACTGGGAAACTCCCTCCTAGGTTAACCCCAATAATGAGTCCTGTGGGATTCGGGGCTCCCCAGATTTGGGGCTTGTAGCGGTGACTGTCCTGCGTCCACACACATCACACACACATGAGCCCTGGGTGCTCGCCCCACCCCTGATGGCAACGTGCTAGGAGGACTAGGCTATGTCCCACCTATCAGCTGACTCCTGGCTTCCTCTGCCCAGTTTCTTATAGGCCTGTGGCCCTGGGAGCTGGCCTTCCATGTGGCTTCCCCAAGACCACTCAGATAATGAGAGGAAATACGATACAGCTTACAGAAAGCTGGGAGTTCCGGACTGCCGCTGGTCACCCCTTCCTGACCAGTGCCCTTCACGTCTCTCCAGGCAGTCCTCAGCTGTTCCCTGCAAACCTGTGGACGCCACCCGAGATGTCCCCTTTTGGTGGCTGGGGAACGCTCGCAGCCTTTCTCGCCCTGCTCTGCTGCCGAGGTGAGCCTGGGGATCCAGACTGGGTGTGTGCCAGCCAGCGGGTATGTCACCTGTACCCCTGGTATCGTGCAGAGAAGGGGGTCCTGGTCCTGAAGTCGCTAGGGCTTTGAGCACAGCGGCCACCCGCCACGGTTGTGGGCTGCTGTGTGAGCCTGGATTCCCCATGACCCCATGACCCCATGACCCCAGGGCAGCAGGTTGGGGTCCTGGCCTTCACACGCTGGGTTGAACGGGCCCCATAACTTCAGGATGTGTGGATGTGGCAGGTCGTGGAGACTGATGAGGAAATGAAGGGAGGCTGAGGCTCGAGGGAAGGTGAGGGCACATCCCAGCTGGTCTTCAGAGGTGGCCCAGTGGACAGCAGAGGTCAGTGGAGGGCATTGTCTTCTGCTGACCATCAAAGTGCAAATGAAGCCCCTTCCAGGGAGTCCAGGGGACGGTGAAGAATGCCTCCATGTACTCAGTGCTCTGTTTTGGAAAACCTGGCAGGTGTTTTCATGGCAACCATGTAGGAAAGGGATTACTAACCCATTTGACAGATGGACAAACTGAGGCTCAGAAAGAGAAAGCACTTTGCCCAAGGCCACAGAGCTGGCAAACTCGGGATTCAAATGCAGCTCTCTCTCTCTCTCCCTGCAGAGCCTCTCTCTTGCCCCAGCTGAGGGCTAGGTGGGGCGTGCGGGTGTGGCGGGAGAACAGGGCACAGTACAGGCCCAGCTGGCCGAGATCAGTTCAGATTCCTCACCTTCTTCCTCGCTGGGCTCTGACCCCCCTGGTCTCCTCTCTGCCCAGGGTCTTAGTGCTGGTGGTTTTCTGCCCTCAGCAGACACCTGCCAGCCAAGTCCCCCCATCTCCTTCATCCTTAGCTCAAATGTCACCGTTTCCATGGAACCTGTGCTGAGCACAGTATTAACATGGCAGCTGCACCCCACTCCCTATTTCCTTTCCCAGGTACTTCACACCAACTGAAAACAGGTTAGTTTCCTTGTTTGTTACTCTGTGTCCCTTGCGGCAGTGTGAGCTCCACTAGGGGAAGCCTTTGTCTTCTTCCGTCTCTGATGGCTCCCCAGAGCCTAGAATGGTGCCTGCCACACAGCCGGTGTTCTACAAGGATTTGCAGGAGAGAGTGAAGGAGTGCAGGAGGAGCTGAACTCATGGACACAGGGCCTGAGAGGACACGATCCACTTCCATTTCAGGGAGGCCTTCAGAGAGGAAGGGTCATTTGGGCTGGGGGCCAAGTTTGAATACAATCTTCTTGGGGATAGAAGGTGTGCCTGATGAAGACTCACCAGGAGGTGAGAAGCTAGAAAAAGAGCAGTCAGGGACAGGGAGACAGCTAGAGGGCAGCCCCCTTGGTCTAGATCACAGGCAATAATGTCTGCACAAGGAGAGAGGAGCAGAAGGGACCCCTTGATCAGAGTGCCCACCATGGGCAGCTCCTCCAGGCAGGGCAGCAGGGCTGTCTGCTGAGCAGAGTTTTCTGGTTTCCAGGTTCTGGTGAGGAGCAGTTCGAGGTACCCATGGAGCCAAACCACCTGTTGGTGGGGTCTGGAGAGTTTCAGGTGATTAATTTTACTGCCAGTTGTACAGACCCCAAGAAACTTGTTCTGGAGACAGCCCTACACAAGACTTTCCTGGAGGACCAAGCTCAGTGGAAGTTGTTCAAGGTCATCAGCATCTCCAAGAACATGGAGCTCATGTGCAGTTTCATCTGCGGCGGCAAGGAGGGGATGAAAGTTTTCAACATCACCGTGTTCTGTGAGTGTTGCCCACGGGGCCCTGCTCCCCGAGACCGGAGCCTGTGTCTGCAAACCCACAACGAGCTGCTCTGTCACTGCTCCTGGGCACTCTCCTATGGCCTGCACCTCCCTGGGCTCCTAGATCCAGGCCACAGTCTCAGAATCTTCTCAAACCCTCCCCTGACCTCCTTGAACCCTGCCAGCAACCAGGATTTTGAGATTTGCTCAGAAGCAAACAATCCAAGCAAGGTTTAGACAAATCTAAAAATCATTTCCACAGTTTCCTCCCACTGGGGAGCACCCCCATCACCAGAATGCCCTGCATCCCATGACAAGCAGCAGGGACCCCATCAGGAGGGCTGGCACAACCATTTCACCTCCTGGAGAGAAGGTTGTGGTCTTATCTTCCCCTGAGGGCCCTTTCCAAATGTGTAACCATCACACACACACACACACCTGCCCATGGGCCACAGAGACCGTGGAGAGACGGGGTTTCTCTCAGAAGCTCGGCACTTAGGGTATCTCTCAGAACTGTCAAGAGTGGACAAATGAGGAGAAAGATGTCCTAAATCTACCACATTATCCTGGGGTAATGGAGGCTAGGTATTCTAGTTCAAAAATGAACCCAGGGAGATGTCCTGGTGGTCCAGTGGCGAAGACTATGTACTCCCAATACAGGGTACACGGGGTTGATCCCTGGTCAGAGAACTAGATCCCACATACCACAGCTAAGACCTGGAACAACAAAAGAAATAAATCTTGGGTTTAAAAAAAAAAAAAAAAACAGAAACTCAGGGAACCATGGAGTTTAATAGTAAGGGATAGCAATAGTTTTAAACCTGATCCTGAAAACCAAGGCAGCTCTGACTCTTGCCCCCGCCCCTAAAGACTCTCACAATTCATGGCCCCATTCCAGTGAGTACTCCCTTCTAAGTCTCTCTCAACAAAACTATCCAACTGTTTCATTTTTGAAATTTCTATTGAATTTATGGAGAGGAAAGAGACACAGCCAAAACTTTTATCTCTCTAGTTGACTGAACAGACTCTGAACCTTTTCTTTGGAGACACCAGGGCACCTCCATTCTTGTCCGTTGCAGAAGTCATCAGGTCCCTGAAACTACCACCCAGGACATCGTTCACCCTGAACTGCTTCCTCCGTCCAGCCCCAGCCCACTTCCTGAGAACACCGTGGTCACGGGGGATGGTCTGGGCTGGGTGGGGCCTGCCCGAGCTGCACCCCCATCCTGAGCAGACCTCCCTTCCACTTTCCTGCAGACCCTCCAAAGCAAGTGCTGCTGACGCTGTCGCACACCTCAGTGGCCGTAGGGACACTGTTCACCATCGAGTGCAGGGTCCCTGCCGTGGCACCCCTCGAAGGCCTCACTGTCACCCTGCTCCGTGGTACTGAGATCTTGTACAATCAGACCTTTGTGGGGACAGCACCCTTCCCCCAAGATGCCGTGGTCACCCACAACACCACAGCTCACAGGGAAGACGGCCACCATAACTTCTCGTGCGAGGCCCAGATGGACCTGCGCTCTCGTGGCGGTGGCCTTGTCCACAGAGTCTCAGATCCCCAGAGGCTTGAAGTCAAAGGTGAGGGGGAGCCCACAGATCAGGAGCGGGGACATTCGCTTTCAGCCCTTCAGGGGAAGAAAACGCCTTCGCCCCACTCTCTGCCAGCTCAGGGGAGGCACTTGGGGAAACGGCACTTGATCCCTGGGGTTACCCGGAGCTCCTGGCGAGTTCCTAGCTTGGACCCTGACTAGTTGCTTGGTTATGAGTGAGCTGGGTGACCTTAACCAAGTGAAGCTCGTCTCTCTGGCCTTGACCCCTCTCTGCAGTGATAAATTTGACCTGACTGACTCCTAAGGTCCCCTCGAGTTCTGCTTCTGTGACCCTAGATGTCAGGATCCTCTTTGTCTTCAGAGAGTTTGGCCGAAGCTCCCTCATCTCTGCCCAGGGAGGGGCTTGGCCTGGACCACGCCGCAGTGCAGACCGTGAGGTCTGGCAGTGCATGGCAAGGGGACCATCTGAGTCCATCTGCCCTCACGGTCTCACAGAGGCCGGCTGGTGGCCCGGACCCCATCCTCCTTCCCTCCAGTGATAACACCATCTGCCACTCATGCCTGCAATGCGGAGTGACAGCAAGCTGCCCAGGGGTGGGTGGGTGGGTGACGGGTAGACAGCTGTCCCTCTGGAGCCTGGCACCTGGGACCGGAGGACTTCTGTGACCTCTTCCCCTTCTCTCCCCAGAGCCCGTGCCCAGCAACCAGATGGTGATCATGGCGATCGTGATAGTGCTGCTGCTCTTGTTCTGGTTCAAATAACTGCGGAGAAGTAACACCTGAGTGCAAGCCGCTTAGAAGAGCCTGAGACGGAGCCACCGGGCACAGCCCCTGTGAGCTGCGTGGCCACTGTCATGGCGGCCACTGGAACTCAGTGTGGATCCTTAGGCTGTGTCCAGGCCTGGCTGAGGGACCATGTGAAGCAGCCTGAATACAAACACCTGGACTTAAGCCCATGCCTTCGTGTCGCCTCCTGGGAATGGCCAGGAGGGGGAGCCACCAGGCCTGGCTGAACTTCTGTCTCCAAATGTCTCCTCAGCCTCCCTCCGCCCTCTCCTTCAGAGGCCTTCCTGAGCCCCAGCAAACCCAGGCCCTGGTGTGCCCCCAGGACGATCCGCCCGGCCACCAGGCACCCAGCCTCATGGGACCCTGAGTGACTCCCTGAGGGAGGGTGGGGAGACCCGCCCTGGCCCAGGGGGACAGAGAGACACTCTGTTCCCACGTGGCCCTCCAGGACATGGCTCTGACTTCTCTCCTGCCAACAGAGCCAGCATCCAGGGGTGAGTGTGGGGGCCCCAGTGGCTTGGCTCCGGGAACCTCCCACCAGGCCTCCCCCGCCACTCTGGGCCTTCTGAGAGCCATGGAAACGAAAGCTGTCCTCGCCTCTTACCTCCAGTTCTGTTATTGGGCCAAATGGAGACCCCGCAGCCCTGGTCATCCAGAGAGAGGGGAAGGGGAGGAGGTCGACGGAGGGCTCCGTCTCCCAGGCCTCTGCCAGCCGGGGCAGCGATCAATGGGACAGGGTTGGCCTTTTATGTGGCTTTTGGGGTCTGGACGGTGTAAGGTATAGTTTGGGCCAAGGCAGAAAGAGGAACGACAATCTCAACAGAAATAGGTTACCTTTATTCAGGCAAGGAGGGGCGACAGCCGGCCTAACAACCCACTGATCCGGAGAGGGATCAGGGAGTCTCCATATTTGTAGGGAGGCTTGTGGTAGCGATAAGGGAAAGGTTACTCAGGCAGGATGTTTTGGTTATTTTTTATTTGAGCTGGCATTTGTGGTTGGGCAGGGGGTGATAAGTCTTCCGGGCAGATGTAGGAGGTGAAAGGTTTCTGGACAAGGGGTGATTAAGTCTTCTGGGCAGGAGTAGGGGGTGGAAGGTTTCTGGACAAGGGGTGATAAGTCCCAGAAAGATGCAACTGGCCTGGAGCATCAGGGTGGGACCTAAAGTTCTGTTTTGTTTTCTCCAAAGTTAGATGATTCAGCAAGGGCCTTTGAAACTGCTGTTTTCTTTTCTAGGCCCAAAAGACTCCTTCAGACCGGGCTGTAAGGGGCTCAAACCTGGATCAGAGATCAGGTTGGTTCAAGGTCTCCATGTGGTGGAGACAGGACTCATTCACCCCGGGGAGAGGGCCTGGTTGTGGATGGGGAGGAGGTAAGAAGGGTTGCCAGGTGTAGAAAGGGGTTGGCAGGCACGAGAGGGACACAGGGGCTCCAGGGCTGTGCTCAGTCGCTTCAGTCTTGTCTGACTCTTTGCAACCCCGTGAACTGTGGCCCGCCAGGCTTATCTGTCCATGGGATTCCCCAGGCAAGAATACTGGAATGGGTTGCCATTCCCTCCTCTGGGGGATATTCCTACCAGTGATCCAACCACAGCCCCCTGCATCTCCTGCATTGGCAGGTGGACTCTACCACTCGGCCACCGGGAAAGCCCTGTCTTGGTCCCAGACGCATACTCATTTGTGTCTTTCCTAAGCCAGGATTTTCGGTGGTAGGCGCTGAGGGGCAGGCCTGTGAGAGCAAAACCTCTGCTTGTGGGTGAGCCCAGCTGGCTGCCTAGCACCAGCTCTGAAACTCTGCCTCTTGGTACAAAGCTACTCTGCCAGGGGAGGGTTTTCTTAATTGTTAGGTGAAGTGGCAGATGTGAAAAGATCTCAGAACACAATCGTTCTTAGTTGTAAGTAGAAGTGTTTGGTGGTTGGGCATGTCGTATACAGGGAAGACCCTGCTCCCTGATATTGACAAGCCTCCTGCAGGGGTTCAGTGGGCGGCTCATCCTGGATCTGTCTCATTCATCCAAGGCTCCCAGGAGCACAGAAACCACACATTGGAAAAAAAGAGTGCAGAGGGAATTTCCTGCTGGTCCAGTGATGAATAGCAGTTTCGCTGCTGTGACCCGAGCTTACTTCCTGGTTGAGGAACTAAGATCCCCACCAGGGAGGCTTCAGCTTGTGTGGCCTCCACTGTCTTGGTTCCTTGAATGCATGCGTGCGTGCTCAGTCACGTCTGACTATCTGGGACCCCATGCACTATACCCCGCCAGACTCCTCTGTCCTTGGGATTTCCCAGGCAAGAACACTGGAGTGGGGTGTCTTTTCATTCTCCAGGGGATCTTCCCGACTCAGGAATCAGCTCCCACATTAGCAGGTGGATCCTTAAACAATGAGCCACCTGGGAAGCCCCGGTATATATTTACCGGGGCTTAAAACAAGAGGTAATAAACAGAAAGTGATGTTAGTGTGAGGTCCGAGCTGGGACAGGAAGCAAGTGACTTCTGAAAGGGAAAATCAGTCAAAAACCAGGCAACACTTGTTGAACCAGGAGCAGCCCAGGAAACAGCGGCTGCTGGAAGCTGGACCTCAGCCACCCTGTTTACCCATCACAGCATCACCCGTTTGCTGATACAGGTAAGGTGATGCTCCCTGCTTCTCTCTTGGCAGAGTGGAAAGGGCTTGGGATAGATTGTCAATCAACACTTGAGTTCTTGTTCTTTCTCTCTCTCTCTCCCCTTAAGCCCAGGGGCTGTAATTGCTACAAAATTTCCTCCGGCTGGTTGGTTGTTGCATGAGGACCTCAGTCAGCCATCTCTCTGAGTCCAACAGCCTATTGCTTTGTGGTTATTTTCTCTTTTTGTCCTTTCTCTTCCTCTCCTGCTCTGTCAACCACACAACCCTCTTAGAAGCCTGGGGCTGCCTTCCTGCCATGGCCCACGTGGGTCCAGGTCATCTGGACTAAGCTCAGAGCTGATGCTTAGGGGACAAGTATAGTCCCCAGCCTCTTGGGGTCACACCCAAGGTTCCTGATGAATCCCATTCAATGAAGTCCTACCTGGTTAGAAGGGACTTTCCTATTCTGTGGCTCATAGTCTCAAGGAGCCTCTTCTTTCTAGATATGTGGGAATTTCTCTTTTCCCTTTGTATTCTTTTTGTGAAATTTACTATGTGACACATAATGAACACATCTATGTAACATGCATGTGTATTGCACAGTAAGATAATGTAACGATCAGCCCTGAACCCAACACTCAACCCAAGGACGAACCACCACTAAACTTTCCATCTACCTACTGTGCTACTCACCTCCCACCCAGACATAAATAACCAGCCTCCCAAAGTCTGTTTTTATTGTTCTCTTGATTCTTTCTTTAATTTAGTGCTTTATCACATATGCAGTTTAGTGCTTTATCACATATGCATTTATTTTCATTTGATGTAATAGTTCTATAACATAAACTGTGTGCCAGCTACTGTTTTGAATACTTGTTAATATTGTCATTTAATTAGTTTAATCCACACACTATGCCCATAAGGAATGTGCTATGGTTAATCCCATTTTACAGAAGAGAAAACTGAGGCACACAGAGATTAAAGCGACATGCTCGGGGTCATACAGATAGTAAGCAGGGGACAGGTCTTCTGGTTCTTAGGCAAGAGTTTCTCTAGGGCATATATCTAAGGGTGGAATTGTGGGTTATAGGGAATGGCACTATTCAGCATTAGAAGATAATGCCTGATTATTTCTCAGAGAACCAAAATACACTCTCACCAGCAATATATGAGTTCCTATTGACCCACAGCCTTTTCAACAATTAGTCTTGACTTTCTTAACTTCTGCCAATCTAGTAGATATAAAGTGGTTCCTCATTGTGGTTTTAATTTCCCTTGCTCTTACTGAGTAAAAGCACCATTAGTTGAGACATTTTGTTTTCTTTGAAATGTTCATTATGTCTTTAATATACTCAAAATTCTCAGTTGTTTGTTCTAGCAGTGGTGATGTTGAGGTCTCGCTTAGGAAATCCTTCCTTTCCCCAAGGACGTAAACCTACTCTCCTGTATTTTCTTATGGATTTCCCTGGTGGCTCAGCGGTAAAGAATCTGCCTGCAAGCCAGGAGCCACTGCAGGAGGGGAGGCCTGGGTCAGGAAGATCTCCTGAAGTAGCAAATGGCAACCTACTGCAGTATTCTTCCCTGGGAGATCCCATGGACAGTGGAGCCTGGCAGTCTACAGTTCCCTGGGTCACAGAGTTGGACACGACTGAGTGACTAAGTATATATTTTCTTATAAAAGTTTTTAAAGTGTTCTCTTTAAGTTAGATAGAATTGATTTCTCCATTCCAGGTGAGGAATGAAGGGATACATCCCTCCCAATGAAGGGATCAATGTAGGGATACGTTTCCCATCCTTTTTCTCCACATAGTTGACCAGTTGATCAAGCATCATTCATTTTTATCTCCTTCTCCACCCGGTGATCTCCAGGGCCATTTTTGTCAGGTGTGTGAGTTTCATGCAAGACTATTTCTGGGCACTTTACTGTTCCACTGGTTAATTTGCCTTCATCTACACTAAAATTATATGTTACAGTAAGTCTTAATATTTAGTAGAGCAAATCCCCTCATTTTATTCTTCTTTAGGGGTGTCTTGGTCCTTTTGTTCTTTCCATAATAAGGTTTAGAATCATCTTTTGTTTTCCATGAAATCCCTTATTTGGATCCATTGAAATTGCATTAAATCTGTAGGAAGAAAATTGTCCTCATTATAATATTGAATCCCTTAGTCATGAACATGGGTGGGTTCTACATCTATTTAAATTGTGTTCAATGTCTTTCAATTGTGTTTTATAACTTTCTGACTTTAAGTCTTATATTCTGCTATCTTTTTGTTTCTGTATATGTATTACTTCTATCTTTTTGCTACTATACATAGTGTGCTTTTTAAACTACTTTTTTTTCCTGGATACTCCATGCAGCATGCAGATCAAACCTGTGGCCCCTGCAGAATAAGTGCAGAGTCTTAACCACTGGACCACCAGGGAAGTCCTAAATTACATTTTTGTATGTTACTGTTCTATACAAAAACAATTTCTTTTTGGATATTGATCTTACAGCTAGCTGTCTTGCTAAAATCTCTGATTATTTTGAATCATTTGTCTGATCATTCATTTGAATGTTCTATCTAGGCATCCATATCATATGAACACACTGATGATTTTGCTCTTTTCCCATCCCTAAGCCTTTAATTTCTTTTTCTTGTCTTACTATATTGTCAAGGACGTCTGGTAAAATGTTAACATAGAAGCAAAGATAGTGGGCATCCTTGTTTGGGTCCAGATTTTAAAGGAAATGCCCCTAAGATTTACTCATTAAAAAAATAATACAGATGTTAAAAAAATAATAGTACACATGCAAACTTTTTCTGAGTTTCCTTTATCATGTTAAGGATATTTCCTTCTAGTCTGCTAAGAGGTTTTGTCATGAAAGAATATTGAATGTCATCATTTTTTTTTCTAGATCTGTTAAGATGATCATATTTTTTTCTTCTTAAATCTGTAACATAAGATTTTAGTTTGGACTCCTTCAGAGTAGAGCCTGCAACAAGGACTTCAGTTCAGGTAGATTACTGAATTATTGAGGCCAGGAAGTAGGGAGTGAAGGAGTAAGACTGAACCAGGGGAGAGAAAGCCAATAGAAGATGCATAACTGATGTTGTAGGTGTAAGCAAAGGGAGTTCAAGCCTTTCAGAATCTCTGATAGGTCTACAGGATGCTGGCTAGAACTGCCTCCCCAAAAGAAAGAGGCTGGACCATGTTTCTCCTAGCTCTTGGCCTCTCCTTGGTTGAGGGTTTCATGTTAGGGAATCTGACACTCCTAGGCTTCTAAGAAACATTAACAGGTATCTAAGTGACTTCTAAAGCATTGAAGAAGACCCTGAGGCAAAAAAGCAAAAAGGAAACATGGTATAAACTTGAGGTGGGGTCATGGAACATAAGGTGAGTCTCAGGTTGCAGGAAATTTTATGCTGTAAATACAGAGGATTTCAGAGCAGGGCAGAAGTATCGTGACATAAAGCACCAAAGTTTACTATTCCCGACAATAATAAATGACATTTGCAGCTTTCTCTTCTATCATGCGACCAGCTTTTCATAGCTAAGCCTAACTTGGATATGATGTCTAATATTTGTAACACATGGCTAGATTTGGTTTGTTTGTGTTTTTATTTTGCATTTGTATTCATGAGTGACACTGGCTTCTAATTTTTCTATTTCATCCTATTCTTGTCTCATTTTGGTATTAAGGTTCTTCTGGCCTCTTAGAAAGAGTGTGTTCCTGCTATTTTCATTCTCAGAGATAGTTTTTGTAAGATTAGAATTATCCCTACTTAAACTTCTGTAATGCTATCTAGACTTGATATTTTCTTTGTGGGAAGATTTCAAATTATGGATGTAATTTCTATAATAGTTGTAGAACTATTCAAACTTTTTATTTCTTCTTCAATCAAGTTAGGTACTTTTTGCGTGTCCGCAAAGATTGGACACGACTGACTGAATTGACTTTTTCTAAGACTTGGTCTACTTGGTTTCATATTTCTTGGCATAAATGATTTATAAGTTTTTAATTTTTGTAAGTTTTTAATTTTTAAGCTTATTGAAGATTTACTGCTGCTACTGTTGCTGATGCTAAGTCGCTTCAGTAGTGTCTGACTCTGTGGGACCCCAAAGAGGGCAGCCCACCAGGCTCCCCCGTCCAGATTTACAATGTTGTGTAAATTAATTTTCAATTATGGTAAAATACACCCAACACAAAATGCACCACTTAACTGTTTTTAAATGTTCATTTGGTTGGGTTACATTCACAATGTTTCACGATGGATCTCAAAACTTTTTTATCTCACAAAACTGAAAGTCTATACCCATTAAACAAACAACTCACCATTTCCCCCTGCCCCCAGGCCCTGGCAACCACTGTTCTGCTTTCTGTTTCTATGAATCTATAGTCTTCTTCTTTTGTGAATTGCAAGATACATTACTGTAAATTTTTAGACTGGCTTGTAATATACAGTATTATGTAACCTTCTGGTGTTCTACACAGTGGTTTGGTATTTGCCTACATTATGCAGTTATCACAATAAGTCTAGTATCCACCTGCTTCCATGCAAAGTTATTCCGGTGTTACTGACCATATTCCTCATGCTGTGTTACATCCCTGTGGCTTCCTCTGTAATTGGTGCTTTGCTCCTCTTAATCCCATTCATCTGTTTTGGACCCTCCTCGGCCCCTTCGCCTGCAGCAGCCACCCCTTTATTCTCTACATGTAGGAGCCTGGCTTTGGTTTTGTCTGTTTTGTTTTTCAGATTCTGCATATGTGTGAGATCACATGGTATTTGTCTTTCTCTGTCTGTGTCATTGCACTTGGCATAACACCCTCTACGTCTGTCCGTGTTGTCGAAAACGGCAAGATTTCATTCTTTATGGCTGAATAATATCCTGTTGTGTATTATACCAAACCCATCTTTACTCATGCATCTATGGATGAACATTCAGGAGGCTTTCACATGTTGGCTACTGGAAATGATGCCACAGTGGACAGTGGTGCACATGCATGTCGTCGAATTAGTGCTTTTGTTTTCTTCAGGAGGATACCCAGAAGTGAAATGGCTGGATCATACGGCAGTTCTATTTCTAATTTTTGAGGCACCTCTACACATTTCTCCACAGCAGTTGCACCAATTTACAATCCCACCAGGAGGACACGAGGGCTCCCTTTCTCCACACCCTTGCCAATGTTTTTATTTGTTGTCTTTGATGATAACCATTCTGACAGTGGTGGGTGATGTCTCATTGTGGCTTTGATGTGCCTTTCCCTCCTGATGAATGATGCTGAGCATCTTTTCATATTTGCTTATTATTCATGATACAGAGATGTTGTATTAAAATTTCTTGCTATGATGATGGTTTTATCTCTTTGTTGTTCCTTCAAGCTAAGTGCTTACAACTTTACAACAATTATAATTTCTGTATGAATTGACCGTTTAATCTAGGTACTCATTGTATCCCTGATAAATATTTTTTGTCTTAAAATTCCTTCTTCTTTGATATGAATAAACCTTTCCCGGCTTTTCTTTTGGTTAGCTTTTGCCTGGTATATCTTTTTTCATTCTTCGACTGTCAACCATTCGACACTCTTACTCATTAGATGTGTCTCATAAACAATGTAGACCTGGGTTTTGTGTTTAAATATCTTTTAAAGTGTAATCCGAGGAACGTCCCTGGTGGTCCAGTGGCTAAGACTTCCAGCTCCAGTGCATGGGGCCTGGGTTCCATCGCTGGTCAGGGAACTGGATCCCGCATGCCAGAACTAAGACTTGGTGCAGCCAAGTAAATACATGTATATTTTTAAAATGTAATCTGACATGAGAATTTAGAAAGCACTGAGACCATGACTTCCTCTAAAGCTGCTAAAAACTGAGTTTAAAAACCTGCAGTTTCTTTATTTTTGCCTATGCCACCTGCATATGTAATGCCCATATGGACTGTTAGTTCCCCAGACCAGGGATCAAACACTTGGAAGCAGAGTCTTAACAACTGGACCACCAGGGAAGTCATAAAGGCCTGCATTTGCAACAACCATCCATGGCTGACAAGCATCCTGACCCAGAAGGCTGCCTTCCAAGGCAGTGTGTTTGAGCTATTTTTCTGTCGTTGTTCCGTCTCTAAGTCATGTCGACTCTTTCAACCCCATGGACTGTAGCCCACCAGCTCCTCTGTCCTCCACTCTCTCCATTTTTTTTTTTTAGTAGACTTCTTTTTAGAAGAGCAGTTTTAGGCTTAGAGCAAAACTTAGGGGAAATAGAGACTTGCCACATACCTCTTGTCCCCACACATGCACAGCCTCTCCTGTTACCAACATCCCCCACCAGAGTGGTCCATTTCTCATGACTGATGAGCCTGCATTGACACGTCATTATCACCCAAAGATCATAGTTGACATTACGGTTCAGTCTTGGTGTGTACATTCTGTGGGTTTGGGCAAGTGTGTGCTGACTCATAGGCACCATTGTAGTAGCAAACAGAGCAGCTTTTCCGTCCTAAAGTCCTCTCTGCTCTTTCAGTCCATGTCTCCCTCCCTTTAATTCCTGGCACCCACCAATTCTCCAACCAACCACTCCTCATTCCTAAATTCTCACTGCCGTTCCATCACCTAATATTGTTTGATTTAGGCAAGTTATTAATTCACCTGAGCCCTGAACTTCCTCGAATGCACAATCAACATTGGTAGATTTGGTGTGATAATGAGATGATGTATAAAACCATAACTTAGTCCCTAACAGAGAATAGGCATCAGTTAAATGCTAGTTTCCTTTTCCTTCCTCCTTGAATTGGTAACGTGAAGTCACATTTAGCTAAGAAAAGAGACAAGAAAGTGCCTGGGGACTGTGTGCATCACCAGAAATGTAAAAGGGGAGGGGCAGAGGACAGGGGAGAATGTCCAGCTACGGCCTCCCAAACCCTCTTTCGAACTTGGAACGTCGGTCCCTTGTTGACACCAAAAAAGTGTCCTGTGGGATTCAGGGCTCCCCAGATTTGGGGCCCCGTGTGCACACACATCACACACACATGAGCCCCGGGTGCCCGCCCCAATCCTGAGGGCAGAGTGCCAGGAGGACTAGGAATGTCCTGCTTATCAGCTGACTCCTGGCTTCCTCTGCCCAGCTTCTTGCAGACTTGTAGCCCTGGGAGATGGCCTTCCATGTGGCCTCCCCAAGATCACAGATAATGAGAGGAAATATGGTCATCAGCTTACAGAGGCTGGGGGTTCAGGACTGCAGCTGTAAGTCCTCCCCAGCCGCCTGCCTGACCGGAGCCCTTCACCTCTCTGCAGGCAGTCCTCAGCTGTTCCCTGTGAGCCTGCAGAGGCCACCCGAGATGTCCCCTTTTGGTGGCTGGGGAACGCTCACAGCCTTTCTCGCCCTGCTCTGCTGCCAAGGTGAGCCTGGGGGTCCAGACTGGGTGTGTTCCCGCCAGAGGTTAGGTGTGGAGAAGGGGGTCCTGGTCCCGAAGTCTTTGAGGCTTTAGCACAGCGGCTGCCCACCATGGGTGTGGGATGCTATGCAAGCCTGGTTTCCCCATGACCCCATGACCCCGAGGCAGCAGATGGGGGACTTGGCCTTCACACTTCGGGCTGAACAGGCTCCATAACTTCAGGGTGTGTGGATGTGGCAGGTCGTGGAGACTGATGGGAGACCAAGGAGGCTGGGGCTCAAGGGAAAGTGAGGGCACGTCCCAGCGGGTCTTCAGAGGTGGCCCAGTGGACAGCAGAGGTCAGTGGAGGGCATCGTCTTCTGCTGACCATCAACGTGCAAACGAAGCCCCTTCTGGGTGGTCCAGGGGACGGGGAAGGAGAATGCCTCCAGGTGTGAGCACTCTGTTTTGGAAAACCTGTCAGGTGCCTTCATGACGACCATGCAGGAAAGGGATTACTAGCCCATTTGACAGATGGAGAAACTGAGGCTCAGAAAAGGAAAGCACTTTGCCCAAGGCCACAGAGCTGGCAAACTCGGGATTCAAAGGCAGCTCTCTCTCCCTAGAGAACCTTTCTCTTTCCCCAGCTGAGGGCTAGGTGGGGGCGTGAGGGTGTGGCGGGAACACAGGACAGAGCACAGGCCCAGCTGGCCGAGATCAGTTATGATTCTTGGCCTTCTTCCTCACTGGGCTCCAGCCATCCTGGTGTCTTCTCCACCAGGGTCTTGGCTCTGCTGGTTTTCTGCCCTCTGCAGACACTGGCAACCAAACTCCCCCCATTTCCTTCCTCCTTTCCTCAAACGTCTCTGTTTCCATGAAACCTGTCCTGAGCATAGTATTTAACGTAGCAGCCCCACCCCACTCCCTATTTCCCCTCTTGGGTGCTACCCACCAACTGGCAGGCTGGCTAGTTCGCTTGTTGGTTACTCTGTGTCCTTCACGGCAGTGCGAGCTCCACAAGGGCAAGCTTTGAATTTCTTCGGTCTCTGATGGCTCCCTAGAGCCTAGAACGGTGCCTGCCACACAGCTGGTATTGTACAAGGATTTGCAGAAGAGAGGAAAGGAGTGAGGGGGAAGCTGAACTCATGGACATGGGGCCTGAGAGGACATGATCCACCTCCAGTTCAGGGAGGCTTTAGCAGAAAGGGGTCAATTGGGCTGGGGGGCGAGTTCGAATATACTCTGCATGGGGATAGAAGATGTGCATGAGGAAGACTCACCTGGAGGGGACAAGCTGGAAGAGCAGTCAGGGGCAGGGAGACAGCTAGGGCACCTCCCCGTTGGCCTAGACCAGAGGCAGTAATGTGTGATCAAGAGGGAGGAGCAGAAGGGACCCGTTGATGAGACTGCTAATCATGGGCAGCCCCACCGGGCAGGGCAGCGGGGGTGTCCGCTGAGCAGTGTTTTCTGTCCTTCCAGGGTCTGGTGAGAAGGCGTTCGAGGGGCCAGAGCACCTGATGGTGGGGTCTGGAGAGTTTCAGGTGATTAATTGCACTGCCAGTTGCACGGACCCCAAGAGCCTTGTTCTAGAGACACACCTAAACAAGACACTCCTGGAGAGCCAGGCTCAGTGGAAGCTGTTCAAGGTCTACAACATCTCCAAGGATGAGCACCTCGTGTGCAGTTCCATCTGTGCCGGCAAGCAGGAGACGAAAGTTTTCAACATCACCGTGTTCTGTGAGTGTCGCCCACGGGGCCCTGCTCCCCGAGGCCGGAGCCTGTGTCTGCAAACCCACAACGAGTTGCTCTGTCACTGCTCCTGGGCACTCTCCTATGGCCCGCACCTCCCTGGGCTCCTGGGTCCAGGCCACAGGCTCAGAATCTGCTCACACCCTCCCCTGGCCTCCTAGATCCCTGCCAGCAATCAGGATTTTGAGTTTGCTCAGGAGTGAACAATCCAAGTAAGTTTTAAACAAATCTAAAAATCCATTTCCAGAGTCTCCTCCCAGTAGGGGAGCACCCCCAATCACCAGAGTACCCCACATCCCATGACAAGAAACAGGGACCCCATCAGGAGGGCTGGCACACTCTCCAGTAACCTATTCACCTTCTGGAGAGAAGGTCATGGTCTATTCTTCCCCTGAGGGCTCTTTCCAAATGTGTGACCATCACACACACACACACCTGGCCACCGGCCACAGAGACCATGGAGAGACCGGGGTTTTCCCGGAAGCTCGGACCCAGGGTATCACTCAGAACTGTCATCAGTGGACAAATGAGTATAAAGATGTCCTAAATCTACCACATTATCCTGGGGCAATGGAGGCTAGGTATTCTAGTTCAAAAATGAACCCAGGGAGGTGTCCTGGTGGTCCAGTGGCTAAGACTATGCATTCCCAATTCAGTGGACCCGGTTTTGATCCCTGGTTGGAGAAGGCAATGGCACTCCACTCCAGTACTCTTGCCTGGAAAATCCCATGGATGGAGGAGGCTGGTAGGCTCCAGTCTATGGGGTCACTAAGAGTCGGGCGGGCAACTTCACTTTCAGTTTTCACTTTCATGCATTGGAGAAGGAAATGGCAACCCACTCCAGTATTCTTGCCTGGAGAATCCCAGGGACGGCGGAGCCTGGTGGGCTGCTGTCTGTGGAGTCGCACAGAGTCAGTCACAGCTGAATTGACTTAGCAGCAGCAGCAGCTGCAGGGAACTAGATCCCATATACCACACCTAAGACCTGGAACAACAAAAGAAAGAAATCTTTTTTTTTTTTTTTCTTTTTTTTAAAGGAAACTCAGGGAACCATGGAGTTTAATAGCTAAGGGATAGAGATATTTTTAAACCTGATCCTGAAAACCAAGGCAGCTCTGACTCTTGCCCCCGCCCCTAAAGACTCTCACAATTCATGGCCCCATTCCAGTGAGTACTCCCTTCTAAGTCTCTCTCAACAAAACCATCCAACTGTTTCATTTTTGAAATTTCTATTGAATTTATGGAGAAGAAAGAGACACAGCCAAAACTTTTATCTTTCTAGTTGACTGAACTGATTCGGAACCTTTTCTTTGGAGACACCAGGGTACCTCCTTTCTTGTCCGTTGCAGAAGTCATCAGGTCCCTGAAACTACCACCCAGGACATCGTTCACCCTGAACTGCTTCCTCCGTCCAGCCCCAGCCCACTTCCTGAGAACACCGTGGTCACAGGGGATGGTCTGGGCTGGGTAGGGCCTGCCCGAGCTGCACCCCCATCCTGAGCAGACCTCCCTTCCGCTTTCCTGCAGACCCTCCAAAGCAAGTGCTGCTGACGCTGTCGCACACCTCAGTGGCCGTAGGGACACTGTTCACCATCGAGTGCATGGTCCCCGCCGTGGCACCCCTCGAAGGCCTCACTGTCACCCTGCTCCGTGGTACTGAGATCTTGTACAATCAGACCTTTGTGGGGACAGCACGTTTCCCCCAAGATGCCGTGGTCACCCACCACACCACAGCTCACAGGGAAGACGGCCTCCATAACTTCTGGTGCGAGGCCCAGATGGACCTGCGCTCTCGTGGCGGTGGCCTTGTCCACAGAGTCTCAGATCCCCAGAGGCTTGAAGTCAAAGGTGAGGGGGAGCCCACAGATCAGGAGGGGGGACATTTGCTTTCAGCCCTTCAGGGGAAGAAAACGCCTTCGCCCCACTCTCTGCCAGCTCAGGGGAGGCACTCGGGGAAACGGCACTTGATCCCTGGGGTTACCTGGAGCTCCTGGCGAGTTCCTAGCTTGGACCCTGACTAGTTGCTTGGTCATGAGTGAGTTGGGTGACCTTAACCAAGTGAAGCTCGTCTCTCTGGCCTTGACCCCTCCCTGCAATGATAAATTTGACCTGTCTGACCCCTAAGGTCCCCTGGAGTCCCACTTCTGTGACCCTAGATGGCCAGGATCCTCTTTGTCTTCAGAGAGTTTGGCCAAAGCTCCCTCATCTCTGCCCAGGGCGGGGCTTGGCATGGACCACGCCACAGCGCAGACAATGAGGTCTGGCAGTGCATGGCAAGGGGACCATCTGAGTCCATCTGCCCTCAGGGTCTCACAGAGGCCGGCTGGTGGCCCAGACCCTGTCCTCCTTCCCTCCAGTGATAACACCATTTGCCACTCATCCCTGCAATGCAGAGTGACAGCAGGCTGCCCAGGGGTGGGTGGGTGGGTGACGGGTAGACAGCTGCCCCTCTGGAGCCTGGCACCTGGGACCGGAGGACTTCTGTGACCTCTACCCCTTCTCTCCCCAGAGCCCGAGCCCAGCAACCAGATGGTGATCATGGTGACCGTGATAGTGCTGCTGCTCTTGTTTGTGACATTCGTCCCCCTGTGCTTGTACAAATAATGGCAGAGAACTAACACGTGAGTGCAAGCCACTTAGAAGAGGCTGAGACGGAGCCACCAGGCACAGCCTATGTGAGCAGCATGGCCACTTTCATGGCGGCCACTGGAACTCAGTGTGGCTCCTTAGGGTGCGGTCCAGGCCTGGCTGAGGGACCATGTGAAGCAGCCTGAATACAAACACTTGGACTTAACCCCATGCCTTCGTGTCTCCCCCTGGGATTGGCCAGGAAGGGGAGCCACCAGGCCTGGCTGAACTTCTGTCTCCAAATGTCTCCTCAGCCTCCCTCCGCCCTCTCCTTCAGAGGTCTTCCTGAGCCCCAGCAAACCCAGGCCCTGGTGTGCCCCCAGGCCGGCCCGCCTGAGCACTAGGCACCCAGCCTCATGGGACCCTGAGTGACTTCCTCCTAAGGGAGGGTGGGGAGACCCTCCCTGGCACAGAGGGGCAGAGAGACACTCCGTTCCTACGTGGCCCTCCAGGACACGGCTCTGACTTCTCTCTTCTGCCAACAGAGCCAGCATCCAGGGGTGAGTGTGGGGGCCCCAGTGGCTTGGCTCCGGGATCCTCCCGCCAGGCCGCCCCCACCACTCTACAGATGATTTCAGAGCAGGGCAGAAGTATTGTGACATAAAGCACCAAAGTTTATTATTCCCAACAATAATAAATGACATTTGCAGCTTTCTCTTCTATCCTGCGACCAACTTTTCGTAGCTAAGCCTAACGTGGATATGAAGTCTAATATTTAACACATGGCTAGATTTGGTCTGTTTGTATTTTTCTTATTTTGCATTTGTAATCATGAGTGACACTAGCTTCTAATTTTTCTATTTCATCCTATTCTTGTCTCATTTTGCTATTAAGGTTCCACTGGCCTCTTAGAGCGTGTTCCTGCTATTTTCATTCTCAGAAAGAGTTTTTGTAAGATTAGAATTATTCCTACTTGAACTTCTGTAATGCTATCTAGACTTGATATTTTCTTTGTGGGGAGATTTCAAATTATAGACGTAATTTCTATAATAGTTGGACAACTGTTCAGGCTTTTTATTTCTTCTTCAATCAAGTTAGGTACTTTTTGGGTGTCCACAAAGAGTTGGACACGACCGAGCAACTCAACTGAACTGACTTTTTCCTAGACTTGGTCTACGTGGTTTCATATTTCTTGGCATAAATGATTTATAAGTTTTTAATTTTTGTACGTTTTAAATTTTTAAGTTTATTGAAGATTTACTGCTGCTGCTGCTGCTGCTGCTAAGTCGCTTTAGTAGTGTCTGACTCTGTGCGACCCCACAGAGGGCAGCCGACCAGGCTCCCCCGCCCCAGATTTGCAATGTTGTGTAAATTAATTTTCAATTGTGGTAAAATACACCCAACACAAAATGCACCACTTAACTGTTTTTAAATGTACATTTGGTTGGGTTACATTCACATTGTTTCACGATGGATCTCAAAACTTTTTTTTTTTAGTATTTTTTTATTTTATTATTATTTTTTTAAATTTTATTTTATTTTTAAACTTTACATAATTGTATTAGTTTTGCAAATATCAAAATGAATCCGCCACAGGTATACATGTGTTCCCCATCCTGAACCCTCCTCCCTCCTCCCTCCCCATACCATCCCTCGGGGTCGTCCCAGTGCACTAGCCCTCAAAACTTTTTTATCTCACAAAACTGAAAGTGTATACCATTAAACAAACAACTCACCATTTCCCCCTGCCCCCAGGCCCTGGCAACCACTGTTCTGCTTTCTGTTTCTATGAATCTATAGTCTTCTTCTTTTGTGATTGCAAGATACATTACTTCATATTTTTAGACTGGTTCATAATATACAGTATTATGTAACCTTCAGGTGTTCTACACAGGGCTTTGGTATTTGCATACATTATGCAGTTATCACCACAGCAAGTCTAGTGTCCACCTGCTTCCATACAAAGTTATTCCGGTGTTACTGACCATATTCCTCATGCTGTGTTACATCCCTGTGGCTTCCTCTGTAATTGGTGCTTTGCTCCTCTTAATCCCATTCATCTGTTTTGGACCCTGCTCGGCCCCTTGCCTCCAGCAACCACCCATTTGTTCTCTATATGTAGGAGCCTGGCTTTGGTTTTGTTTGTTTTGTTTGTCAGATTCTGCATATGTGTGAGATCACATGGTGTTTGTCTTTCTCTGTCTGAGTCATTGCACTTGGCATAATACCCTCTACGTCTGTCCGTGTTGTCGAAAATGGCAAGATTTCATTCTTTATGGCTGAATAATATTCCATTGTGTATTATACCAAACCCATCTTTACTCATGCATCTATGGATGAACATTCAGGAGGCTTTCACACGTTGGCTACTGGAAATGATGCCACAGTGAACAGTGGTGCACATGCATGTCGTCGAATTAGTGCTTCTGTTTTCTTCAGGAGGATACCCAGAAGTGAAATTGCTGGATCATACAGAAGTTCTATTTCTAATTTTTGAGGCACCTCTACACGTTTCTCCACAGCATTCGCACCAATTTACAATCCCACCAGGAGGACACGAGGGCTCCCTTTCTCCACACCCTTGCCAATGTTTTTATTTGTTGTCTTTGATGATAACCATTCTGACAGTGGTGGGTGATGTCTCACTGTGGCTTTGATGTGCCTTTCCCTCCTGATGAATGATGCTGAGCATCTTTTCATGTTTGCTTATTATTCATGATAAAGAGATGTTGTATTAAAATTTCTTGCTATGATGATGGTTTTATCTCTTTGTTGTTCCTTCAAGCTAAGTGCTTACAAGTTTACAACAATTATAATTTCTGTATGAATTGACCGTTTAATCTAGGTACTCATTGTATCCCTGATAAATATTTTTTGTCTTAAAATTCCTTCTTCTTTGATATGAATAGACCTTTCCCGGCTTTTCTTTTGGTTAGCTTTTGCCTGGTATATCTTTTTTCATTCTTTGACTGTCAAGCATTCGACACTCTTACTCATTAGATGTGTCTCATAAACAATGTAGAACTGGGTTTTGTGTTTAAATATCTTTTAAAGTGTAATCTGAGGAACGTCCCTGGTGGTCCAGTGGCTCAGACTTCCAGCTCCAGTGCATGGGGCCTGGGTTCCATCCCTGGTCAGGGAACTGGATCCCGCATGCCAGAACTAAGACTTGGTGCAGCCAAGTAAATACATGTATATTTTTAAAATGTAATCTGACATGAGAATTTAGAAAGCACTGAGACCATGACTTCCTCTAAAGCTGCTAAAAACTGAGTTTAAAAACCTGCAGTTTCTTTAGTTTTGGCCATGCCACGTGCATATGTAATGCCCATATGGAATGTTGGTTCCCCAGACCAGGGATCAAACACTTGGAAGCAGAGTCTTAACGACTGGACCCCCAGGGAAGTCATAAAAGCCTGCATTTCAACAACCATCCATGGCTGACAAGCATCCTGACCCAGAAGGCTGCCTTCCAAGGCAGTGTGTTTGAGCTATTTTTCTGTCGTTGTTCCGTCTCCAAGTTGTGTCAACTCTGTCAACCCCATGGACTGTAGCACAGCAGCTCCTCTGTCCTCCACTCTCTCCGTTTTTTTTAGTAGACTTCTTTTTAGAAGAGCAGTTTTAGGCTTAGAGCAAAACTTAGGGGAAGTAGAGACTTGCCACATACCTCCTGTCCCCACACATGCAGAGCCTCTCCTGTTACCAACATCCCCCACCAGAGTGGTCCATTTCTCATGAGTGATGAGCCTGCATTGACACGTCATTATCACCCAAAGATCATAGTTGACATTACGGTTCAGTCTTGGTGTGTACATTCTGTGGGTTTGGGCAAGTGTGTGCTGACACATATGCACCATTGTAGTAGCAAACAGAGCTGCTTCTCCGTCCTAAAGTCCTCTCTGCTCTTTCAGTCCATGTCTCCCTCCCTTTAATTCCTGGCAACCACCAATTCTCCAACCAAACACTCCTCATTCTTAAATTCTCACCGCAGTTCCATCACCTAATATCGTTTGATTTAGGCAAGTTATTAATTCACCTGAGCCCTGAACTTCCTCGAATGCACAATCAACATTGGTAGATTTGGTGTGATAATGAGACGATGTATAAAACCATAACTTTGTCCCTAACAGAGAATAGGCATCAATTAAATGCTAGTTTCCTTTTCCTTCCTCCTTGAATTGGTAACGTGAAGTCACATTTAGCTAAGAAAAGAGACAAGGAAGTGCCTGGGGACTGTGTGCATCACCAGAAATGTAAAAGGGGAGGGGCAGAGGACAGGAGAGAATGTCCAGCTACGGCCTCCCAAACCCTCTTTCGAACGTGGAACGTCGGTCCCTTTTGACACCAAAAAAGTGTCCTGTGGGATTCGGGGCTCCCCAGATTTGGGGCCCCGTGTGCACACACATCACACACACATGAGCCCCGGGTGCCCGCCCCACTCCTGAGGGCAGAGTACCAGAAGGACTAGGAATGTCCTGCTTATCAGCTGACTCCTGGCTTCCTCTGCCCAGCTTCTTGCAGACTTGTGGCCCTGGGAGATGGCCTTCCATGTGGCCTCCCCAGGATCACAGATAATGAGAGGAAATATGGTCATCAGCTTACAGAGGCTGGGGGTTCAGGACTGCAACTGTAAGTCCTCCCCGGCCGCCTGCCTGACCGGAGCCCTTCATCTCTCTGCAGGCAGTCCTCAGCTATTCCCGGTGAGCCTGCAGAGGCCACCCGAGATGTCCTCTTTTGGTGGCCGGGGATCGCTCACAGCCTTTCTGGCCCTGCTCTGCTGCCAAGGTGAGCCTGGGGGTCCAGACTGGGTGTGTTCCCGCCAGAGGTTAGGTGTGGAGAAGGGGGTCCTGGTCCCGAAGTCTCTGAGGCTTTAGCACAGCGGCTGCCCACCATGGGTGTGGGATGCTATGCAAGCCTGGTTTCCCCATGACCCCATGACCCCGAGGCAGCAGATGGGGGACCTGGCCTTCACACCTGGGGCTGAACAGGCTCCATAACTTCAGGGTGTGTGGATGTGGCAGGTCGTGGAGACTGATGGGAGACCAAGGAGGCTGGGGCTCAAGGGAAAGTGAGGGCACGTCCCAGCGGGTCTTCAGAGGTGGCCCAGTGGACAGCAGAGGTCAGTGGAGGGCATCGTCTTCTGCTGACCATCAACGTGCAAACGAAGCCCCTTCTGGGTGGTCCAGGGGACGGGGAAGGAGAATGCCTCCAGGTGTGAGCACTCTGTTTTGGAAAACCTGTCAGGTGCCTTCATGACGACCATGCAGGAAAGGGATTACTAGCCCATTTGACAGATGGAGAAACTGAGGCTCAGAAAAGGAAAGCACTTTGCCCAAGGCCACAGAGCTGGCAAACTCGGGATTCAAAGGCAGCTCTCTCTCTCTCCCTAGAGAACCTTTCTCTTTCCCCAGCTGAGGGCTAGGTGGGGGCGTGAGGGTGTGGCGGGAACACAGGACAGAGCACAGGCCCAGCTGGCCGAGATCAGTTATGATTCTTGGCCTTCTTCCTCGCTGGGCTCCAGCCATCCTGGTGTCTTCTCCACCAGGGTCTTGGCGCTGCTAGTTTTCTGCCCTCTGCAGACACTGGCAACCAAGCTCCCCCCATTTCCTTCCTCCTTTCCTCAAACGTCTGTTTCCATGAAACCTGTCCTGAGCACAGTATTTAACGTAGCAGCCCCACCCCACTCCCTATTTCCCCTCTTGGGTGCTACCCACCAACTGGCAGGCTGGCTAGTTCGCTTGTTGGTTACTCTGTGTCCTTCACGGCAGTGCGAGCTCCACAAGGGCAAGCTTTGAAGAGCCTAGAACGGTGCCTGCCACACAGCTGGTATTATACAAGGATTTGCAGAAGAGAGGAAAGGAGTGAGGGGGAAGCTGAACTCATGGACATGGGGCCTGAGAGGACATGATCCACCTCCAGTTCAGGGAGGCTTTAGCAGAAAGGGGTCAATTGGGCTGGGGGGCGAGTTCGAATATACTCTGCATGGGGATAGAAGATGTGCATGAGGAAGACTCACCTGGAGGGGACAAGCTGGAAGAGCAGTCAGGGGCAGGGAGACAGCTAGGGCACCTCCCCGTTGGCCTAGACCAGAGGCAGTAATGTGTGATCAAGAGGGAGGAGCAGAAGGGACCCGTTGATGAGACTGCTAATCGTGGGCAGCCCCACCGGGCAGGGCAGCGGGGGTGTCCGCTGAGCAGTGTTTTCTGTCCTTCCAGGGTCTGGTGGGAAGGCGTTCGAGGGGCCAGAGCACCTGATGGTGGGGTCTGGAGAGTTTCAGGTGATTAATTGCACTGCCAGTTGCACGGACCCCAAGAGCCTTGTTCTAGAGACACACCTAAACAAGACACTCCTGGAGAGCCAGGCTCAGTGGAAGCTGTTCCAGGTCTACAACATCTCCAAGGATGAGCACCTCGTGTGCAGTTCCATCTGTGCCGGCAAGCAGGAGACGAAAGTTTTCAACATCACCGTGTTCTGTGAGTGTCGCCCACGGGGCCCTGCTCCCCGAGGCCGGAGCCTGTGTCTGCAAACCCACAACGAGCTGCTCTGTCACTGCTCCTGGGCACTCTCCTATGGCCTGCACTTCCCTGGGCTCCTGGGTCCAGGCCACAGGCTCAGAATCTGCTCACACCCTCCCCTGGCCTCCTAGATCCCTGCCAGCAATCAGGATTTTGAGTTTGCTCAGAAGTGAACTGTTGGGGGCCAGAGTGAGGTACTCCGCCCATGGCAAAGGTCATGAGGAAGGAGGCTCGACATACGCAAAGGCGGGATCGAGCCTCAGGAGTCCCCCTGGAAATCCTCGAGCGTCTACCCCCATACCCAGAGCCTGCCTACTTTACTACTTTGTGCTCACCTACATCTCTGACTTTACGGGGGGCTGTCCCCCACCACCTCTTTTGGAGAAGGAGTTAACCTAGAGCTCCAGTTAATAATAATTCCTGGGCGTGATAAGAGTGTTTTAACCTACAAACTCCTCTGAAGGTTCTCTAGCCTGCCTGACAGGCTTGTCCGGCCACATGTGATTGCTCACAGCCTCCCAACCGTGAGAGGCACAAGATGCTTTAAACCTTCTAAAAACAGGTTCTTTAGAGAAGTTAGAAAACTATAAGTATAGTGGGCTAATTAGAAATTGTGTTGATGAAGGGTTTTTCATTTCTTGAGCCAATGTTTGTTGCTAAGTCTCCATATCCCCTGCCCTTACACACATTAATGAATATATAGAATTAACCTTTGATATTGATCACGTTAGACCTTAGGCTAAGTAAATTCTTTCCTTAACTAAAACCCACTACACCCTCACCCTGTAGGAATGTAACTTTATTCTGTTTTGAGAATAATCAGCCCTCGAGAAATAAGTGTCCTGATTGACTGACCGCTGTCACAAGGAGAGGGTCGTAAATTGTCAGCAGGCCCCCCTGGCCAGAAGATGATGTAACACCCCTAAGACCTCTGTATACATTTGTATGAAGCACCTGACTTTGATAAAAGTCAGGACTGCTGACCCCGAGTGACTTTTGCATAACATCTCAGTGTATAAAAGTAGACCATGGAAAATAAAGAATTGGGATCAGTTTCTCGAAATACTGGTCTCCCCATGTCGCTCTCTCTCTCACTCTGGTTGAGTCTCCATCTGGGGCGCGGAACCCACCATGCTTACTAATTATGCCTGGGCTTCTAAGATCCGACTGGGGAGGCCTCAGTGTCTCCTCTCCTTCGGGAGAACGGAAGGACGCCTGCGGCCTACGTAAGTGGTGCAAACTTCTTGTCTTGAAGTTTTATTGGTCTCCCGTGTAAACCAAGCTACTCAGCCTCTTTTCTCCACTGAATTTTCCTACTGAGCTATCCTCATCCTATTACTCTTTATATCTTTGATAAAATATTTAAATAAATAGGTCGCCGACGCCGTCCCCGCTTCGAATACCCTGGATCAGCCGGGGCAGGACCCCGGCAGGTGGTGCCCGTTTTAAACAAATCTAAAAATCCATTTCCAGAGTCTCCTCCCAGTAAGGGAGCACCCCCAATCACCAGAGTACCCCACATCCCATGACAAGAAACAGGGACCCCATCAGGAGGGCTGGCACACTCTCCAGTAACCTATTCACCTTCTGGAGAGAAGGTCATGGTCTATTCTTCCCCTGAGGGCCCTTTCCAAATGTGTGACCATCACACACACACACCTGGCCACCGGCCACAGAGACCATGGAGAGACCAGGGTTTTCCCGGAAGCTCGGACCCGGGGTATCACTCAGGACTGTCATCAGTGGACAAATGAGGAGAAAGATGTCCTAAATCTACCACATTATCCTGGGGCAATGGAGGCTAGGTATTCTAGTTCAAAAATGAACCCAGGGAGGTGTCCTGGTGGTCCAGTGGCTAAGACTATGCATTCCCAATTCAGTGGACTCGGTTTTGATCCCTGGTTGGAGAAGGCAATGGCACTCCACTCCAGTACTCTTGCCTGGAAAATCCCATGGATGGAGGAGGCTGGTAGGCTCCAGTCTATGGGGTCACTAAGAGTCGTGCGGGCGACTTCACTTTCAGTTTTCACTTTCATGCATTGGAGAAGGAAATGGCAACCCACTCCAGTATTCTTGCCTGGAGAATCCTAGGGACGGCGGAGCCTGGTGGGCTGCTGTCTGTGGAGTCGCACAGAGTCAGTCACAGCTGAATTGACTTAGCAGCAGCAGCAGCTGCAGGGAACTAGATCCCATATACCACACCTAAGACCTGGAACAACAAAAGAAAGAAATCTTTTTTTTTTCTTTTTTTTAAAGGAAACTCAGGGAACCATGGAGTTTAATAGCTAAGGGATAGAGATATTTTTAAACCTGATCCTGAAAACCAAGGCAGCTCTGACTCTTGCCCCCGCCCCTAAAGACTCTCACAATTCATGGCCCCATTCCAGTGAGTACTCCCTTCTAAGTCTCTCTCAACAAAACCATCCAACTGTTTCATTTTTGAAATTTCTATTGAATTTATGGAGAAGAAAGAGACACAGCCAAAACTTTTATCTCTCTAGTTGACTGAACTGATTCGGAACCTTTTCTTTGGAGACACCAGGGCACCTCCTTTCTTGTCCGTTGCAGAAGTCATCAGGTCCCTGAAACTACCACCCAGGACATCGTTCACCCTGAACTGCTTCCTCCGTCCAGCCCCAGCCCACTTCCTGAGAACACCGTGGTCACAGGGGATGGTCTGGGCTGGGTGGGGCCTGCCCGAGCTGCACCCCCATCCTGAGCAGACCTCCCTTCCGCTTTCCTGCAGACCCTCCAAAGCAAGTGCTGCTGACGCTGTCGCACACCTCAGTGGCCGTAGGGACACTGTTCACCATCGAGTGCAGGGTCCCCGCCGTGGCACCCCTCGAAGGCCTCACTGTCACCCTGCTCCGTGGTACTGAGATCTTGTACAATCAGACCTTTGTGGGGACAGCACCCTTCCCCCAAGATGCCGTGGTCACCCACAACACCACAGCTCACAGGGAAGACGGCCTCCATAACTTCTCGTGCGAGGCCTGGATGGACCTGCGCTCTCGTGGCGGTGGCCTTGTCCACAGAGTCTCAGATCCCCAGAGGCTTGAAGTCAAAGGTGAGGGGGAGCCCACGGATCAGGAGGGGGGACATTCGCTTTCAGCCCTTCAGGGGAAGAAAAGGCCTTCGCCCCACTCTCTGCCAGCTCAGGGGAGGCACTCGGGGAAACGGCACTTGATCCCTGGGGTTACCCGGAGCTCCTGGCGAGTTCCTAGCTTGGACCCTGACTAGTTGCTTGGTCATGAGTGAGCTGGGTGACCTTAACCAAGTCAAGCTCGTCTCTCTGGCCTTGACCCCTCTCTGCAGTGATAAATTTGACCTGACTGACTCCTAAGGTCCCCTCGAGTTCTGCTCCTGTGACCCTAGATGTCAGGATCCTCTTTGTCTTCAGAGAGTTTGGCCGAAGCTCCCTCATCTCTGCCCAGGGAGGGGCTTGGCATGGACCACACCACAGCGCAGACCATGAGGTCTGGCAGCACATGGCAAGGGGACCATCTGAGTCCATCTGCCCTCATGGCCTCACAGAGGCCGGCTGGTGGCCCAGACCCCATCCTCCTTCCCTCCAGTGATAACACCATCTGCCACTCATGCCTGCAATGAGGAGTGACAGCAGGCTGCCCAAGGGTGGGTGGGTGGGTGACGGCTAGACAGCTGCCCCTCTGGAGCCTGGCACCTGGGACCGGAGGACTTCTGTGACCTCTTCCCCTTCTGTCCCCAGAGCCCGTGCCCAGCAACCAGATGGTGATCATGGCGAACGTGATAGTGCTGCTGCTCTTGTTCTGGTTCAAATAACGGCGGAGAAATAACACCTGAGTGCAAGCCGCTTAGACGAGGCTGAGACGGAGCCACTGGGCACAGCCCCTGTGAGCTGCGTGGCCACTGTCATGGCGGCCACTGGAACTCAGTGTGGCTCCTTAGGCTGTGTCCAGGCCTGGCTGAGGGACCATGTGAAGCAGCCTGAATACAAACACCTGGACTTAAGCCCATGCCTTCGTGTCGCCTCCTGGGAATGGCCAGGAGGGGGAGCCACAAGGCCTGGCTGAACTGTCTCTAAAAGTCTCCTCAGCCTCCCTCCACCCTCTCTTTCAGAGGCCTTCCTGAGCCCCAGCAAACCCAGGCCCTGGTGTGCCCCCAGGCCGATCCGCCCGGCCACCAGGCACCCAGCCTCATGGGACCCTGATTGAGTTCTTCCTCCTGAGGGAGGGTGGGGAGACCCGCCCTGGCCCAGGGGGACAGAGAGACACTCTGTTCCCACGTGGCCCTCCAGGACATGGCTCTGACTTCTCTCCTGCCAACAGAGCCAGCATCCAGGGGTGCGTGTGGGGGCCCCAGTGGCTTGGCTCCGGGAACCTCCCGCCAGGCCTCCCCCGCCACTCTGGGCCTTCTGAGAGCCATGGAAACGAAAGCCGTCCTCACCTCTTACCTCCAGTTCTCTTATTGAGCCAAATGGAGACCCCGCAGCCCTGGTCATCCAGAGAGAGGGGAAGGGGAGGAGGTCGACGGAGGGCTCCGTCTCCCAGGCCTCTGCCAGCTGGGGCAGCGATCAATGGGACAGGGTTGGCCTTTTATGTGGCTTTTGGGGTCTGGACGGTGTAAGGTATAGTTTGGGCCAAGGCAGAAAGAGGAACGACAATCTCAACAGAAATAGGTTACCTTTATTCAGGCAAGGAGGGGTGACAGCCGGCCTAACAACCAGGCTGATCCGGAGAGGGATCAGGGAGTCTCCATATTTGTAGGGAGGCTTGTGGTAGCGATAAGGGAAAGGTTACTCAGGCAGGATGTTTTGGTTATTTTTTATTTGAGCTGGCATTTGTGTTTGGGCAGGGGGTGATAAGTCTTCCGGGCAGATGTAGGGGGTGAAAGGTTTCTGGACAAGGGGTGATTAAGTCTTCTGGGCAGGAGTAGGGGGTGGAAGGTTTCTGGACAAGGGGTGATAAGTCCCAGAAAGATGCAACTGGCCTGGAGCATCAGGGTGGGACCTAAAGTTCTGTTTTGTTTTCTCCAAAGTTAGATGATTCAGCAAGGGCCTTTGAAACTGCTGTTTTCTTTTCTAGGCCCAAAAGACTCCTTCAGACCGGGCTATAAGGGGCTCAAACCTGGATCAGAGATCAGGTTGGTTCAAGGTCTCCATGTGGTGGAGACAGGACTCATTCACCCCGGGGAGAGGGCCTGGTTGTGGATGGGGAGGAGGTAAGAAGGGTTGCCAGGTGTAGAAAGGGGTTGGCAGGCACGAGAGGGACACAGGGGCTCCAGGGCTGTGCTCAGTCGCTTCAGTCTTGTCTGACTCTTTGCAACCCCGTGAACTGTGGCCCGCCAGGCTTATCTGTCCATGGGATTCCCCAGGCAAGAATACTGGAATGGGTTGCCATTCCCTCCTCTGGGGGCTATTCCTACCAGTGATCCAACCACAGCCTCCTGCATCTCCTGCATTGGCAGGTGGACTCTACCACTCGGCCACCGGGAAAGCCCTGTCTTGGTCCCAGACGCATACTCATTTGTGTCTTTCCTAAGCCAGGACTTTCAGTGGCAGGCGCTGAGGGGCAGGCCTGTGAGAGCAAAACCTCTGCTTGTGGGTGAGCCCAGCTGGCTGCCTAGCACCAGCTCTGAAACTCTGCCTCTTGGTACAAAGCTACTCTGCCAGGGGAGGGTTTTCTTAATTGTTAGGTGAAGTGGCAGATGTGAAAAGATCTCAGAACACAATCGTTCTTAGTTGTAAGTAGAAGTGTTTGGTGGTTGGGCATGTCATATACAGGGAAGACCTGCTCCCTGATGTTGACAAGCCTCCTGCAGGGGTTCAGTGGGCGGCTCATCCTGGATCTGTCTCATTCATCCAAGGCTCCCAGGAGCACAGAAACCACACATTGGAAAAAAAGAGTGCAGAGGGAATTTCCTGCTGGTCCAGTGATGAGTAGCAGTTTCACTGCTGTGACCCGAGCTTAATTCCTGGTTGAGGAACTAAGATCCCCACCAGGGAGTCTTCAGCTTGTGTGGCCTCAACGGTCTCGGTCCCTTGAATGCATGCGTGCATGCGCAGTCACGTCTGACTATTTGGGACCCCATGCACTATACCCTGCCAGACTCCTCTGTCCTTGGGATTTCCCAGGCAAGAACACTGGAGTGGGGTGTCATTTCATTCTCCAGGGGATCTTCCTGACTCAGGAATCGGCTCCCACATTGGCAGGCAGATCCTTAAACAATGAGCCACCAGGGAAGCCCCGGTATATATTTACCGGGATTTAAAACAAAAGGTAATAAAAAGAAAGTGATGTTAGTGTGAGGTCCGAGCTGGGACAGGAAGCAAGTGACTTCTGAAAGGGAAAATCAGTCAAAAACCAGGCAACACTTGTTGAACCAGGAGCAGCCCAGGAAACAACGGCTGCTGGAAGCTGGACCTCAGCCACCCTATTTACCCATCATGGCATCACCTGTTTGCTGATACAGGTAAGGTGATGCTCCCTGCTTCTCCCTTGGCAGAGTGGAAAGGGCTTGGGATAGATTGTCAATCAACACTTGAGTTCTTGTTCTTTCTCTCCCTGTCTCCCCATAAGCCCAGAGGCTGTAATTGCTACAAAATTTCCTCCAGCTGGTTGGTCATTGCATGAGGAGCTCAGCCAGCCATCTCTCTGAGTCCAACAGCCTATTGCTTTGTGGTTATTTTCTCTTTTAGTCCTTTCTCTTCCTCTCCTGCTCTGTCAACCACACAACCCTCTTAGAAGCCTGGGGCTGCCTTCCCGCCATGGCCCACGTGGGTCCAGGTCATCTGGACTGAGGTCACAGCTGATGTTTAGGGGACAAGTATAGTCCCCAGCCTCTTGGGGTCACACCCAAGGTTCCTGATGAATCCCATTCAATGAAGTCCTACCTGGTTAGAAGGGACTTTCTATCCTGTGGCTCATAGTCTCAAGGAGCCTCTTCTTTCTAGATATGTGGGAATTTCTCTTTTCCCTTTGTATTCTTTTGTGAAATTTACTATGTGACACATAATGAACACATCTATGTAACATGCATGTGCATTGCACAGTAAGATAATGTAATGATCAGCCCTGAACCCAACACTCAACCCAAGGACGAACCACCACTAAACTGTCCATCTACCTACTGTGCTACTCACCTCCCACCCAGACATAAATAACCAGCCTCCCAAAGTCTGTTTTTATTGTTCTCTTGATTCTTTCTTTAATTTAGTGCTTTATCACATATGCAGTTTAGTGCTTTATCACATATGCATTTATTTTCATTTGATGTAATAGTTCTATAACATATACTGTGTGCCAGCTACTGTTTTGAATACTTGTCAATATTGTCATTTAATTAGTTTAATCTATACACCATGCCCATAAGGAATGTGCTATGGTTAATCCCATTTTACAGAAGAGAAAACTGAGGCACACAGAGATTAAAGCGACATGCTCGGGGTCATACAGATAGTAAGAAGGGGACAGGTCTTCTGGGTCTTAGTGCAAGAGTTTCTCTAGGGCATATATCTAAGGGTGGAATTGTGGGTTATAGGGAATGGCACTATTCAGCATTAGAAGATAATGCCTGATTATTTCTCAGAGAACCAAAATACACTCTCACCAGCAATATATGAGTTCCTATTGACCCACAGCCTCTTCAACAATTAGTCTTGACTTTCTTAACTTCTGCCAATCTAGTAGATATAAAGTGGTTCCTCATTGTGGTTTTAATTTCCCTTGCTCTTACTGAGTAAAAGCACCATTAGTTGAGACATTTTGTTTTCTTTGAAATGTTCATCATGTCTTTAATATACTCAAAATTCTCAGTTGTTGATTCTAGCAGTAGTGATCTTGAGGTCTCGTTTAGGAAATCCTTCCTTGCCCCAAGGACGTAAACGTACTCTCCTGTATTTTCTTATGGATTTCCCTGGTGGCTCAGCGGTAAAGAATCTGCCTGCAAGCCAGGAGCCACTGCAGGAGGGGAGGCCTGGGTCAGGAAGATCTCCTGAAGTAGGAAATGGCAACCCACTCCAGTATTCTTGCCTGGGAGATCCCATGGACAGTGGAGCCTGGCAGTCTACAGTTCCCTGGGTCACAGAGTTGGACACGACTGAGTGACTAAGTATATATTTTCTTATAAAAGTTTTTAAAGTGTTCTCTTTAAGTTAGATAGAATTGATTTCTCCATTCCAGGTGAGGAATGAAGGGATACATCCCTCCCAATGAAGGGATCAATGTAGGGATACGTTTCCCATCCTTTTTCTCCATATAGTTGACCAGTTGATCAAGCATCATTCATTTTTATCTCCTTCTCCACCCGGTGATCTCCAGGGCCATTTTTGTCAGGTGTGTGAGTTTCATGCAAGACTATTTCTGGGCACTTTACTGTTCCACTGGTTAATTTGCCTTCATCTACACTAAAATTATATGTTACAGTAAGTCTTAATATTTAGTAGAGCAAATCCCCTCATTTTATTCTTCTTTAGGGGTGTCTTGGTCCTTTTGTTCTTTCCATAATAAGGTTTAGAATCATCTTTTGTTTTCCATGAAATCCCTTATTTGGATCCATTGAAATTGCATTAAATCTGTAGGAAGAAAATTGTCCTCATTATAATATTGAATCCCTTAGTCACGAACATGGGTGGGTTCTACATCTATTTAAATTGTGTTCAATGTCTTTCAATTGTGTTTTATAACTTTCTGACTTTAAGTCTTATATTCTGCCATCTTTTTTTTCTGTATATGTATTACTTCTATCTTTTTGCTACTATACATAGTGTGCTTTTTAAACTACTTTTTTTTCCTGGATACTCCATGCAGCATGCAGATCAAACCTGTGGCCCCTGCAGAATAAGTGCAGAGTCTTAACCACTGGACCACCAGGGAAGTCCTAAATTACATTTTTGTATGTTCCTGTTCTATACAAAAACAATTTCTTTTTGGATATTGATCTTACAGCTAGCTGTCTTGCTAAAATCTCTGATTATTTTGAATCATTTGTCTGATCATTCATTTGAATGTTCTATCTAGGCATCCATATCATATGAACACACTGATGATTTTGCTCTTTTCCCATCCCTAAGCCTTTAATTTCTTTTTCTTGTCTTACTATATTGTCAAGGACGTCTGGTAAAATGTTAACATAGAAGCAAAGATAGTGGGCATCCTTGTTTGGGTCCAGATTTTAAACGAATTACTCTGAAGATGTACTCATGAAAAAGATAATACAGATGTTAAAAAAATAATAGTACACATGCAAACTTTTTCTGAGTTTCCTTTATCATGTTAAGGATATTTCCTTCTAGTCTGCTAAGAGGTTTTATCATGAAAGAATATTGAATGTCATCATTTTTTTTTCTAGATCTGTTAAGATGATCATATTTTTTTCTTCTTAAATCTGTAACATAAGATTTTAGTTTGGACTCCTTCAGAGTAGAGCCTGCAACAAGGACTTCAGTTCAGGTAGATTACTGAATTATTGAGGCCAGGAAGTAGGGAGTGAAGGAGTAAGACTGAACCAGGGGAGAGAAAGCCAATAGAAGATGCATAACTGATGTTGTAGGTGTAAGCAAAGGGAGTTCAAGCCTTTCAGAATCTCTGATAGGTCTACAGGATGCTGGCTAGAACTGCCTCCCCAAAAGAAAGAGGCTGGACCATGTTTCTCCTAGCTCTTGGCCTCTCCTTGGTTGAGGGTTTCATGTTAGGGAATCTGACACTCCTAGGCTTCTAAGAAACATTAATAGGTATCTAAGTGACTTCTAAAGCATTGAAGAAGACCCTGAGGCAAAAAAGCAAAAAGGAAACATGGTATAAACTTGAGGTGGGGTCATGGAACATAAAGTGAGTCTCAGGTTGCAGGAAATTTTCTGCTGTAAATACAGAGGATTTCAGAGCAGGGCAGAAGTATCGTGACATAAAGCACCAAAGTTTACTATTCCCGACAATAATAAATGACATTTGCAGCTTTCTCTTCTATTGTGCGACCAGCTTTTCATAGCTAAGCCTAACTTGGATATGATGTCTAATATTTGTAACACATGGCTAGATTTGGTTTGTTTGTGTTTTTATTTTGCATTTGTATTCATGAGTGACACTGGCTTCTAATTTTTCTATTTCATCCTATTCTTGTCTCATTTTGGTATTAAGGTTCTTCTGGCCTCTTAGAAAGAGTGTGTTCCTGCTATTTTCATTCTCAGAGATAGTTTTTGTAAGATTAGAATTATCCCTACTTAAACTTCTGTAATGCTATCTAGACTTGATATTTTCTTTGTGGGAAGATTTCAAATTACGGATGTAATTTCTATAATAGTTGTAGAACTATTTAAACTTTTTATTTCTTCTTCAATCAAGTTAGGTACTTTTTGTGTGTCCGCAAAGATTGGACACGACTGAACTGAACTGACTTTTTCTAAGACTTGGTCTACTTGGTTTCATATTTCTTGGCATAAATGATTTATAAGTTTTTAATTTTTTTAAGTTTTTAATTTTTAAGCTTATTGAAGATTTACTGCTGCTGCTGTTGCTGATGCTAAGTCGCTTCAGTAGTGTCTGACTCTGTGGGACCCCAAAGAGGGCAGCCCACCAGGCTCCCCCGTCCCAGATTTACAATGTTGTGTAAATTAATTTTCAATTATGGTAAAATACACCCAACACAAAATGCACCACTTAACTGTTTTTAAATGTTCATTTGGTTGGGTTACATTCACAATGTTTCACGATGGATCTCAAAACTTTTTTATCTCACAAAACTGAAAGTCTATACCCATTAAACAAACAACTCACCATTTCCCCCTGCCCCCAGGCCCTGGCAACCACTGTTCTGCTTTCTGTTTCTATGAATCTATAGTCTTCTTCTTTTGTGAATTGCAAGATACATTACTGTAAATTTTTAGACTGGCTTGTAATATACAGTATTATGTAACCTTCAGGTGTTCTACACAGTGGTTTGGTATTTGCATACTTTATGCAGTTATCACAATAAGTCTAGTGTCCACCTGCTTCCATACAAAGTTATTCCGGTGTTACTGACCATATTCCTCATGCTGTGTTACATCCCTGTGGCTTCCTCTGTAATTGGTGCTTTGCCCCTCTTAAGCCCATTCATCTGTTTTGGACCCTGCTCGGCCCCTTCGCCTCCAGCAACCACTCCTTTATCCTCTACATGTAGGAGCCTGGCTTTGGTTTTGTCTGTTTTGTTTTTCAGATTCTGCATATGTGTGAGATCACATGGTGTTTGTCTTTCTCTGTCTGAGTCATTGCACTTGGCATAACACCCTCTACGTCTGTCCGTGTTGTCGAAAATGGCAAGATTTCAGTCTTTATGGCTGAATAATATTCCGTTGTGTATTATACCAAACCCATCTTTACTCATGCATCTATGGATGAACATGCAGGAGGCTTTCACATGTTGCTACTGGAAATGATGCCACAGTGGACAGTGGTGCACATGTATGTTGTCGAATTAGTGCTTTTGTTTTCTTCAGGAGGATACCCAGAAGTGAAATGGCTGGATCATACGGCAGTTCTATTTCTAATTTTTGAGGCACCTCTACACATTTCTCCACAGCATTCACACCAATTTACAATCCCACCAGGAGGACACGAGGGCTCCCCTTTCTCCACACCCTTGCCAATGTTTTTATTTGTTGTCTTTGATGATAACCATTCTGACAGTGGTGGGTGATGTCTCATTGTGGCTTTGATGTGCCTTTCCCTCCTGATGAATGATGCTGAGCATCTTTTCATGTTTGCTTATTATTCATAATAGAGAGATGTATTAAAATTTCTTGCTATGATGATGGTTTTATCTCTTTGTTGTTCCTTCAAGCTAAGTGCTTACAACTTTACAACAATTATAATTTCTGTATGAATTGACCGTTTAATCTAGGTACTCATTGTATCCCTGATAAATATTTTTTGTCTTAAAATTCCTTCTTCTTTGATATGAATAGACCTTTCCCGGCTTTTCTTTTGGTTAGCTTTTGCCTGGTATATCTTTTTTCATTCTTCGACTGTCAACCATTCGACACTCTTACTCATTAGATGTGTCTCATAAACAATGTAGAACTGGGTTTTGTGTTTAAATATTCCTAAAGGGTAATCCGAGGAACGTCCCTGGTGGTCCAGTGGCTCAGACTTCCAGCTCCAACACATGGGGCCTGGGTTCCATCGCTGGTCAGGGAACTGGATCCCGCATGCCAGAACTAAGACTTGCTGCAGCCAAGTAAATACATGTATATTTTTAAAATGTAATCTGACATGAGAATTTAGAAAGCACTGAGACCATGACTTCCTCTAAAGCTGCTAAAAACTGAGTTTAAAAACCTGCAGTTTCTTTAGTTTTGCCTATGCCACCTGCATATGTAATGCCCATATGGACTGTTAGTTCCCCAGACCAGGGATCAAACACTTGGAAGCAGAGTCTTAACAACTGGACCACCAGGGAAGTCATAAAGGCCTGCATTTGCAACAACCATCCATGGCTGACAAGCATCCTGACCCAGAAGGCTGCCTTCCAAGGCAGTGTGTTTGAGCTATTTTTCTGTCGTTGTTCCGTCTCTAAGTCATGTCGACTCTTTCAACCCCATGGACTGTAGCCCACCAGCTCCTCTGTCCTCCACTCTCTCCATTTTTTTTTTTAGTAGACTTCTTTTTAGAAGAGCAGTTTTAGGCTTAGAGCAAAACTTAGGGGAAATAGACACTTGCCACATACCTCTTGTCCCCACACATGCACAGCCTCTCCTGTTACCAACATCCCCCACCAGAGTGGTCCATTTCTCATGACTGATGAGCCTGCATTGACACGTCATTATCACCCAAAGATCATAGTTGACATTACGGTTCAGTCTTGGTGTGTACATTCTGTGGGTTTGGGCAAGTGTGTGCTGACTCATAGGCACCATTGTAGTAGCAAACAGAGCAGCTTTTCCGTCCTAAAGTCCTCTCTGCTCTTTCAGTCCATGTCTCCCTCCCTTTAATTCCTGGCACCCACCAATTCTCCAACCAACCACTCCTCATTCCTAAATTCTCACTGCCGTTCCATCACCTAATATTGATTGATTTAGGCAAGTTATTAATTCACCTGAGCCCTGAACTTCCTCGAATGCACAATCAACATTGGTAGATTTGGTGTGATAATGAGACGATGTATAAAACCATAACTTAGTCCCTAACAGAGAATAGGCATCAGTTAAATGCTAGTTTCCTTTTCCTTCCTCCTTGAATTGGTAACGTGAAGTCACATTTAGCTAAGAAAAGAGACAAGAAAGTGCCTGGGGACTGTGTGCATCACCAGAAATGTAAAAGGGGACGGGCAGAGGACAGGGGAGAATGTCCAGCTACGGCCTCCCAAACCCTCTTTCGAACGTGGAACGTCGGTCCCTTGTTGACACCAAAAAAGTGTCCTGTGGGATTCAGGGCTCCCCAGATTTGGGGCCCCGTGTGCACACACATCACACACACATGAGCCCCGGGTGCCCGCCCCAATCCTGAGGGCAGAGTGCCAGGAGGACTAGGAATGTCCTGCTTATCAGCTGACTCCTGGCTTCCTCTGCCCAGCTTCTTGCAGACTTGTAGCCCTGGGAGATGGCCTTCCATGTGGCCTCCCCAAGATCACAGATAATGAGAGGAAATATGGTCATCAGCTTACAGAGGCTGGGGGTTCAGGACTGCAGCTGTAAGTCCTCCCCAGCCGCCTGCCTGACCGGAGCCCTTCATCTCTCTGCAGGCAGTCCTCAGCTGTTCCCTGTGAGCCTGCAGAGGCCACCCGAGATGTCCCCTTTTGGTGGCTGGGGAACGCTCACAGCCTTTCTGGCCCTGCTCTGCTGCCAAGGTGAGCCTGGGGGTCCAGACTGGGTGTGTTCCCACCAGAGGTTAGGTGTGGAGAAGGGGGTCCTGGTCCCGAAGTCTTTGAGGCTTTAGCACAGCGGCTGCCCACCATGGGTGTGGGATGCTATGCAAGCCTGGTTTCCCCATGACCCCATGACCCCGAGGCAGCAGATGGGGGACTTGGCCTTCACACTTCGGGCTGAACAGGCTCCATAACTTCAGGGTGTGTGGATGTGGCAGGTCGTGGAGACTGATGGGAGACCAAGGAGGCTGGGGCTCAAGGGAAAGTGAGGGCACGTCCCAGCGGGTCTTCAGAGGTGGCCCAGTGGACAGCAGAGGTCAGTGGAGGGCATCGTCTTCTGCTGACCATCAACGTGCAAACGAAGCCCCTTCTGGGTGGTCCAGGGGACGGGGAAGGAGAATGCCTCCAGGTGTGAGCACTCTGTTTTGGAAAACCTGTCAGGTGCCTTCATGACGACCATGCAGGAAAGGGATTACTAGCCCATTTGACAGATAGAGAAACTGAGGCTCAGAAAAGGAAAGCACTTTGCCCAAGGCCACAGAGCTGGCAAACTCGGGATTCAAAGGCAGCTCTCTCTCCCTAGAGAACCTTTCTCTTTCCCCAGCTGAGGGCTAGGTGGGGGCGTGAGGGTGTGGCGGGAACACAGGACAGAGCACAGGCCCAGCTGGCCGAGATCAGTTATGATTCTTGGCCTTCTTCCTCACTGGGCTCCAGCCATCCTGGTGTCTTCTCCACCAGGGTCTTGGCTCTGCTGGTTTTCTGCCCTCTGCAGACACTGGCAACCAAACTCCCCCCATTTCCTTCCTCCTTTCCTCAAACGTCTCTGTTTCCATGAAACCTGTCCTGAGCACAGTATTTAACGTAGCAGCCCCACCCCACTCCCTATTTCCCCTCTTGGGTGCTACCCACCAATTGACAGGCTGGCTAGTTCGCTTGTTGGTTACTCTGTGTCCTTCACGGCAGTGCGAGCTCCACAAGGGCAAGCTTTGAATTTCTTCGGTCTCTGATGGCTCCCTAGAGCCTAGAACGGTGCCTGCCACACAGCTGGTATTGTACAAGGATTTGCAGAAGAGAGGAAAGGAGTGAGGCGGAAGCTGAACTCATGGACATGGGGCCTGAGAGGACATGATCCACCTCCAGTTCAGGGAGGCTTTAGCAGAAAGGGGTCAATTGGGCTGGGGGGCGAGTTCGAATATACTCTGCATGGGGATAGAAGATGTGCATGAGGAAGACTCACCTGGAGGGGACAAGCTGGAAGAGCAGTCAGGGGCAGGGAGACAGCTAGGGCACCTCCCCGTTGGCCTAGACCAGAGGCAGTAATGTGTGATCAAGAGGGAGGAGCAGAAGGGACCCGTTGATGAGACTGCTAATCATGGGCAGCCCCACCGGGCAGGGCAGCGGGGGTGTCCGCTGAGCAGTGTTTTCTGTCCTTCCAGGGTCTGGTGAGAAGGCGTTCGAGGGGCCAGAGCACCTGATGGTGGGGTCTGGAGAGTTTCAGGTGATTAATTGCACTGCCAGTTGCACGGACCCCAAGAGCCTTGTTCTAGAGACACACCTAAACAAGACACTCCTGGAGAGCCAGGCTCAGTGGAAGCTGTTCCAGGTCTACAACATCTCCAAGGATGAGCACCTCGTGTGCAGTTTCATCTGTGCCGGCAAGCAGGAGACGAAAGTTTTCAACATCACCGTGTTCTGTGAGTGTCGCCCACGGGGCCCTGCTCCCCGAGGCCGGAGCCTGTGTCTGCAAACCCACAACGAGTTGCTCTGTCACTGCTCCTGGGCACTCTCCTATGGCCCGCACCTCCCTGGGCTCCTGGGTCCAGGCCACAGGCTCAGAATCTGCTCACACCCTCCCCTGGCCTCCTAGATCCCTGCCAGCAATCAGGATTTTGAGTTTGCTCAGGAGTGAACAATCCAAGTAAGTTTTAAACAAATCTAAAAATCCATTTCCAGAGTCTCCTCCCAGTAGGGGAGCACCCCCAATCACCAGAGTACCCCACATCCCATGACAAGAAACAGGGACCCCATCAGGAGGGCTGGCACACTCTCCAGTAACCTATTCACCTTCTGGAGAGAAGGTCATGGTCTATTCTTCCCCTGAGGGCTCTTTCCAAATGTGTGACCATCACACACACACACCTGGCCACCGGCCACAGAGACCATGGAGAGACCAGGGTTTTCCCGGAAGCTCGGACCCAGGGTATCACTCAGAACTGTCATCAGTGGACAAATGAGTATAAAGATGTCCTAAATCTACCACATTATCCTGGGGCAATGGAGGCTAGGTATTCTAGTTCAAAAATGAACCCAGGGAGGTGTCCTGGTGGTCCAGTGGCTAAGACTATGCATTCCCAATTCAGTGGACCCGGTTTTGATCCCTGGTTGGAGAAGGCAATGGCACTCCACTCCAGTACTCTTGCCTGGAAAATCCCATGGATGGAGGAGGCTGGTAGGCTCCAGTCTATGGGGTCACTAAGAGTCGGGCGGGCGACTTCACTTTCAGTTTTCACTTTCATGCATTGGAGAAGGAAATGGCAACCCACTCCAGTATTCTTGCCTGGAGAATCCCAGGGACGGCGGAGCCTGGTGGGCTGCTGTCTGTGGAGTCACACAGAGTCAGTCACAGCTGAATTGACTTAGCAGCAGCAGCAGCTGCAGGGAACTAGATCCCATATACCACACCTAAGACCTGGAACAACAAAAGAAAGAAATCTTTTTTTTTTTTTTTCTTTTTTTTAAAGGAAACTCAGGGAACCATGGAGTTTAATAGCTAAGGGATAGAGATATTTTTAAACCTGATCCTGAAAACCAAGGCAGCTCTGACTCTTGCCCCCGCCCCTAAAGACTCTCACAATTCATGGCCCCATTCCAGTGAGTACTCCCTTCTAAGTCTCTCTCAACAAAACCATCCAACTGTTTCATTTTTGAAATTTCTATTGAATTTATGGAGAAGAAAGAGACACAGCCAAAACTTTTATCTTTCTAGTTGACTGAACTGATTCGGAACCTTTTCTTTGGAGACACCAGGGTACCTCCTTTCTTGTCCGTTGCAGAAGTCATCAGGTCCCTGAAACTACCACCCAGGACATCGTTCACCCTGAACTGCTTCCTCCGTCCAGCCCCAGCCCACTTCCTGAGAACACCGTGGTCACAGGGGATGGTCTGGGCTGGGTGGGGCCTGCCCGAGCTGCACCCCCATCCTGAGCAGACCTCCCTTCCACTTTCCTGCAGACCCTCCAAAGCAAGTGCTGCTGACGCTGTCGCACACCTCAGTGGCTGTAGGGACACTGTTCACCATCGAGTGCAGGGTCCCCGCCGTGGCACCCCTCGAAGGCCTCACTGTCACCCTGCTCCGTGGTACTGAGATCTTGTACAATCAGACCTTTGTGGGGACAGCACGTTTCCCCCAAGATGCCGTGGTCACCCACCACACGACAGCTCACAGGGAAGACGGCCTCCATAACTTCTGGTGCGAGGCCCAGATGGACCTGCGCTCTCGTGGCGGTGGCCTTGTCCACAGAGTCTCAGATCCCCAGAGGCTTGAAGTCAAAGGTGAGGGGGAGCCCACAGATCAGGAGGGGGGACATTTGCTTTCAGCCCTTCAGGGGAAGAAAACGCCTTCGCCCCACTCTCTGCCAGCTCAGGGGAGGCACTCGGGGAAACGGCACTTGATCCCTGGGGTTACCTGGAGCTCCTGGCGAGTTCCTAGCTTGGACCCTGACTAGTTGCTTGGTCATGAGTGAGTTGGGTGACCTTAACCAAGTGAAGCTCGTCTCTCTGGCCTTGACCCCTCCCTGCAATGATAAATTTGACCTGTCTGACCCCTAAGGTCCCCTGGAGTCCCACTTCTGTGACCCTAGATGGCCAGGATCCTCTTTGTCTTCCGAGAGTTTGGCCAAAGCTCCCTCATCTCTGCCCAGGGCGGGGCTTGGCATGGACCACGCCACAGCGCAGACAATGAGGTCTGGCAGTGCATGGCAAGGGGACCATCTGAGTCCATCTGCCCTCAGGGTCTCACAGAGGCCGGCTGGTGGCCCAGACCCTGTCCTCCTTCCCTCCAGTGATAACACCATTTGCCACTCATCCCTGCAATGCAGAGTGACAGCAGGCTGCCCAGTGGTGGGTGGGTGGGTGACGGGTAGACAGCTGCCCCTCTGGAGCCTGGCACCTGGGACCGGAGGACTTCTGTGACCTCTACCCCTTCTCTCCCCAGAGCCCGAGCCCAGCAACCAGATGGTGATCATGGTGACCGTGATAGTGCTGCTGCTCTTGTTTGTGACACTCGTCCCCCTGTGCTTGTACAAACAATGGCAGAGAACTAACACGTGAGTGCAAGCCACTTAGAAGAGGCTGAGACGGAGCCACCAGGCACAGCCTATGTGAGCAGCATGGCCACTTTCATGGCGGCCACTGGAACTCAGTGTGTCTCCTTAGGGTGCGGTCCAGGCCTGGCTGAGGGACCATGTGAAGCAGCCTGAATACAAACACTTGGACTTAACCCCATGCCTTCGTGTCTCCCCCTGGGATTGGCCAGGAAGGGGAGCCACCAGGCCTGGCTGAACTTCTGTCTCCAAATGTCTCCTCAGCCTCCCTCCGCCCTCTCCTTCAGAGGTCTTCCTGAGCCCCAGCAAACCCAGGCCCTGGTGTGCCCCCAGGCCGGCCCGCCTGAGCACTAGGCACCCAGCCTCATGGGACCCTGAGTGACTTCCTCCTAAGGGAGGGTGGGGAGACCCTCCCTGGCACAGAGGGGCAGAGAGACACTCCGTTCCTACGTGGCCCTCCAGGACACGGCTCTGACTTCTCTCTTCTGCCAACAGAGCCAGCATCCAGGGGTGAGTGTGGGGGCCCCAGTGGCTTGGCTCCGGGATCCTCCCGCCAGGCCACCCCCACCACTCTACAGATGATTTCAGAGCAGGGCAGAAGTATTGTGACATAAAGCACCAAAGTTTATTATTCCCAACAATAATAAATGACATTGCAGCTTTCTCTTCTATCCTGCAACCAACTTTTCGTAGCTAAGCCTAACGTGGATATGAAGTCTAATATTTAACACATGGCTAGATTTGGTCTGTTTGTATTTTTCTTATTTTGCATTTGTAATCATGAGTGACACTAGCTTCTAATTTTTCTATTTCATCCTATTCTTGTCTCATTTTGCTATTAAGGTTCCACTGGCCTCTTAGAGCGTGTTCCTGCTATTTTCATTCTCAGAAAGAGTTTTTGTAAGATTAGAATTATTCCTACTTGAACTTCTGTAATGCTATCTAGACTTGATATTTTATTTGTGGGGAGATTTCAAATTATGGACGTAATTTCTATAATAGTTGGACAACTGTTCAGGCTTTTTATTTCTTCTTCAATCAAGTTAGGTACTTTTTGGGTGTCCACAAAGAGTTGGACACGACCGAGCAACTCAACTGAACTGACTTTTTCCTAGACTTGGTCTACGTGGTTTCATATTTCTTGGCATAAGTGATTTATAAGTTTTTAATTTTTGTACGTTTTAAATTTTTAAGTTTATTGAAGATTTACTGCTGCTGCTGCTGCTGCTGCTAAGTCGCTTTAGTAGTGTCTGACTCTGTGCGACCCCACAGAGGGCAGCCGACCAGGCTCCCCCGCCCCAGATTTGCAATGTTGTGTAAATTAATTTTCAATTGTGGTAAAATACACCCAACACAAAATGCACCACTTAACTGTTTTTAAATGTACATTTGGTTGGGTTACATTCACATTGTTTCACGATGGATCTCAAAACTTTTTTTTTTTAGTATTTTTTTATTTTATTATTATTTTTTTAAATTTTATTTTATTTTTAAACTTTACATAATTGTATTAGTTTTGCAAATATCAAAATGAATCCGCCACAGGTATACATGTGTTCACCATCCTGAACCCTCCTGCCTCCTCCCTCCCCATACCATCCCTCTGGGTCGTCCCAGTGCACTAGCCCTCAAAACTTTTTTATCTCACAAAACTGAAAGTCTATACCATTAAACAAACAACTCACCATTTCCCCCTGCCCCCAGGCCCTGGCAACCACTGTTCTGCTTTCTGTTTCTATGAATCTATAGTCTTCTTCTTTTGTGATTGCAAGATACATTTCTTCATATTTTTAGACTGGCTTATAATATACAGTATTATGTAACCTTCAGGTGTTCTACACAGGGCTTTGGTATTTGCCTACATTATGCAGTTATCACCACAGTAAGTCTAGTGTCCACCTGCTTCCATACAAAGTTATTCCGGTGTTACTGACCATATTCCTCATGCTGTGTTACATCCCTGTGGCTTCCTCTGTAATTGGTGCTTTGCCCCTCTTAGTCCCATTCATCTATTTTGGACCCTGCTCGGCCCCTTCGCCTCCAGCAACCACCCATTTGTTCTCTATATGTAGGAGCCTGGCTTTGGTTTTGTTTGTTTTGTTTTTCAGATTCTGCATATGTGTGAAATCACATGGTATTTGTCTTTCTCTGTCTGAGTCATTGCACTTGGCATAATACCCTCTACGTCTGTCCGTGTTGTCGAAAATGGCAAGATTTCAGTCTTTATGGCTGAATAATATTCCGTTGTGTATTATACCAAACCCATCTTTACTCATGCATCTATGGATGAACATTCAGGAGGCTTTCACACGTTGGCTACTGGAAATGATGCCACAGTGGACAGTGGTGCACATGTATGTCCTCGAATTAGTGCTTTTGTTTTCTTCAGGAGGATACCCAGAAGTGAAATTGCTGGATCATACGGCAGTTCTGTTTTTAATTTTTGAGGCACCCCTACACGTTTCTCCACAGCATTCGCACCAATTTACAATCCCACCAGGAGGACACGAGGGCTCCCTTTCTGCACACCCTTGCCAATGTTTTTATTTGTTGTCTTTGATGATAACCATTCTGACAGTGGTGGGGTGATGTCTCATTGTGGCTTTGATGTGCCTTTCCCTCCTGATGAATGATGCTGAGCATCTTTTCACATTCGCTTCATTATTCATAATAGAGAGATGTATTAAAATTTCTTGCGAGTCTGGGGCTTTTTGAGCCCTAACCTACCAGGAATCAGTGTCTGGCACCATACAATAAACACTGTACTTTCCTCCACCATAACCTGGTGTTAGTAGACTGGCTTTACTGCATGGGCTAGCAGACACAGCACCATAGTTTGGCTCGGCACCACAACTTGGTTTCAGTTCCCTCTTTTCTTTGCTTTTTCTCAATCTTGAAGGGAACAAGTATTAGACAAGAAAAGGAATACAGTAACATTTTTGATAAAGAGGTTAATCATAAACTTGGCAGAGGAACTCAGCTTCAGTTACATTGAGATAGGTTGCTGCTGGTACTACTGCTAAGTCACTTCAGTCGTGTCCGACTCTGTGCGACCCCATAGACTGCAGCCCACCGGGCTCCCCCGTCCCTGGGATTCTCCAGGCAAGAACAATGGAGTGGGTTGCCATTTCCTTCTCCAATGCATGAAAGTGAAAAGTGAAAGTGAATTCGCTCAGTCGTGTCCGACTCTTAGCGACCCCATGGACTGCAGCCTACCTGGCTCCTCCGTCCATAGGATTTTCCAGGCAAGAGTACTGGAGTGGGGTGAGATAGGTTAAATGATAGATATTCATTGCATGTCTAGATCATTATGAAATAAGACAAAATCCTCATTCATTACTGACCATAACTTCTAACCACTTTTGGCCTCATTTTACAGAGGAATAAAAGATATAAAAAAAAAATAAATAAATAAAATTTCTTGCTATGATGATGGTTTTATCTCTTTGTTGTTCCTTCAAGCTAAGTGCTTACAAGTTTGCAACAGTTATAATTTCTGTATGAATTGACCGTTTAATCTAGGTACTCATTGTATCCCTGATAAATATTTTTTGTCTTAAAATTCCTTCTTCTTTGATATGAATAGACCTTTCCCGGCTTTTCTTTTGGTTAGCTTTTGCCTGGTATATCTTTTTTCATTCTTTGACTGTCAACCATTCGACACTCTTACTCATTAGATGTGTCTCATAAACAATGTAGAGCTGGGTTTTGTGTTTAAATATTCCTAAAGGGTAATCCGAGGAACATCCCTGGTGGTCCAGTGGCTAAGACTTCCAGCTCCAGTGCATGGGGCCTGGGTTCCATCGCTGGTCAGGGAACTGGATCCCGCATGCCAGAACTAAGACTTGGTGCAGCCAAGTAAATACATGTATATTTTTAAAATGTAATCTGACATGAGAATTTAGAAAGCACTGAGACCATGACTTCCTCTAAAGCTGCTAAAAACTGAGTTTAAAAACCTGCAGGTTCTTTATTTTTGCCTATGCCACCTGCATATGTAATGCCCATATGGACTGTTAGTTCCCCAGACCAGGGATCAAACACTTGGAAGCAGAGTCTTAACAACTGGACCACCAGGGAAGTCATAAAGGCCTGCATTTGCAACAACCATCCATGGCTGACAAGCATCCTGACCCAGAAGGCTGCCCTCCAAGGCAGTGTGTTTGAGCTATTTTTCTGTCGTTGTTCCGTCTCTAAGTCATGTCGACTCTTGCAACCCCATGGACTGTAGCACACCAGCTCCTCTGTCCTCCACTCTCTCCATTTTTTTTTTTAGTAGACTTCTTTTTAGAAGAGCAGTTTTAGGCTTAGAGCAAAACTTAGGGGAAATAGAGACTTGCCACATACCTCTTGTCCCCACACATGCACAGCCTCTCCTGTTACCAACATCCCCCACCAGAGTGGTCCATTTCTCATGACTGATGAGCCTGCATTGACACGTCATTATCACCCAAAGATCATAGTTGACATTACGGTTCAGTCTTGGTGTGTACATTCTGTGGGTTTGGGCAAGTGTGTGCTGACACATATGCACCATTGTAGTAGCAAACAGAGCGGCTACTCCGTCCTAAAGTCCTCTCTGCTCTTTCAGTCCATGTCTCCCTCCCTTTAATTCCTGGCAACCACCAATTCTCCAACCAACCACTCCTCATTCCTAAATTCTCACTGCCGTTCCATCACCTAATATTGTTTGATTTAGGCAAGTTATTAATTCACCTGAGCCCTGAACTTCCTCGAATGCACAATCAACATTGGTAGATTTGGTGTGATAATGAGACGATGTATAAAACCATAACTTAGTCCCTAACAGAGAATAGGCATCAATTAAATGCTAGTTTCCTTTTCCTTCCTCCTTGAATTGGTAACGTGAAGTCACATTTAGCTAAGAAAAGAGACAAGAAAGTGCCTGGGGACCGTGTGCATCACCAGAAATGTAAAAGGGGAGGGGCAGAGGACAGGGGAGAATGTCCAGCTACGGCCTCCCAAACCCTCTTTCGAACTTGGAACGTCGGTCCCTTTTGACACCAAAAAAGTGTCCTGTGGGATTCGGGGCTCCCCAGATTTGGGGCCCCGTGTGCACACACATCACACACACATGAGCCCCGGGTGCCCGCCCCACTCCTGAGGGCAGAGTACCAGGAGGACTAGGAATGTCCTGCGTATCAGCTGACTCCTGGCTTCCTCTGCCCAGCTTCTAGCAGACTTGTGGCCCTGGGAGATGGCCTTCCATGTGGCCTCCCCAGGATCACTCAGATAATGAGAGGAAATATGGTCATCAGCTTACAGAGGCTGGGGGTTCAGGACTGCAACTGTAAGTCCTCCCCGGCTGCCTGCCTGACCGGAGCCCTTCATCTCTCTGCAGGCAGTCCTCAGCTGTTCCCGGTGAGCCTGCGGAGGCCACCCGAGATGTTCTCTTTTGGTGGCCAGGGATCGCTCACAGCCTTTCTGGCCCTGCTCTGCTGCCAAGGTGAGCCTGGGGGTCCAGACTGGGTGTGTTCCCGCCAGAGGTTAGGTGTGGAGAAGGGGGTCCTGGTCCCGAAGTCTCTGAGGCTTTAGCACAGCGGCTGCCCACCACGGGTGTGGGATGCTATGCAAGCCTGGTTTCCCCATGACCCCATGACCCCGAGGCAGCAGATGGGGGACCTGGCCTTCACACCTGGGGCTGAACAGGCTCCATAACTTCAGGGTGTGTGGATGTGGCAGGTCGTGGAGACTGATGGGAGACCAAGGAGGCTGGGGCTCAAGGGAAAGTGAGGGCACGTCCCAACGGGTCTTCAGAGGTGGCCCAGTGGACAGCAGAGGTCAGTGGAGGGCATCGTCTTCTGCTGACCATCAACGTGCAAACGAAGCCCCTTCTGGGTGGTCCAGGGGACGGGGAAGGAGAATGCCTCCAGGTGTGAGCACTCTGTTTTGGAAAACCTGTCAGGTGCCTTCATGACGACCATGCAGGAAAGGGATTACTAGCCCATTTGACAGATGGAGAAACTGAGGCTCAGAAAAGGAAAGCACTTTGCCCAAGGCCACAGAGCTGGCAAACTCGGGATTCAAAGGCAGCTCTCTCTCCCTAGAGAACCTTTCTCTTTCCCCAGCTGAGGGCTAGGTGGGGGCGTGAGGGTGTGGCGGGAACACAGGACAGAGCACAGGCCCAGCTGGCCGAGATCAGTTATGATTCTTGGCCTTCTTCCTCGCTGGGCTCCAGCCATCCTGGTGTCTTCTCCACCAGGGTCTTGGCGCTGCTAGTTTTCTGCCCTCTGCAGACACTGGCAACCAAGCTCCCCCCATTTCCTTCCTCCTTTCCTCAAACATCTGTTTCCATGAAACCTGTCCTGAGCACAGTATTTAACGTAGCAGCCCCACCCCACTCCCTATTTCCCCTCTTGGGTGCTACCCACCAACTGGCAGGCTGGCTAGTTCGCTTGTTGGTTACTCTGTGTCCTTCACGGCAGTGCGAGCTCCACAAGGGCAAGCTTTGAAGAGCCTAGAACGGTGCCTGCCACACAGCTGGTATTGTACAAGGATTTGCAGAAGAGAGGAAAGGAGTGAGGCGGAAGCTGAACTCATGGACATGGGGCCTGAGAGGACATGATCCACCTCCAGTTCAGGGAGGCTTTAGCAGAAAGGGGTCAATTGGGCTGGGGGGCGAGTTCGAATATACTCTGCATGGGGATAGAAGATGTGCATGAGGAAGACTCACCTGGAGGGGACAAGCTGGAAGAGCAGTCAGGGGCAGGGAGACAGCTAGGGCACCTCCCCGTTGGCCTAGACCAGAGGCAGTAATGTGTGATCAAGAGGGAGGAGCAGAAGGGACCCGTTGATGAGACTGCTAATCATGGGCAGCCCCACCGGGCAGGGCAGCGGGGGTGTCCGCTGAGCAGTGTTTTCTGTCCTTCCAGGGTCTGGTGAGAAGGCGTTCGAGGGGCCAGAGCACCTGATGGTGGGGTCTGGAGAGTTTCAGGTGATTAATTGCACTGCCAGTTGCACGGACCCCAAGAGCCTTGTTCTAGAGACACACCTAAACAAGACACTCCTGGAGAGCCAGGCTCAGTGGAAGCTGTTCCAGGTCTACAACATCTCCAAGGATGAGCACCTCGTGTGCAGTTTCATCTGTGCCGGCAAGCAGGAGACGAAAGTTTTCAACATCACCGTGTTCTGTGAGTGTCGCCCATGGGGCCCTGCTCCCCGAGGCCGGAGCCTGTGTCTGCAAACCCACAACGAGCTGCTCTGTCACTGCTCCTGGGCACTCTCCTATGGCCCGCACCTCCCTGGGCTCCTGGGTCCAGGCCACAGGCTCAGAATCTGCTCACACCCTCCCCTGGCCTCCTAGATCCCTGCCAGCAATCAGGATTTTGAGTTTGCTCAGAAGTGAACTGTTGGGGGCCAGAGTGAGGTACTCCGCCCATGGCAAAGGTCATGAGGAAGGAGGCTCGACATACGCAAAGGCGGGATCGAGCCTCAGGAGTCCCCCTGGAAATCCTCGAGCGTCTACCCCCATAACCAGAGCCTGCCTACTTTACTACTTTGTGCTCACCTACATCTCTGACTTTACGGGGGGCTGTCCCCCACCACCTCTTTTGGAGAAGGAGTTAACCTAGAGCTCCAGTTAATAATAATTCCTGGGCGTGATAAGAGTGTTTTAACCTACAAACTCCTCTGAAGGTTCTCTAGCCTGCCTGACAGGCTTGTCCGGCCACATGTGATTGCTCACAGCCTCCCAACCGTGAGAGGCACAAGATGCTTTAAACCCTCTAAAAACAGGTTCTTTAGAGAAGTTAGAAAACTATAAGTATAGTGGGCTAATTAGAAATTGTGTTGATGAAGGGTTTTTCATTTGTTGAGCCAATGTTTGTTGCTAAGTCTCCATATTCCCTGCCCTTACACACATTAATGAATATGTAGAATTAACCTTTGATATTGATCACGTTAGACCTTAGGCTAAGTAAATTCTTTCCTTAACTAAAACCCACTACACCCTCACCCTGTAGGAATGTAACTTTATTCTGTTTTGAGAATAATCAGCCCTGGAGAAATAAGTGTCCTGATTGACTGACCGCTGTCACAAGGAGAGGGTCGTAAATTGTCAGCAGGCCCCCCTGGCCAGAAGATGATGTAACACCCCTAAGACCTCTGTATACATTTGTATGAAGCACCTGACTTTGATAAAAGTCAGGACTGCTGACCCCGAGTGACTTTTGCATAACATCTCAGTGTATAAAAGTAGACCATGGAAAATAAAGAATTGGGATCAGTTTCTCGAAATACTGGTCTCCCCATGTCGCTCTCTCTCTCACTCTGGTTGAGTCTCCATCTGGAGCGCGGAACCCACCATGCTTACTAATTATGCCTGGGCTTCTAAGATCCGACCGGGGAGGCCTCAGTGTCTCCTCTCCTTCGGGAGAACGGAAGGATGCCTGCGGCCTACGTAAGTGGTGCAAACTTCTTGTCTTGAAGTTTTATTGGTCTCCCGTGTAAACCAAGCTACTCAGCCTCTTTTCTCCACTGAATTTTCCTACTGAGCTATCCTCATCCTATTACTCTTTATATCTTTGATAAAATATTTAAATAAATAGGTCGCCGACACCGTCCCCGCTTCGAATACCCTGGATCAGCCGGGGCAGGACCCCGGCAGGTGGCGCCCGTTTTAAACAAATCTAAAAATCCATTTCCAGAGTCTCCTCCCAGTAAGGGAGCACCCCCAATCACCAGAGTACCCCACATCCCATGACAAGAAACAGGGACCCCATCAGGAGGGCTGGCACACTCTCCAGTAACCTATTCACCTTCTGGAGAGAAGGTCATGGTCTATTCTTCCCCTGAGGGCTCTTTCCAAATGTGTGACCATCACACACACACACCTGGCCACCGGCCACAGAGACCATGGAGAGACCAGGGTTTTCCCGGAAGCTCGGACCCAGGGTATCGCTCAGAACTGTCATCAGTGGACAAACGAGGAGAAAGATGTCCTAAATCTACCACATTATCCTGGGGCAATGGAGGCTAGGTATTCTAGTTCAAAAATGAACCCAGGGAGGTGTCCTGGTGGTCCAGTGGCTAAGACTATGCATTCCCAATTCAGTGGACCCGGTTTTGATCCCTGGTTGGAGAAGGCAATGGCACTCCACTCCAGTACTCTTGCCTGGAAAATCCCATGGATGGAGGAGGCTGGTAGGCTCCAGTCTATGGGGTCACTAAGAGTCGGGCGGGCGACTTCACTTTCAGTTTTCACTTTCATGCATTGGAGAAGGAAATGGCAACCCACTCCAGTATTCTTGCCTGGAGAATCCCAGGGACGGCGGAGCCTGGTGGGCTGCTGTCTGTGGAGTCACACAGAGTCAGTCACAGCTGAATTGACTTAGCAGCAGCAGCAGCTGCAGGGAACTAGATCCCATATACCACACCTAAGACCTGGAACAACAAAAGAAAGAAATCTTTTTTTTTCTTTTTTTTAAAGGAAACTCAGGGAACCATGGAGTTTAATAGCTAAGGGATAGAGATATTTTTAAACCTGATCCTGAAAACCAAGGCAGCTCTGACTCTTGCCCCCGCCCCTAAAGACTCTCACAATTCATGGCCCCATTCCAGTGAGTACTCCCTTCTAAGTCTCTCTCAACAAAACCATCCAACTGTTTCATTTTTGAAATTTCTATTGAATTTATGGAGAAGAAAGAGACACAGCCAAAACTTTTATCTTTCTAGTTGACTGAACTGATTCGGAACCTTTTCTTTGGAGACACCAGGGCACCTCCTTTCTTGTCCGTTGCAGAAGTCATCAGGTCCCTGAAACTACCACCCAGGACATCGTTCACCCTGAACTGCTTCCTCCATCCAGCCCCAGCCCACTTCCTGAGAACACCGTGGTCACAGGGGATGATCTGGGCTGGGTGGGGCCTGCCCGAGCTGCACCCCCATCCTGAGCAGACCTCCCTTCCGCTTTCCTGCAGACCCTCCAAAGCAAGTGCTGCTGACGCTGTCGCACACCTCAGTGGCCGTAGGGACACTGTTCACCATCGAGTGCATGGTCCCCGCCGTGGCACCCCTCGAAGGCCTCACTGTCACCCTGCTCTGTGGTACTGAGATCTTGTACAATCAGACCTTTGTGGGGACAGCACGTTTCCCCCAAGATGCCGTGGTCACCCACCACACCACAGCTCACAGGGAAGACGGCCTCCATAACTTCTCGTGCGAGGCCTGGATGGACCTGCGCTCTCGTGGCGGTGGCCTTGTCCACAGATTCTCAGATCCCCAGAGGCTTGAAGTCAAAGGTGAGGGGAGCCCACAGATCAGGAGCGGGGACATTCGCTTTCAGCCCTTCAGGGGAAGAAAACGCCTTCGCCCCACTCTCTGCCAGGTCAGGGGAAGCACTCGGGGAAACGGCATTTGATCCCTGGGTTTCCCTGGAGCTCCTGGCAAGTTCCTAGCTTGGATCCTGACTAGTTGCTTGGTCTGAGTGAGCTGGGTGATCTTAACCAAGTCAAGCTCGTCTCTCTAGCCTTGACCCCTCTCTGCAATGATAAATTTGACCTGACTGACCCCTAAGGTCCTCAGAGGCCTGCTTCTATGACCCTAGATGGCCAGGATCCTCTTTGTCTTCAGAGAGTTTGGCCAAAGCTCCCTCATCTCTGCCCAGGGAGGGGCTTGGCCTGGACCACACCACAGCGCAGACCGTGAGGTCTGGCAACGCATGTCAGGGGACCATCTGAGTCCATCTGCCCTCACGGTCTCACAGAGGCCGGCTGGTGGCCCGGATCCCGTCCCTCTTCCCTCCAGTGATAACACCATTTGCCACTCAATCCTGCAATGCAGAGTGACAGCAGGCTGCCCAGGGGTGGGTGGGTGGGTGACGGGTAGACAGCTGCTCCCTGGAGCCTGGCACCTGGGACCGGAGGAATCTGTGACCTCTACCCCTTCTCTCCCCAGAGCCCGAGCCCAACAACCAGATGGTGACCATCATGATCGTGATAGTGCTGCTGCTCTTGTTCTGGTTCAAATAACGGCGGAGAAGTAACACCTGAGTGCAAGCCGCTTAGAAGAGGCTGAGACGGAGCCACCAGGCACAGCCCTTATCAGCGGTGTGGCCACTGTCATGGCGGCCACTGGAACTCAGTGTGGCTCCTTAGGCTGTGGTCCAGGCCTGGCTGAGGGACCATGTGAAGCAGCCTGAATACAAACACCTGGACTTAACCCCATGCCTTCGTGTCGCCTCCTGGGAATGGCCAGGAGGGGGAGCCACCAGGCCTGGCTGAACTTCTGTCTCCAAATGTCTCCTCAGCCTCCCTCCGCCCTCTCCTTCAGAGGCCTTCCTGAGCCCCAGCAAACCCAGGCACTGGTGTGCCCCCAGGACGACCCACCCGGGCACCAGGCACCCATCCTATGGGACCCTGAGTGACTCCCTCCTGAGGGAGTGTGGGTGACCCACCCTGGCCCAGAGGGGCAGAGAGACATTCTGTTCCCACGTGGCCCTCCAGGACATGGCTCTGACTTCTCTCTTCAGCCAACAGAGCCAGCATCCAGGGATGAATGTGGGGGCCCCAATGGCTTGGCTCCAGGAACCTCCCGCCAGGCCTCCCCTGCCACTCTGGTCTTTCTGAGAGCCATGGAAATGTTAGGTAGGTAGAATAGGGAAAAGGAGTCCAAAATGGCGGTGGCTAAAAGACAAGGAAGGTCAAAGGAAGGTCTGAGGACCAGAGTGAAAACTTCAGGCAGAACAAACAGCACTCCTGGCTAAGCCCAATTTGCATAGGGCAGGCCCAGGTGGAAGAAAAAACATATAAAAGGAGGAGCCAAAGCGCTTTCTCACAGACTCTCTCTCCCACGTGCATGCGCTCTTTTTTCTCTCTCTCTCTCACTCTCTCTCTCTCCCTCCCTCCCTCCCTCCCTCCTTCCCTCCGTCCCTTTCTCTCTCTCTCTCTCTCTCTCTCCCCTGCTATCTTCTAAATAAAATAGAGCTGTAGCACTTATATGCCTAAGAGCTGTAGCACAATTTGTCTAAGACCCGAGAGCTGTGACACGCCGAGGGCTTTAATGTCTGTTGCTCCAAATCTCTGTTGTGACAAGACAAAGAACCGAGGAACATACACTCGCGTGACAGAAACAAAAGCAATCCTCGCCTATTACCTCCAGTTCTGTTATTGGGCCAAATGGAGAACCTGCAGCCCTGGTCATCCAGAGTGAGGGGAAGGGGAGGAGGTCGACGGAGGGCTCCGTCTCGCAGGCCTCTGCCAGCCGGGGCAGCGATCAATGGGACAGGGCTGGCTTTTCACGTGGCTTCTGGGGCGTGGACGGGGCTGTAAGGGGCTCTCACCCAGATCAGAGATCAAGTTGGTTCAAGGTCTCCGTGTGGTGGAGACGGGACTCATCCACTCTGGGGAGACGGCCTGGTTGGGGATGGGGGGGTAAGAAGGGTTGCCAGGTGTAGAAAGGGATTGTTAGGCACGAGAGGGACACGGGAGCTCCAGGACTATTTGCAGCTCCGTGATGAAGCTGGTGTGGGCTCCAGGGTTGATGTCCTCATATCACGAGACTGTCAGCATCATAGTAGTGAGAGAGTCAATTCCTAGGCAGGTCGATAAGAAGTCTGGGGTCCCCAAGGAGGAAGTGAAAGGGGTCTGGAATTCTCAAGGAGGAGAAAAGAACAAACATCTTTTTTTCTCTCCATTCCTTAGCCTTAGTCACATGCTATGGGTGGTTTAGTCGCTAAGTCGTGTCTGACTCTTGTGACCCCATGGACTGTAGTCCGCCAGGCTCCTCTGTCCCTGAGATTCTCCAGGCAAGAAGCAAGAATACTGGAATGGGTTGCCATTTCCTTCTCCTGGGGATCTTCCTGACCCAGGAATTGAACCCAGGTCTCCTGCATTGCAGGCAGATTGTCTCACAACTGAACTATAAGGGAAGTCCTTAGTCACATAAGAGGCTTTTTTCTTTAAGCCCAGGAACTGATAATTACAACAAACAACTCAGTTTAAACTCTGTACTGAGGGTTATATAACAACAATGTATCCTGCTTGAGGGCAGTTTTCCCTTCCTGAAAACCTTGGGGCCAATCCTGTTATCTTAAAATGTAAATTATGGGAGGGGGGTCTACCAAGATCTTTACAACCTAAAGACAATCTTTTGATTTATTGTAATTACTAATTTAAAAAGTATATAACTCCCTTGCTAACACTAATGAGGGGACGCACTCCCCCTTCCCTTCTCATGTCTACCTCAGAACTTTCTCTGTGCTTTTCATACTTGAATAAAACTCTGCTACATAAAAGCGCTTGAGAGATCACGCCTGGTCTCTGGTCCCTAAGCTAAATCTTTTTCTTTGGAGATCACGAGTCTGAGACCCTTCACTGGAAGCTATCAGTAGTCTGGGGGGAGAAGCACCCTCACCGTGACTACCCCCTGCCTCAGTGGACCCCAAGGAAGAAAAGTTAAGGGGACAGAACCCTGGTCTGTGGTAATAATAAGACCAGCCCCCACCGCCCCAGGGCACATGGCCCTTCCAGCATTCCGATTTCTCCCTTGGCCTAGGCCCTGCTGACCACCCACCCGGTCCCTACCTGAAGCCGGGGATACATCTGCACCCACAGTTCCCATGGCACTGGTGGGTGGGGGTCGGGCACGGCTCTGCTGAGATGGGGAAGAGAAAAGAGATCCCCATCAGAGTTCCTGGGGTGGCCTCAGCAAGTTCACCCACAGGTCTCCCCGCACCACCGCTGGCCCCTGGCTCCCTCTTCCAACCCCAGGGCAAGGACCTGACAGCACCCAGACCCCCAGCCTCACTGAGCTCCCCTTTTCTCAGATGCTGGATGGTGGTGCTGAACCTCAGTCGAGTCCTGCAAGCAGGGCTGGTGTAGGCGAGGGGGAAGGAGAGGGCCTGGCCCGGGGAGCAGGGGGCCCAGGGCTGGCAGCGGGCAGGGCAGGTAGTGTGGTGGAAACCCAGAGGGCCCTCCTCCTGCGGTTCCGTCTCTTCCTCCTGTTGACCCTCCAAGGAGAGCTGGGGGTTGTGCAAATGGAAGGGGACACAGTGTCAGACTCCCTGCCCCTGCTCCTGTCTGCGCTGTGCTCAGTCTCTTCAGTCGTGTCCGACTCCTTGCAACCCCGTGGACTGTAGTCCGCCAGGGTTATCTGTCCAGGGATTCCCCAGGCAAGAATATGGAAGGGGTTGCCATTCCTTCCTCTGGGGGATCTTCCTACCCAGTGATCGAACCCCAGCCTCCTGCATCTCCTGCGTCGGCAGGTGGACTCTTTACCACTCGGCCACCGGGAAAGCCCTGTCTTGCTCCCGGACACACACTCATTTGTGTCTTTCCTAAGCCAGGACTTTCAGTGGTAGGCGCTGAGGGGCAGGCCTGTGAGAGCAAAACCTCTGCTTGTGAGTGAGCCCAGCTGGCTGTCTAGCACCAGCTCTGAAACTCTGCCTCTTGGTACAAAACTACTCTGCCAGGGGAGGGTTTTTTTAATTGTTAGGTGAAGTGGCAGATGTGAAAAGATCTCAGAACACAATCGTTCTTAGTTGTAAGTAGAAGAGTTTGGTGGTTGGGGATTCGTATACAGGGAAGACCCTGCTCCCTGATGTCGACAAGCCTCCTGCAGGGGTTCAGAGGGTGATTCATCCCGGATCTGTCTCATTTATCCAAGGCTCCCAGGAGCACAGAAGCCACACATCAAAAAAAAGAAAAAAAGAGTGCAGAGGGAATTTCCTGCTGGTCCAGTGATGAGTAGCAGTTTCACTGCTGTGACCCGAGCTTACTTCCTGGTTGAGGAACTAAGATCCCCACCAGGGAGTCTTCAGCTTGTGTGGCCTCAACGGTCTTGGTCCCTTGAATGCATGCGTGCATGCTCAGTCACGTCTGACTATTTGGGACCCCATGCACTATACCCTGCCAGACTCCTCTGTCCTTGGGATTTCCCAGGCAAGAACACTGGAGTGGGGTGTCATTTCATTCTCCAGGGGATCTTCCTGACTCAGGAATCGGCTCCCACATTGGCAGGCGGCTCCTTAAACAATGAGCCACCTGGGAAGCCCCGGTATATATTTACCCGGGCTTAAAACAAGAGGTAATAAACAGAAAGTGATGTTAGTGTGAGGTCAGAGCTGAGACAGGAAGCACGTGACTTCTGAGAAGGGAAATCAGTCAAAAACCAGGCAACACTTGTTGAACCAGCAGCAGCCCAGGGAACAACGGCTGCTGGAAGCTGGACCTCAGCCACCCTGTTTATCCACCACGGTATCACCCGTTTGCTGATACAGGTAAGGTGATGCTCCCTGCTTCCCTCTTGGAAGAGTGGAAAGGGCTTGGGATAGATTGTCAATCAACACTTGAGTTCTTGTTCTTTTTCTCCCTCTCTCCCCATAAGCAGTTGCTACAAAATTTCCTCCGGCTCCTTGGTCATTGCATGAGGAGCTCAGCCAGCCATCTCTCGAGTCCAACAGCCTATTGCTTTGTGGTTATTTTCTCTTTTTGTCCTTTCTCTTCCTCCCCTGCTCTGTCAACCACACAAGAACTGCTGTGACCCCAGCTTAATTCCTGGTTGAGGAACTAAGATCCCCAACCAGGGGATCTTCAGCTTGTATGGCCTATTGCTCTGTGGTTATATCCTGTTTTTGTGCTTTCTCTTCCTCCCCTGCTCTGTCAACCACACAACCCTCTTAGAAGCCTGGGGCTGCCTTCCCACCATGGCCCACGTGGGTCCAGGTCATCTGGACTGAGCTCAGAGCTGATGCTTAGGGGACAAGTATAGTCCCCAGCCTCTTGGGGTCACACCCAAGGTTCCTGATGAATCCCATTCAATGAAGTCCTACCTGGTTAGAAGGGACTTTCCTATCCTGTGGCTCATAGTCTCAAGGAGCCTCTTCTTTCTAGATATGTGGGAATTTCTCTTTTCCCTTTGTATTCTTTTGTGAAATTTACTATGTGACACATAATGAACACATCTATGTAACATGCATGTGCATTGCACAGTAAGATAATGTAACAATCAGCCCTGAACCCAACACTCAACCCAAGGACGAACTACCACTAAACTTTCCATCTACCTACTGTGCTACTCACCTCCCACCCAGACATAAATAACCAGCCTCCCAAAGTCTGTTTTTATTGTTCTCTTGATTCTTTCTTTAATTTAGTGCTTTATCACATATGCAGTTTAGTGCTTTATCACTTATGCATTTATTTTCATTTGATGTAATAGTTCTATAACATAAACTGTGTGCCAGCTACTGTTTTGAATACTTGTTAATATTGTCATTTAATTAGTTTAATCTATACACCATTCCCATAAGGAATGTGTTATGGTTAATCCCATTTTACAGAAGAGAAAACTGAGGCACACAGAGATTAAAGCGACTTGCCCAGGGTCATACAGATAGTAAGAAGGGGACAGGTCTTCTGGTTCTTAGTGCAAGAGTTTCTCTAGGGCATATATCTAAGGGTGGAATTGTGGGTTATAGGGAATGGCACTATTCAGCATTAGGAGATAATGCCTGATTATTTCTCAGAGAACCAAAATACACTCTCACCAGCAATATACGAGTTCCTATTGACCCACAGCCTCTCCAACAATTGGTCTTGTCGACTTTCTTAACTTCTGCCAATCTAGTAGATATAAAGTGGTTCCTCAATGTGGTTTTAATTTCCCTTGCTCCGAGACATTTTGTTTTCTTTGAAATGTTCATCATGTCTTTAATATACTCAAAATTCTCAGTTGTTTTTTCTAGCAGTGGTGATCTTGAGGTCTCGCTTAGGAAATCCTCCCTTGCCCCAAGGACATAAACATACTCTCCTATAGTTTTTATGGATTTCCCTGGTGGTTCAGCAGGTAAAGAATTTGCCTGCAACACAGGAGCCACTGCAGGAGCCAAGGGCTTGACCCCTAGGTCAGGAAGATCTCCTGAAGTAGGAAATGGCAACCCACTCCAGTATTCTCGCCTGGGAAATCCCATGGACAGTGGAGCCTGGCTGTCTACCGTCCACTGGGTCACAGAGTTGGACACGACTGAGTGACTAAGTATATATTTTCTTATAAAAGTTTTTAAAGTGTTCTTTTACATGTAAATCTTTAAATTAGATAGAATTGATTTCTTCATTCCGGGTGAGGAATGAAGGGATACATCCCTCCCAATGAAGGGAGCAATGTAGGGATGAGGGATACGTTTCCCATCCTTTTTCTCCACATAGTTGACCAGTTGATCAAGCATCATTCATTTTTATCTCCTTCTCCACCCAGTGATCTCCAGGGCCATGTTTGTCAGGTATGAGTTTCACACAAGACTATTTCTGGGCACTTTACCGTTCCACTGGTTAATTTGCCTACATCTACACTAAAATTATATTTTATAGTAAGTCTTCATATCTAGTAGCGCAAATCCCCTCATTTTATTCTTCTTTAGGGGTGTCTTGGTCCTTTTGTTCTTTCCATTATAAGGTTTAGAATCATCTTTTGTTTTCCATGAAATCCCTTATTGGGATCTATTAGAATTGCATTAAATCTATAGGAAGAAAATTGTCCTCATTATAATATTGAATCCCTTAGTCACGAACATGGGCGGGTTCTACATTTATTTAAATTGTGTTCAATGTCTTTCAATTGTGTTTTAGAACTTTCTGACTTTAAGTCTTATATTCTGCTATCTTTTTGTTTCTGTATATGTATCACTTCTATCTTTTTGCTGCTGTAATATAGTGTGCTTTTAAAATTCCTTTTCTTTCCTGGATGCTCTGTGCAACATGCAGAACTTCCCTGACCAGGGATCAAACCTGTGGCCCCTGGAGTGTAAGTGCAGAGTCTTAACCACTGGACCACCAGGGAAGTCCTAAATTACATTTTTGTATGTTCCTGTTCTATACAAAAGCAATTTCTTTTTGGATATTGATCTTACAGCTAGCTGTCTTGCTAGAATCTCTGATTATTTTGAATCATTCATTTGAATGTTCTATCTAGGCAACCACATCATATGAAAAAACTGATGATTTTGCTCTTTTCCCATCCCTAGTCCTTTAATTTCTTTTTCTTGTCTTACTATATTGTCAAGGACATGTGGTAAAATGTTAACATAGAAGCAAAGATAGTGGGCATCCTTGTTTGGGTCCAGATTTTAAACAAATTACTCTGAAGATGTACTCATTAAAAAGATAATACAGATGTTAAAAAAATAATAGTACACATGCAAACTTTTTCTAAGTTTCCTTTATCATGTTAAGGATATTTCCTTCTAGTCTGCTAAGAAGTTTTATCATGAAAGAATATTGAATGTCATCATTTTTTTTCTAGATCTGTTAAGATGATCATACGTTTTTTCTTCTTAAATCTGTAACATAAGATTTTAGTTTGCACTCCTTCAGAGTAGAGCCTGCAACAAGGACTTCAATTCAGGTAGATTACTGAATTATTGAGGCCAGGAAGTAGGGAGTGAAGGAGTAAGACTGAACCAGGGGAGAGAAAGCCAAAGAAGATGCATAATTGATGTTGCAGGTGTAAGCAAATGGAGTTCAAGCCTTTCAGAATCTCTGATATGTCTACAGGATGCTGGCTAGAACTGCCTCCCCAAAAGAAAGAGGCTGGACCATGTTTCTCCTAGCTCTTGGCCTCTCCTTGATTGAGGGTTTCATGTTAGGGAACTTGACACTCCTAGGCTTCTAAGAAACACTAACAGGTATCTAAGTGACTCCTAGAGCATTGAAGAAGACCCTGAGGCAAAAAAGCAAAAAGGAAACATGGTATAAACTTGAGGTGGGGTCATGGAACATAAGGTGAGTCTCAGGTTGCAGGAAATTTTCTGCTGTAAATACAGAGGATTTCAGAGGAGGGCAGAAGTATCGTGACATAAAGCACCAAAATTTACTATTTCCGACAATAATAAATGACATTTGCAGCTTTCTATTCTATCATGCGACCAGCTTTTCATAGCTAAGCCTAACTTGGATATGATGTCTAATATTTTTAACACATGGCTAGATTTGGTCTGTTTGTGTTTTTATTTTGCATTTGTATTCACGAGTGACACTGGCTTCTAATTTTTCTATTTCATCCTATTCTTGTCTCATTTTGGCATTAAGGTTCCATTGGCCTCTTAGACAGCGTGTTCCTGCTATTTTCATTCTCAGAGAGAGTTTTTGTAAGATTAAAATTATCCCTACTTAAACTTCTGTAATGCTATCTAGACTTGATATTTCCTTTGTGGGGAGATTTCAAATTATGGATGTAGTTTCTATAAGAGTTGGACAACTGTTCAGGCTTTTTATTTCTTCTTCAATCAAGTTAGGTACTTTTTGCATGTCCGCAAAGAGTCGGACACGACTGAGCGACTGAACTGAACTGACTTTTTCTAAGACTTATTCTACTTGGTTTCATATTTCTTGGCATAAATGATTTATAAGTTTTTAATTTTTATAAGTTTTGAATTTTTAAGCTTACTGAAGATTTGCAATGTTGTGTAAATTAAATTTTCATTTATGGTAAAATACACCTAACACAAAATACACCACATAACTCTTTTTCAATGTACATTTGGTTGGGTTACATTCACATTGTTTCACGATGGATCTCAAAACTTAATTTTATCTCACAAAACTGAAAGTCTATACCCATTAAACAAACAACTCACCATTTCCCCCTGCCCCCAGGCCCTGGCAACCACTGTTCTGCTTTCTGTTTCTATGAATCTATAGTCTTCTTCTTTTGTGAATTGCAAGATACATTACTTCATATTTTTAGACTGGCTTATAATATACAGTATTATGTAACCCTCAGGTGTTCTACACAGGGCTTTGGTATTTGCCTACATTATGCAGTTATCACCACAGCAAGTCTAGTGTCCACCTGCTTCCATACAAAGTTATTCCGGTGTTACTGACCATATTCCTCATGCTGTGTTACATCCCTGTGGCTTCCTCTGTAATTGGTGCTTTGCTCCTCTTAGTCCCATTCATCTATTTTGGACCCTGCTCGGCCCCTTCGCCTCCAGCAACCACCCATTTGTTCTCTACATGTAGGAGCCTGGTTCTGGTTTTGTCTGTTTTGTTTTTCAGATTCTGCATATGTGTGAGATCACATGGTGTTTGTCTTTCTCTGTCTGAGTCGTTGCACTTGGCATAATACCCTCTAGGTCTGTCCATGTTGTCGAAAATGGCAAGATTTCATTCTTTATGGCTGAATAATATTCCGTTGTGTATTATACCAAACCCATCTTTACTCATGCATCTATGGATGAACATTCAGGTGGCTTTCCCATGTTGGCCACTGGAAATGATGCCACAGTGGACATTGATGCACATGTATGTCCTCGAATTAGTGCTTTTGTTTTTTTCAGGAGGATACCCAGAAGTGAAATTGCTGGATCATACGGCAGTTCTATTTCTAATTTTTGAGGCACCTCTACACATTTCTCCACAGCATTCGCACCAATTTACAATCCCACCAGGAGGACACGAGGGCTCCCCTTTCTCCACACCCTTGCCAATGTTTTTATTTGTTGTCTTTGATGATAACCATTCTGACATTGGTGGGGTGATGTCTCATTGTGGCTTTGATGTGCCTTTCCCTCCTGATGAATGATGCTGAGCATCTTTTCATGTTTGCTTCAGTATTCATAATAGAGATATGTTGTATTAAAATTTCTTGCTATGATGATGGTTTTATCTCTTTGTTGTTCCTTCAAGCTAAGTGCTTACAAGTTTACAACAATTATAATTTCTGTATGAATTGACTGTTTAATCTAGGTACTCATTGTATCCCTAATAAATATTTTTTGTCTTAAAATTCCTTCTTCTTTGATATGAATAAACCTTTCCCAGCTTTTCTTTTGGTTAGCTTTTGCCTGGTGTATCTTTTTTCATTCCACCATTCGACACTCTTACTCATTAGATGTGTCTCATAAACAATGTAGACCTGGGTTTTGTGTTTAAATATCTTTTAAAGTGTAATCTGAGGAACGTCCCTGGTGGTCCAGTGGCTAAGACTTCCAGCTCCCACGCATGGGGCCTGGGTTCCATCCCTGGTCAGGGAACTAGATCCCGCATGCCAGAACTAAGACTTGGTGCAGCCAAGTAAATACATATTTTACAAATGTAATTTGAGATAAACATTTAGAAATGACCGAGTAAATGACTTCCTCTAAACTTGCTAAAAATTGAGTTTAAAAACCTGCAGTTTCTTTATTTTTGGCTATGCCACGCACATATGGAACGCCCATATGGAATGTTAGTTCCCCAGACCAGGGATCAAACACTTGGAAGCAGAGTCTTAACAACTGGAACGCCAGGGAAGTCATAAAAGCCTGCATTTGCAACAATCATCCACGGCTGACAAGCATCCTGACCCAGAAGGCTGCCCTCCAGGGTGTTGTGTTTGAGCTATTTTTCTGTCGTTGTTCCGTCTCTAAGTCGTGTCGACTCTTTCAACCCCATGGACTGTAACACACCACCTCCTCTGTCCTCTACTACCCCCATTTTTTTAGTAGACTTCTTTTTAGAAGAGCAGTTTAAGGCTTAGAGCAAAACTTAGGGGAAGTAGAGACTTGCCACATACCTCCTGTCCCCACACATGCACAGCCTCTCCTGTTACCAACATCACCCAGCAGAGTGGTCCGTTTCTCATGACTGATGAACCTGCATTGACACGTCATTATCACCCAAAGATCATAGTTGACATTACGGTTCAGTCTTGGTGTGTACATTCTGTGGGTTTGGGCAAGTGTGTGCTGACACATATGCACCATTGTAGTAGCAAACAGAGCAGCTTCTCCGTCCTAAAGTCCTCTCTGCTCTTTCAGTCCATGTCTCCCTCCCTTTAATCTTGGCAACCATCAATTCTCCAACCAACCACTCCTCATTCCTAAATTCTCACAGCCATTCCATCACCTAATATCGTTGTGATTTAGGCAAGTTATTAATTCACCTGAGCCCTGAACTTCCTCAGATGCACAATCAACATTGGTAGATTTGGTGTGATAATGAGACGATATATTAAACCTTAAATTAGTCCCTAACAGAGAATTGGCATCAGTGAAATGTTGGTTTCCTTTTCCTTCCTCCTTGAATTAGTAACGTGAAATCATATTTAGCTAAGAAAACAGACAAGAAAGTGCCTGAGGACCCGTGTGCATCACCAGAAATGTAAAAGGGGAGGGGCAGAGGACAGGGGAGAATGTCCAGCTATTGCCTCCCAAACCTTCTTTCCAACTTGGAAAGTCCCTCCCTTGTTGACACCAAAAAAGTGTCCTGTGGGATTCAGGGCTCTCCAGATTTGGGGCTTGTAGCGGTAAATGCCCCGTGTGCACATGCATCACACACACATGAGCCCCGTGTGCCTGCCTCACCCCTGATGGCAGCGTGCCAGGAGGACTAGGTATGTCCTGCTTATCAGCTGACTCCTGGCTTCCTCTGCCCAGCTTCTTGCAGACCTGTGGCCCTGGGAGCTGGCCTTCCATGTGGCCTCCCCAAGATCACTCAGATAATGAGAGGAAATACAGTCATCAGCTTACAGAAGGCTGGGGGTTCAGGACTGCAACTGCAAGTCCTCCCCGCTGCCTGCTTGACGGGAGCCCTTCACCTCTCTGCAGGCAGGCCTCAGCCGTTCCCTCTGAGCCTGCGGACGCCACCCAAGATGTCCCCTTTTGGTGGCTGGGGAATGCTTGAAGCCTTTCTCGCTATGCTCTGTTGCCGAGGTGAGCCTGGGGGTCCAGACTGGGTGTGTTCCCGCCAGAGGTTAGGGCACCTGTTCCCCTGGTGCTGTGTGGAGAAGGGGGTCCTGGTCCAGAAGTCGCTGAAGCTTTGAGCACAGCGGCTGCCCACCACGGGTGCGGGATGCTATGCAAGCCTGGTTTCCCCATGACTCCATGACCCAGGGTAGCAGATGGGGGACCTGGCCTTCACACTTTTGGTTGAACAGACCCCATAACTTCAGGGTGTGTGGATGTGGCAGGTCGTGGAGACTGATGGGAGACCAAGGAGGCTGGGGCTCAGGGAAAGTAAGGGAACGTCCCAGCGGGTCTTCAGGGGCGGCCCAGTGGACAGTAGAGGTCAGTGGAGGGCATCGTCTTCTGCTGACCATCAACGTGCAAACAAAGCCCCTTCTGGGTGGCCCAGGGGACAGGGAAGGAGAATGCCTCCAGGTATGAGCACTCTTTTTTTGAAAACCTGTCAGGTGCCTTCATGACGACCATGCAGGAAAGGGATTACTAGCCCATTTGACAGATGGAGAAACTGAGGCTCAGAAAAGGAAAGCACTTTGCCCAAGGCCACAGAGCTGGCAAACTCGGGATTCAAAGGCAGCTCTCTCTCTCTCCCTAGAGAACCTTTCTCTTTCCCCAGCTGAGGGCTAGATGTGGGCGTGTGGGTGTGGTGGGAACACAGGACAGAGCACAGGCCCAGCTGGCCGAGATCAGTTCCGATTCTTGGCCTTCTTCCTCACTGGGCTCCAGCCATCCTGTTGTCTTCTCCACCAGGATTTTGGCGCTGCTGGTTTTCTGCCCTAGCAGACACTGGCAGATAAGCTCCCCCCATTTCCTTCCTCCTTTCCTCAAATGTCACTGTTCCCATGAAACCTGTCCTGAGCACAGTATTTAACGCAGCAGCCCCACCCCACTCCCTATTTCCTGTCTGGGGCGCTACCCACCAATTGACAGGCTGGCTAGTTGGCTTGTTGGTTACTCTGTGTCCTTCGCAGCAGCAGGAGCTCCACAAGGGCAACCTTTGAATTTCTTTGGTCTCTGATGGCTCCCCAGAGCCTAGAACAGTGCCTGCTACACAGCTAGTATTCCACAAGGATTTGCAGAAGAGAGGGAAGGAGTGAGGGAGGAGCTGAACTCATGGACATGGGGCCTGAGGGGACTCGATCCACCTCCAGGTCAGGGAGGCCTTCAGAGGAGGGGTAATTTGGCTCGGGAGCGAGTTCGAATATAATCTCAATGGGGATAGAAGATGTGCATGAGGAAGACTCACCTGGAGGGGACAAGCTGGAAGAGCAGTCAGGGGCAGGGAGACAGCTAGGGAGCATCCCCCTTGGTCTAGACGAGAGGCAGTAATGTCTGAACAGAGGGAGGAGCAGAAGGGACCCATTGATGAGACTGCGCATCGTGGGCAGCCCCGCCAGGCAGGGCAGTGGGGGTGTCCGCTGAGCAGTTTTCTGTCCTTCCAGGGTCTGATGAGAAGGTGTTCGAGGGCCCAGAGCACCTGATGGTGGGGTCTGGAGAGGTTCAAGTGATTAATTGCACTGCCAGTTGTACGGACCCCAAGAAACTTGTTCTAGAGACACACCTAAACAAGACTCTCCTGGACAGCCAGGCTCAGTGGAAGCTGTTCAGGGTCTACAACATCTCCAAGGATGAGCAGCTCCTGTGCAGTTTCACCTGCGCCGGCAAGCAGGAGACGAAAGTTTTCAACATCACCGTGTTCTGTGAGTGTCGCCCACGGGGCCCTGCTCCCCGAGGCCGGAGCCTGTGTCTGCAAACCCACAACGAGCTGCTCTGTCACTGCTCCTGGGCACTCTCCTATGGCCGGCACCTCCCTGGGCTTCTGGATCCAGGCACAGGCTCAGAATCTGCTCACACCCTCCCCTGGCCTCCTCGAACCCTGCCAGCAACTGGGATTTTGAGATTTGCTCAGAAGCAGACAATCCAAGCAGGTTTAGACAAACCTAAAAGTCGTTTCCCTCTGTCTCCTCCCAGCTGGGGAGCACCCCCATCACCAGAACACCCCACATGCCCTGACAAGCAGCAGGGACTGCATCAGGAGGGCTGGCACACTCTCCAGTAACCCATTCACCTCCTGGAGAGAAGGTCGTGGTCTTATCTTCCCCTGAGGGCCCTTTCCAAATGTGTGACCACACACACACACACCTGTCCATGGGTCACAGAGACCATGGAGAGACCAAGGTTCTCCTGGAAGCTCGGCACCCAGGGTATCGCTCAGGACTGTCATCAGTGGACAAATGAGGAGAAAGATGTCCTAAATCTACCACATTATCCTGGGGTAATGGGGGCTAGGTATTCCAGTTCAAAATGAACCCAGGGAGATGTCTTGGTTGTCCATTGGCTAAGACTATGCACTCCCAATGGAGGGGACCCGGGTTTGGTCCCTGGTCAGGGAACTAGATCCCACATACCACAATTAAGACCTGGCACAACCAAAGAAATAACTCTTGGATTTAAAAAAAAAAAAAGGAAACTCAGGGAACCCTGGAGTTTAATATCTAAGGGATAGCAATAGTTTTAAACCTGATCCTGCAAACCAAGGCAGCTCTGACTCTTGCCTCCGCCCCTGAAGACCCTCACAATTCATGGCCCCATTCCAGTGAGTACTCCCTTCTAAGTCTCTCTCAACAAAACCATCCAGCTGTTTCATTTTTGAAATTTCTATTGAGTTTATGGAGAGGAAAGAGACACAGCCAAAACTTTTATCTTTCTAGTTGACTGAACTGATTCTGAACCTTTTCTTTGGAGACACCAGGGCACCTCCTTTCTTGTCCATTGCAGAAGTCTTCAGGTCCCTGAAACTACCACCCAGGACATCGTTCACCCTGAACTGCTTCCTCCGTCCAGCCCCAGCCCACTTCCTGAGAACACCGTGGTCACAGGGGATGGTCTGGGCTGGGTGGGGCCTGCCCGAGCTGCACCCCCATCCTGAGCAGACCTCCCTTCGCTTTCCTGCAGACCCTCCAAAGCAAGTGCTGCTGACGCTGTCGCACACCTCAGTGGCCATAGGGACACTGTTCACCATCGAGTGCATGGTCCCCGCCGTGGCACCCCTCGAAGGCCTCACTGTCACCCTGCTCCGTGGTACTGAGATCTTGTACAATCAGACCTTTGTGGGGACAGCACGTTTCCCCCAAGATGCCGTGGTCACCCACAACACCACAGCTCACAGGGAAGACAGCCTCCATAACTTCTCGTGCGAGGCCCAGATGGACCTGCGCTCTCGTGGCGGTGGCCTTGTCCACAGAGTCTCAGATCCCCAGAGGCTTGAAGTCAAAGGTGAGGGGGAGCCCACAGATCAGGAGGGGGGACATTCGCTTTCAGACCTTCAGGGGAAGAAAACACCCTACCCCTACTCTCTGCCAGCTCAGGGGAGGCACTCGGGGAAACGGCACTTGATCCCTGGGGTTACCCGGAGCTCCTGGCGAGTTCCTAGCTTGGACCCTGACTAGTTGCTTGGTCATGAGTGAGCTGGGTGACCTTAACCAAGTCAAGCTCGTCTCTCTGGCCTTGACCCCTCTCTGCAATGATAAATTTGACCTGACTGACTCCTAAGGTCCCCTCGAGTTCTGCTTCTGTGACCCTAGATGTCAAGATCCTCTTTGTCTTCAGAGAGTTTGGCCGAAGCTCCCTCATCTCTGCCCAGGGAGGGGCTTGGCCTGGACCACGCCACAGCGCAGACCATGAGGTCTGGCAGTGCATGGCAAGGGGACCATCTGAGTCCATCTGCCCTCACGGCCTCACAGAGGCCGGCTGGTGGCCCGGACCCTGTCCTCCTTCCCTCCAGTGATAACACCATTTGCCACTCATCCCTGCAATGCAGAGTGACAGCAGGCTGCCCAGGGGTGGGTGGTGGGTGACGGGTAGACAGCTGCCCCTCTGGAGCCTGGCACCTGGGACCGGAGGACTTCTGTGACCTCTACCCCTTCTCTCCCCAGAGCCCGAGCCCAGCAACCAGATGGTGATCATGGCGACCGTGATAGTGCTGCTGCTCTTGTTTGTGACATTCGTCCTCCTGTACTGGTACAAACAACGGCGGAGAAGTAACACCTGAGTGCAAGCCGCTTAGAAGAGGCTGAGATGGAGCCACCGGGCACAGCCCCTATGAGCTGCGTGGCCACTGTCATGGCGGCCACTGGAACTCAGTGTGGCTCCTTAGGGTGCGGTCCAGGTCTGGCTGAGGGACCATGTGAAGCAGCCTGAATACAAACACCTGGACTTAACCCCATGCCTTCGTGTCGCCTCCTGGGAATGGCCAGCAGGGGGAGCCACCAGGCCTGGCTGAACTTCTGTCTCCAAATGTCTCCTCAGCCTCCCTCCACCCTCTCCTTCAGAGGCCTTCATGAGCCCCAGCAAACCCAGGCCCTGGTGTGCCCCCAGGCCGACCCGCCCGGGCACCAGGCACCCAGCCTCATGGGACCCTGAGTGACTCCCTCCTGAGGGAGGCTGGGGAGACCCGCCCTGGCCCAGAGGTGCAGAGAGACACTGTTCCCAGAGTTGTGACGTGATCCGAGAGCTGTGACGTGCCGAGGGCTTCAATGTCCGTCGCTCCAGATCTTTGTTGTGACGAAGCTCGGTTCTTTGTCTGTCACGACAAAGATTTGGAGCGACGGACATTAAAGCCCTCGGCGCGTCACAGCTCTCGGGTCTTGGACAAAACCGTGCTACAGCTGTTAGGCAAATCAGTGTTACAGCTCTATTTTATTTAGGAGATAGCAGGAGAATCCAAGACTCAAAGAGAAGAGAGTGGAGGAGTGCATGGGGAGGGAGAGGGAGAGAGCGCGTGCGCATGTACGCGGGACAGAGTCCGAGAGAAAGCACTTTGGCTCCTCCTTTTATAAGTTTTTTCCTCCACCTGAGCCTGCCCTATGCAAATTGGGCTTAGCCAGGAGTGCTGTTTGTTCTGCCTGAAGTCTTCACTCTGGTCCTCGGACCTTCCTGTCTTTTAGCCACCGCCATCTTGGACTCCTTTTCCCTATTCTACCTACCTAACATTCCCCCCTCAAGAGATGGGAGGCCCAATTCTTTGGGAATAGGGGCGTCGAGGTCTTTCTGGCTACTCCCTGCTGAACTGGGACAGCGAGGGGTATTGGGCCTCCCCCTCTTGCTAGTCTCAATCCTCAGAGTCCTTATAGCGGTGTCCAAGGGTGTGTTATATTTTCCATGGTCAGCTGTAGTTTTATATCTTTGTTGAACTGGCACTGCATGTTGTAGCTGGTTGACCTGGGCAGAGACAAAACAGGTTAGACAATTGACAGTACATGGAATAAGCATAAGCATCATCAATATAGCGTAACAAGGACTAGTAGGGACATTAGTCAATTTTAAATTCACATCGCCAGGATGGCTCAAGTCCCTCCTTGTTCAGGGATCAGAAGGTCTATCTCCTGTCTGTTTTGGAGTACAGTCAAGCTGTGTTGGCTCCTTAGAGTTATCCTGAGAAATCTTATCCCCAGAAACCAGATTTTGGGGGTGTTCATTAGAATGACAATCATTGGTAGTTCTGAATAGGTATCTGAGATCTCCCAGGGGCTCACAGGTGTATTGAGTGTCCTCTTCTGTTTTCTTCCATGGCTTGACTCGTGAGTAGTGAATCCAGGAGTCATGTCCTGGTACCTGGTACCTGGTACCCTGACTGCTGTGGGGGTAGAAAGTATTACAGGATAGGGGCCCTTCCATGTGGGCTGGAGTTGAGCCTTTGGGGACCCATCTTTCCAGACTTTAATTAGGACTTCCTAATTTAATTAGGAGTTCCTGGAGCATATAGTGGTGACTCTTTAGAATCTTTTGGGTCCTGGTTCATACCCCACAAGCGTATATCCTGTTGGAATTGCCCAATGGCCATGGTATAAGACTAGAGGGTCTGAACCTCTGGATCTAGGAAGAGGTCATTGACATAAACAAAAGGTCTCCCATATAGCATCTCATAAGGACTAAGACCAACCTGTTCCTTAGGGGCAATGCGGGTGCAGAGGAGAGCTATTGGTAAAGCCTCCTTCCTTCCCAGGGAGGTCTCCTGGGTTATCTTTTTTATCGCTGATTTTAAGAATTGATTGGCTCTTTCTACTTTTCCTGAAGATTGAGGCCTCCAGGCACAATGGAGATAATAAGTAATGCCCAATGCTTTCGAGACTCCTTGGGTGACCTTAGAAGTAAATGATGTCCCATTGTCACTTTGTAATGACCTGGGCAGACCAAATCTTGGAATGATTTCATGGAGCAGTTTTTTTACCACCTCCTCAGCCTTCTCAGTCCGGGTGGGAAAGCCTTCAATCCATCCTGTGAATGTATATATCATAACTAATAGGTATTTATACCCTTGAGAAACTGGCATCTGGGTGAAGTCCATCTGCCAGTCCTCTCCTGGGTAGGCCCCACGTCATTGGATGCCTGGGCCAGCTGGGATCTTTGAGCTCCTTGGGGGTTGTTTAATTGGCAAGTGGGACAAGAGGAGACCACCTGTCTTATAGTTGTTTGGAGGCCTGTTCCTCTGAAGGACCTTTCTAGTACTCTTTGGAGGGCCTTTTCTCCTAAATGAGTAGTGGCATGTAAGGAGTTAACCAACTTCCATTGGAGGTTTCCAGGCAGAAAAAGGAGTCCCTCCTTTTGGAACCACCCCATATGATCTTCTTGAAAGCCCTCGCTCTTAGCTTTAAGAGTCTTACCTTCAGTATATGAAGGAGTTTCTGGCAAATTAGCCTGTGGAACTAAGGTGGCAATCCCTATTAGGTCATGGTTCTGTAATGCTGTTCTCCTAGCTGCCTGATCAGCTGCTTGGTTCCCTTGTACCACTTCAGTGTTCCCTTTTTGGTGTCCTTTACAGTGGGAGACTGAAACCTCAGTGGGCAGATGGACTGCCTCCAAGAGTCGAAGAATCTGATCACCATATTTGATTGGGGACCCTCGGGTGGTCAAGTGGCCCCTTTCTTTCCAAACAGCCGCATGTGCATGTAGCACCAAAAAGGCATACTTGGAGTCAGTGTAAATGGCTATTCTTTTTCCTTTTCCCAGCTCTAAAGCTCGAGTCAGGGCTATGAGCTCAGCTAATTGGGCTGAAGTACCTGGTAGCAGAGGCTTAGCCTCTATGGTCTCAAAATTGGAGACTACTGCATACCCGGCTCTTCTTTTTCCATCCACGACAAAGCTGCTTCCATCAGTGTACCAGATTTCCTCAGGATTGGTCAGAGGATCTTCTGACAATCCCTCTCGGGGTTTTGTCCAGGGGTCCAAGATTTCTAGACAAGAGTGAAAAGGGAGAGAGCCCTCGGGGGTAGGTAGGAGGGTGGCTGGGTTAAGAACCTCACAAGGGGATATAGTAGGGCCTGGATTTTCCATCAGCATTACTTGATATCTGAGGATTCTTTGATCAGACATCCATAAATGGCCTCTCCCATTTAGGAGTTGTTTTACTTGGTGGCTGGTAAAAATAGTTAGTTTGCCCCCAAAGGAGAGTTTTAAAGCATCTTCTATCATGATTGCAATAGCTGCAAGATTTCGAAGGCAGGGGGGCCAACCTCGGGAAGTTGGATCCAGCCTCTTGGATAAGTAAGCTACAGGCTGGGGCTCAGATCCCAACCTTTGAGTTAACACTCCCAAGGCTATTCCCTCTCTTTCATGGACATAAAGTTGGGATGCTTTTTCTGGGTCTGGCAACCTCAAGGCAGGTGCCTGAGTTAAGGCCTGTTTTAGTGTAGCCTCTGCCTCCTTTTGAGGAGTTCCCCACATCAGTGGGATTGAATCATCTCATCCCTTTAAGCCTTCATATAAGGGCTGGGCAATTAGACCATAGCTGGGTATCCAGATTCTACAATAACCAGTTAGCCCCAGGAAAGCTCGCAATTGTTTTCGAGTCGTGGGGGAGGGCAACTGGAGGATTCCTTTTACCCGATCAGAGGACTGCCTCTTGGACCCGTGTGTAATCTGAACTCCCAGGTAAGTCCCAAGCCTCTCTTTTGAGAGGATATTGTTTCCAGTTAGGAAACCGAGTGGGATCTCAGAGGACAATGATGACCGGTTCAGCTTGGTGGGCTCGTCCAGGAATCCCCTGATTCCACACCTGGGGGTTAATTTTGTCTTCCCATAGTTTTTGGGCCCTCTCTATTGAAGGTGTAATGGGTTCTTCAGTAGTAACCAGGAGCTGTAGAGCTCTAGAGGCTGAAAAACTTCCCATCACAAGGGTGGTCCCCAGTTTAGTGAGTATATCTCTTCCCAATAAGGGGGTAGGACACTCAGGGACCACCAGAAACTGGTGGGAAAATATTTGTCCATCTCAGCAACAAAGAAGTGCTCGGGTGAATCTTTTAGTAGTTGCTTTTCCTGTAGCACCCAAAATGGTACAGGTTTGGGAGGAGAAGGCTCCGGAGTAGGAGATCAAGACAGAGTAGGTAGGTAGCCCCTGTGTCAACCAAGAAATTCTTGGACCTACCTGCCTCATCCAGTCGCACCCTTGGCTCCAGCCCCGTGATGGTTATCTGTGACAGGCGGGCTGGCTGGAGCGGGCCGCTTCAGTCCTCTCGAACCATCGTGAGGGGTAGGCTTGGCGCTTGACCTTGAGGCTCTTGGGTACCGAGGGCAGAGTGCCGCCCAATGTCCCAGTTGATGGCATTTGTGGCAAGCCGTTCTAGGAGACTTGTCACAGTTTGGACACTCTTGGGCCCAATGCCCCGCCTGTCTACAGATCAGGCATCTGTCTCGTGCCTTGTCCCTCAAGGACTCGGGGTTTGCCATAGGGCTTCTCTGGAGGGCAGCCAGCATCTGGGCATGCCTTGTCTCTTTCTTTCTCTCCTTCTCCTGGGCATTGGCCTCCTTCTCCTGTTCTCTGTTATAAAAGGTATTGGTGGCTGTCTGGACCATCTCATCTAAAGAGGCAGCAGGGTCCTGCTGTTGTAGCTGCTGTAACTTAATTCTGATATCTGACGCACATTGGGACAGGAATTTGTCCCAGGTGATTTTAAAGGAATCACCCGTCCCTCGTAAGAGTCTAAGTCCAGGTTGGTAAACTTTTGGAGTGCCTCTTTTAGCCTCTCCAGAAAGGCAATGGGGTTCTCATTGGGCTCCTGAGTTATTGCTGAGACTGGGCACAGTCCCGCAAGTAATAGGCTTCTTTCTGTTTCCATAGGTAGACTTCCTTAGGGGTGAGTCTTTCTGAAGCTTATCCTACCCAGAACTGTTGCAACCTGAGAGCCAGGCGTCCCCGGGTCGGGGTGCAGATCCCCAGGCAGGCTGAGGCATGACAGCCTCCTAGAGATCGAATCCTCAGGCAGGTCGAGGCGTGACGGCCTCCCGAGGATTGGGTCCCTGGGCAGGTCGAGGCGTGACGACCTCCTGGGACCCCTGGGACTAGAGGATCCCCGAACAGGTTGAGGCGTGACAACCTTTCGAAGACCGATCCCTAGGCAGGTCAAGGCGTGATGACCTCCGGGGACCCTCCGGACTGGAGTTTGGGCGTCCCCAAGATCTCCAGTGTGACCAGTATTGGGTAGGATTAGGGGGTTGGATATTATAGAGTATTTCCCTCCCAAGGCCAGCTATTTTCTGGTTGTCTCTCCAGAAGATTGTAGAGGCAACCTTGTGGGTCTGGATGGGGCTCAGGAAAAGAGTATGAAACAGGAGGGAAGGGGGCAGAGCACAAATTTTGAAAGAATGACATAGCACAAGGGTATAATGTAAACCAATTAAAATCAATTGGGTCCAAGATGACAAGTCAAATTCAAGTAAACCTTAATCCCCAATCTATAAGCCAACAGACACATGCAGAGGTGGCAAGACAGCTCCAAGGCACAAGGTCAGAAGAAGGAGGAGTGGGTGGTTCCCCAATGGCTGGGATGATCCTCTCACTCATTAGCATATGAATTCCATCCCCTCACAAAACCTAGCCAGGCCTAATTCCATGGCCGAAGCCCTTGCCCTCAGCAATGGTTCACACCCTGAAGCGTGGCTTCCCTCTGGATCCTAACAAATCTACCTCTTATCGCTTTGTCTCTCAATGAATTTTTGCAATGAGACATCAGAGCCTGAGTTTCATTAGTTTTGGCCGGGCTTGAGTCCCGGGAGAGAGCTGAAGGACAGGAGGAAAAAGCAGTGGGAAAAACATGCCAAGGAATCCCCTTCACAGCCCACTGGAAGATTTGCCAAATATCTGACAGGTGCTCACAGTTTCATTGGTCTGATCCTTGGCACAGAGAAGAGAAAGGACAGAAGAACCCCCACCGGCTTGGGTAACAGCTACTGGGGCTCAGCAGATAGCGCCTTTGGGACATGCTGAGGAGCAGCCTCTCCAGAGTCCCTCAGTTGTGCCCCTTCCACCCGCCTGTTTGCGGGAGGTTCAAGGAAACAAGAAACGAGAGATTGTAAAGGTCCCTCCAGCCATAGGAGCGAGGACCTCTTACCTTAACTGGAGGTCTTCTGGAATCTGAGACTGGGCCGCGTGAGCTTTCTGCTGAGTTCGTTTATCGCTGTCCCGGTTTCCACGATGGGCCTTCCCCTGCGCTGGGTTTCTTCGCCTTCCGCTTCTAGCGCGGGAGCTTCGCTGAGTTGGGCTCCTGCTGTGCTTGGCCTCTTCCACGAAGGGGTTGTTTCAGCCAGGTTAAACCCGAGTCACGGCACCATAGATGTCACGCGAGTGTATGTTCCTCGGTTCTTTGTCTCGTCACAACAAAGATTTGGAGCGACGGACATTAAAGCCCTCAGCGCGTCACAGCTCTTGGGTCTTGGACAAACCGTGCTACAGCTCTTAGGCAAATCAGTGTTACAGCTCTATTTTATTTAGGAGATAGCAGGAGAATCCAAGACTCAAAGAGAAGAGAGTGGAGGAGTGCATGGGGAGGGAGAGAGAGAGAGCCTGCCCTGTGCAAAGTGGGCTTAGCCAGGAGTGCTGTTTGTTCTGTTTGTTCTGCCTGAAGTCTTCACTCTGGTCCTCGGACCTTCCTTGTCTTTTAGCCACCGCCATTTTGGACTCCTTTTCCCTATTCTACCTACCTAACACTACCTAACAGAAACAAAAGCAATCCTTGCCTCTTACCTCCAGTTCTGTTACTGGGCCAAATGGAGACCCCGCAGCCCTGGTCATCCAGAGACAGGGGAAGGGGAGGAGGTCGACGGAGGGCTCCGTCTCCCAGGCCTCTGCCAGCCGGGGCAGCGATCAATGGGACAGGGTTGGCCTTTCACGTGGCTTCTGGGGCCTGGACGGGGCTCTAAGGGGCTCTCACCTGGATCAGAGATCAGGTTGGTTCAAGGTCTCCGTGTGGTGGAGACGGGACTCATCCACTCTGGGGAGACGGCCTGGTTGGGGATGGGGGGGTAAGAAGGGTTGGCAGGTGTAGAAAGGGGTTGTTAGGCACGAGAGGGACACGGGAGCTCCAGGACTATTTGCAGCTCCGTGATGAAGCTGGCATGGGCTCCAGGGTTGATGTCTGTTCTCATATCACGAGGCTCTCAGCATCATAGTAGTGAGAGAGTCAATTCCTAGGCAGGTCGATAAGAAGTCTGGGGTCCCCAAGGAGGAGGTGATAGGGGTCTGGAATTCTCAAGGAGGAGGAAAGAACAAACATCTCTTTTTCTCTCCATTCCTTAGCCTTAGTCACATGCTATGGGTGGTTTAGTCGCTAAGTCGTGTCTGACTCTTGTGACCCCAGGGACTGTAGCCCGCCAGGCTCCTCTGTCCCTGACAGTCTCCAGGCAAGGAGCAAGAATACTGGAATGGGTTGCCATTTCCTTCTCCTGGGGATCTTCCTGACCCAGGAATTGAACCCAGGTCTCCTGCATTGCAGGCAGATTGTCTCACAACTGAGCTATAAGGGAAGTCCTTAGTCACATAAGAGGCTTTTTTCTTTAAGCCCAGGAATTGATAATTACAACAAACAACTCTGTTTAAACTCTGTTTAAACCCTCTGTACTGAGGGTTATATAACAACAATGTATCCTGCTTGAGGGCAGTTTTCCCTTCCTGAAAACCTTGGGGCCAATCCTGTTATCTTAAAATGTAAATTATGGGAGGGGGGTCTACCAAGATCTTTACAACCTAAACACAATCTTTTGATTTATTGTAATTACTAATTTAAAAAGTATATAACTCAGTGGGTCTAGCAAGATCTTTACAACCTAAACACAATCTTTTGATTTATTGTAATTACTAATTTAAAAAGTATCTAACTCCCTTGCTAACACTAGGGAGGGGGGCACTCCCCATTCCCTTCTCATGTCTACCTCAGAACTTTGTCTGTGCTTTTCATACTTTAATAAAACTCTGCTCCACAAAGCGCTTGAGAGATCACGCCTGGTCTCTGGTGCCTAAGCTAAATCTTCTTCTTTGGAGATCACGAGTCTGAGACCCTTCACTGGAAGCTATCAGTAGTCTGGGGGGAGAAGCACCCTCACCGTGACTACCCCCTGCCTCAGTGGACCCCAAGGAAGAAAAGTTAAGGGGACAGAACCCTTGTCTGTGGTAATAATAAGACCACCCCCCACCGCCCCAGGGCACATGGCCCTTCCAGCACTCCGATCTCTCCCTTGGCCTAGGCCCTGCTGACCACCCACCCGGTCCCTCCCTGAAGCCGGGGATACATCTGCACCCACAGTTCCCATGGCACTGGTGGGTGGGGGTCGGGCACGGCTCTGCTGGGATGGAGAAGAGAAAAGAGACCCCCCATCAGAGTTCCTGGGGTGGCCTCAGCAATTTCACCCACAGGTCTCCCACACCACCCCTGGCCCCTGGCTCCCTCTTCCAACCCCAGGGCAAGGCCCTGACAGCACCCAGACCCCCAGCCTCACTGAGCTCCCCTTTTCTCAGATGCTGGATGGTGGTGCTGAACCTCAGTCGAGTCCTGCAAGCAGGGCTGGTGTAGGTGAGGGGGAAGGAGAGGGCCTGGCCAGGGGAGCAGGGGGCCCAGGGCAGGCAGCGGGCAGGGGAGGTAGTGTGGTGGAAACCCAGAGGGCCCTCCTCCTGCGGTTCCGTCTCCTCCTCCTGTTGACCCTCCAAGGAGAGCTGGGGGTTGTGCAAATGGAAGGGGACACAGTGTCAGACTCCCTGCCCCTGCTCCTGTCTGCGCTGTGCTCAGTCTCTTCAGTCGTGTCCGACTCCTTGCAACCCCGTGGACTGTCGTCCGCCAGGGTTATCTGTCCAGGGATTCCCCAGGCAAGAATATGGAAGGGTTGCCATTCGCTCTTCTGGGGGATCTTCCTACCCAGTGATCGAACCCCAGCCTCCTGCATCTCCTGCATCGGCAGGTGGACCCTTTACCACTCGGCCACCGGGAAAGCCCTGTCTTGGTCTCAGACGCATACTCATTTGTGTCTTTCCTAAGCCAGGACTTTCAGTGGCAGGCGCTGAGGGGCAAGCCTGTGAGAGCAAAACCTCTGCTTGTGGGTGAGCCCAGCTGGCTGCCTAGCACCAGCTCTGAAACTCTGCCTCTTGGTACAAAGCTACTCTGCCAGGGGAGGGTTTTTTTAATTGTTAGGTGAAGTGGCAGATGTGAAAAGATCTCAGAACACAATCTTCTTAGTTGTAAGTAGAAGAGTTTGGTGGTTGGGGATTCGTATACAGGGAAGACCCTGCTCCCTGATGCTGACAAGCCTCCTGCAGGGGTTCAGAGGGTGATTCATCCCGGATCTGTCTCATTCATCCAAGGCTCCCAGGAGCACAGAAACCACACATCAAAAAAAAAAAAAAAGAAAAAAAAAGAGTGCAGAGGGAATTTCCTGCTGGTCCAGTGATGAGTAGCAGTTTCGCTGCTGTGACCCGAGCTCACTTCCTGGTTGAGGAACTAAGATCCCCACCAGGGAGGCTTCAGCTTGTGTGGCCTCCACTGTCTTGGTCCCTTGAATGCATGCGTGCATGCTCAGTCACGTCTGACTATTTGGGACCCCATGCACTATACCCCGCCAGACTCCTCTGTCCTTGGGATTTCCCAGGCAAGAACACTGGAGTGGGGTGTCTTTTCATTCTCCAGGGGATCTTCCCGACTCAGGAATCGGCCCCGACATTGGCAGGCGGATCCTTAAACAATGAGCCACCTGGGAAGCCCCGGTATATATTTACCGGGATTTAAAACAAGAGGTAATAAACAGAAAGTGATGTTAGTGTGAGGTCAGAGCTGAGACAGGAAGCACGTGACTTCTGAGAAGGGAAATCAGTCCAAAACCAGGCAACACTTGTTGAACCAGCAGCAGCCCAGGGAACAACAGCTGCTGGAAGCTGGACCTCAGCCACCCTGTTTATCCCCAACGGTATCACCTGTTTGCTGATACAGGTAAGGTGATGCTCCCTGCTTCCCTCTTGGCAGAGTGGAAAGGGCTTGGGATAGACTGTCAATCAACACTTGAGTTCTTGTGCTTTCTCTCCCTGTCTCCCATAAGCCCAGGGGCTGCAGTTGCTACAAAATTTCCTCCGGCTCCTTGGTCGTTGCATGAGGAGCTCAGCCAGACATCTCTCGAGTCCAACAGCCTATTGCTTTGTGGTTATTTTCTCTTTTTGTCCCTTCTCTTCCTCCACTGCTCTGTCAAGCACACAACTGACTTAGAAGCCTGGGGCTGCCTTCCCGCCATGGCCCACGTGGGTCCAGGTCATCTGGACTGAGGTCACAGCTGATGTTTAGGGGACAAGTACAGTCCCCAGCCTCTTGGGGTCACACCCAAGGTTCCTGATGAATCCCATTCAATGAAGTCCTACCTGGTTAGAAGGGACTTTCCTACCCTGTGGCTCATAGTCTCAAGGAGCCTCTTCTTTCTAGATATGTGGGAATTTCTCTTTTCCCTTTGTATTCTTTTTGTAAAATTTACTATGTGACACATAATGAACACATCTATGTAACATGCATGTGTATTGCACAGTAAGATAATGTAACAATCAGCCCTGAACCCAACACTCAACCCAAGGACGAACTACCACTAAACTTTCCATCTACCTACTGTGCTACTCACCTCCCACCCAGACATAAATAACCACCCTCCCAAAGTCCCTTTTTATTGTTCTCTTGATTCTTTCTTTAATTTAGTACTTTATCACATATGCAGTTTAGTGCTTTATCACATATGCATTTATTTTCATTTGATGTAATAGTTCTATAACATAAACTGTGTGCCAGCTACTGTTTTGAATACTTGTTAATATTGTCATTTAATTAGTTTAATCCACACACTGTGCCCATAAGGAATGTGCTATGGTTAATCCCATTTTACAGAAGAGAAAACTGAGGCACACAGAGATTAAAGCGACATGTTCGGGGTCATACAGATAGTAAGCAGGGGACAGGTCTTCTGGGTCTTAGTGCAAGAGTTTCTCTAGGGCATATATCTAAGGGTGGAATTGTGGGTTATACTATTCAGCATTAGAAGATAATGCCTGATTATTTCTCAGAGAACCAAAATAGACTCTCACCAGCAATATACGAGTTCCTATAGACCCACAGCCTCTCCAACAATTGGTGTGGTCGACTTTCTTTTTGTGTGTGTGTGTGTGTGGTCGACTTTCTTAACTTCTGCCAATCTAGTAGATATAAAGTGGTTCCTCATTGTGGTTTTAATTTCCCTTGCTCTTACTGAGTAAAAGCATCATTAGTTGAGACATTGTGTTTTCTTTGAAATGTTCGTCATGTCTTTAATATACTCAAAATTCTCAGTTGTTTTTTCTAGCAGTGGTGATCTTGAGGTCTCGCTTAGGAAATCCTCCCTTTCCCCAAGGATATAAACATACTCTCCTATAGTTTTTATAGATTTCCCTGGTGGCTCAGCAGTTAAGAATTTGCCTGCAACACAGGAGCCACTGCAGGAGCCAAGGGCTTGACCCCTGGGTCAGGAAGATCTCCTGAAGTAGGAAATGGCAACCCACTCCAGTATTCTCGCCTGGGAAATCCCATGGACAGTGGAGCCTGGCAGTCTGCAGTCCACTGGGTCACAGAGTTGGACACGACTGAGTGACTAAGTATATATTTTCTTATAAAAGTTTTTAAAGTGTTCTTTTACATGTAAATCTTTAAATTAGATAGAATTGATTTCTTCATTCCAGGCGAGGAATGAAGGGATACATCCCTCCCAATGAAGGGAGCAATGTAGGGATAAGTTTCCCATCTTTTTTCTCCACATAGTTGACCAGTTGATCAAGCATCATTCATTTTTATCTCCTTCTCCACCCAGTGATGTCCAGGGCCACGTTTGTCAGGTGTGAGTTTCACACAAGACTATTTCTGGGCACTTTACCGTTCCACTGGTTAATTTGCCTACATCTACACTAAAATTATATTTTATAGTAAGTCTTCATATCTAGTAAGGCAAATCCCCTCATTTTATTCTTCTTTAGGGGTGTCTTGGTCCTTTTGTTCTTTCCATTATAAGGTTTAGAATCATCTTTTGTTTTCCATGAAATCCCTTATTGGGATCTATTAGAATTGCATTAAATCTGTAGGAAGAAAATTGTCCTCATTATAATATTGAATCCCTTAGTCACGAACATGGGCGGGTTCTACATTTATTTAAATTGTGTTCAATGTCTTTCAATTGTGTTTTAGAACTTTCTGACTTTAAGTCTTATATTCTGCTATCTTTTTGTTTCTGTATATGTATCACTTCTATCTTTTTGCTGCTATAATATAGTGTGCTTTTAAGATTACTTTTCTTTCCTGGATGCTCTGTGCAACATGCAGAACTTCCCTGACCAGGGATCAAACCTGTGGCCCCTGGAGTGTAAGTGCAGAGTCTTAACCACTGGACCACCAGGGAAGTCCTAAATTACATTTTTGTATGTTCCTGTTCTATACAAAAGCAATTTCTTTTTGGATATTGATCTTACAGCTAGCTGTCTTGCTAGAATCTCTGATTATTTTGAATCATTCATTTGAATGTTCTATCTAGGAAACCACATTATATGAAAAAAACTGATGATTTTGCTCTTTTCTCATCCCTAGTCCTTTAATTTCTTTTTCTTGTCTTACTATATTCTCTAGGACATCTGGTAAAAATGTCAACATAGAAGCAAAGATAGTGGGCATCCTTGTTTGGGTCCAGATTTTAAACGAATTACTCTGAAGATGTACTCATTAAAAAGATAATACAGATGTTAAAAAAATAATAGTACACATGCAAACTTTTCCTAAGTTTCCTTTATCATGTTAAGGATATTTCCTTCTAGTCTGCTAAGAGGTTTTATCATGAAAGAATATTGAATGTCATCATTTTTTTTTCTAGATCTGTTAAGATGATCATACGTTTTTTCTTCTTAAATCTGTAACATAAGATTTTAGTTTGGACTCCTTCAGAGTAGAGCCTGCAACAAGGACTTCAGTTCAGGTAGATTACTGAATTATTGAGGCCAGGAAGTAGGGAGTGAAGGAGTAAGACTGAACCAGGGGAGAGAAAGCCAATAGAAGATGCATAACTGATGTTGCAGGTGTAAGCAAAGGGAGTTCAAGCCTTTCAGAATCTCTGATATGTCTACAGGATGCTGGCTAGAACTGCCTCCCCAAAAGAAAGAGGCTGGACCATGTTTCTCCTAGCTCTTGGCCTCTCCTTGGTTGAGGGTTTCATGTTAGGGAACCTGACACTCCTAGGCTTCTAAGAAACGCTAACAGGTATCTAAGTGACTCCTAAAGCATTGAAGAAGACCCTGAGGCAAAAAAGCAAAAAGGAAACATGGTATAAACTTGAGGTGAGGTCATGGAACAAAAGGTGAGTCTCAGGTTGCAGGAAATTTTCTGCTGTAAATACAGAGGATTTCAGAGCAGGGCACAAGTATCGTGACATAAAGCACAAAAGTTTACTATTCCCGACAATAATAAATGACATTTGCAGCTTTCTCTTCTATCGTGCGACCAGCTTTTCATAGCTAAGCCTAACTTGGATATGATGTCTAATATTTTTAACACATGGCTAGATTTGGTCTGTTTGTGTTTTTATTTTGCATTTGTATTCACGAGTGACACTGGCTTCTAATTTTTCTATTTCATCCTATTCTTGTCTCATTTTGGCATTAAGGTTCCACTGGCCTCTTAGACAGCGTGTTCCTGCTATTTTCATTCTCAGAGAGAGTTTTTGTAAGATTAAAATTATCCCTACTTAAACTTCTGTAATGCTATCTAGACTTGATATTTCCTTTGTGGGGAGATTTCAAATTATGGATGTAATTTCTATAATAGTTGGACAACTGTTCAGGCTTTTTATTTCTTCTTCAATCAAGTTAGGTACTTTTTGCGTGTCCGCAAAGAGTCGGACACGACTGAGCGACTGAACTGAAGTGACTTTTTCTAAGACTTATTCTACTTGGTTTCATATTTCTTGGCATAAATGATTTATAAGTTTTTAATTTTTATAAGTTTTGAATTTTTAAGCTTACTGAAGATTTGCAATGTTGTGTAAATTAAATTTTCATTTATGGTAAAATACACCTAACACAAAATACACCACATAACTCTTTTTCAATGTACATTTGGTTGGGTTACATTCACATTGTTTCACGATGGATCTCAAAACTTAATTTTATCTCACAAAACTGAAAGTCTATACCCATTAAACAAAGAACTCACCATTTCCCCCTGCCCCCAGGCCCTGGCAACCACTGTTCTGCTTTCTGTTTCTATGAATCTATAGTCTTCTTCTTTTGTGAATTGCAAGATACATTACTTTATATTTTTAGAGTGGCTTATAATATACAGTATTATGTAACCTTCAGGTGTTCTACACAGGGCTTTGGTATTTGCCTACATTATGCAGTTATCACCACAGTAAGTCTAGTGTCCACCTGCTTCCATACAAAGTTATTCCGGTGTTACTGACCATATTCCTCATGCTGTGTTACATCCCTGTGGCTTCCTCTGTAATTGGTGCTTTGCTCCTCTTAGTCCCATTCATCTATTTTGGACCCTGCTCGGCCCCTTCGCCTCCAGCAACCACCCATTTGTTCTCTACATGTAGGAGCCTGGTTCTGGTTTTGTCTGTTTTGTTTTTCAGATTCTGCATATGTGTGAGATCACATGGTGTTTGTCTTTCTCTGTCTGAGTCGTTGCACTTGGCATAATACCCTCTAGGTCTGTCCATGTTGTCGAAAATGGCAAGATTTCATTCTTTATGGCTGAATAATATTCCGTTGTGTATTATACCAAACCCATCTTTACTCATGCATCTATGGATGAACATTCAGGAGGCTTTCCCATGTTCGCCACTGGAAATGATGCCACAGTGGACAGTGGTGCACATGTATGTCGTCGAATTAGTGCTTCTGTTTTCTTCAGGAGGATACCCAGAAGTGAAATTGCTGGATCATACGGCAGTTCTATTTCTAATTTTTGAGGCACCTCTACACATTTCTCCACAGCATTCGCACCAATTTACAATCCCACCAGGAGGACACGAGGGCTCCCTTTCTCCACACCCTTGCCAATGTTTTTATTTGTTGTCTTTGATGATAACCATTCTGACAGTGGTGGCTGATGTCTCATTGTGGCTTTGATGTGCCTTTCCCTCCTGATGAATGATGCTGAGCATCTTTTCATGTTTGCTTCATTATTCATAACAGAGAAATGTTGTATTAAAATTTCTTGCTATGATGATGGTTTTATCTCTTTGTTGTTCCTACAAGCTAAGTGCTTACAAGTTTACAACAGTTATAATTTCTGTATGAATTGACCGTTTAATCTAGGTACTCATTGTATCCCTAATAAATATTTTTTGTTTTAAAATTCCTTCTTCTTTGATATGAATAAACCTTTCCCAGCTTTTCTTTTGGTTAGCTTTTGCCTGGTGTATCTTTTTTCATTCCACCATTCCACACTCTTACTCATTAGATGTGTCTCATAAACAATGTAGACCTGGGTTTTGTGTTTAAATATTCCTAAAGTATAATCCGAGGAACGTCCCTGGTGGTCCAGTGGCTAAGACTTCCAGCTCCAACGCATGGGGCCTGGGTTCCATCGCTGGTCAGGGAACTGGATCCCGCATGCCAGAACTAAGACTTGGTGCAGCCAAGTAAATACATACTTTAAAAATGTAATTCGAGATAAACATTTAGAAATGACCGAGTAAACGTCTTCCTCTAAACCTGCTAAAAATTGAGTTTAAAAACCTGCAGTTTCTTTATTTTTGGCTATGCCACGCACATATGGAACGCCCATATGGAATGTTAGTTCCCCAGACCAGGGATCAAACACTTGGAAGCAGAGTCTTAACAACTGTAACGCCAGGGAAGTCACAAAAGCCTGCATTTGCAACAACCATCCATGGCTGACAAGCATCCTGACCCAGAAGGCTGCCCTCCAGGGTGGTGTGTTTGAGCTATTTTTCTGTCGTTGTTCCGTCTCTAAGTCGTGTCGACTCTTTCACCCCCATGGACTGTAACACACCAGCTCCTCTGTCCTCTACTACCCCCATTTTTTTAGTAGACTTCTTTTTAGAAGAGCAGTTTAAGGCTTAGAGCAAAACTTAGGGGAAGTAGAGACTTGCCATATACCTCCTGTCCCCACACATGCACAGCCTCTCCTGTTACCAACATCCCCCACCAGAGTGGTCCATTTCTCATGACTGATGAGCCTGCATTGACACGTCATTATCACCCAAAGATCATAGTTGACATTACGGTTCAGTCTTGGTGTGTACATTCTGTGGGTTTGGGCAAGTGTGTGCTGACACATATGCACCATTGTAGTAGCAAACAGAGCAGCTTCTCCATCCTAAAGTCCTCTCTGCTCTTTCAGTCCATGTCTCCCTCCCTTTAATCCTGGCAACCACCAATTCTCCAACCAAACACTCCTCATTCCTAAATTCTCACTGCCGTTCCATCACCTAATATCGTTGTGATTTAGGCAAGTTATTAATTCACCTGAGCCCTGAACTTCCTCAGATGCACAATCAACATTGCTAGATTTGGTGTGATAATGAGACGATATATTAAAACCTTAAATTAGTCCCTAACAGAGAATTGGCATCAGTGAAATGTTGGTTTCCTTTTCCTTCCTCCTTGAATTAGTAACGTGAAATCACATTTAGCTAAGAAAACAGACAAGAAAGTGCCTGGGGACCGTGTGCATCACCAGAAATCTAAAAGGGGAGGGGCAGAGGACAGGGGAGAATGTCCAGCTATTGCCTCCCAAACCTTCTTTCCAACTTGGAAAGTCCCTCCCTTGTTGACACCAAAAAAGTGTCCTGTGGGATTCAGGGCTCTCCAAATTTGGGGCTTGTAGCAGTAAATGCCCCGTGTGCACATGCATCACACACACATGAGCCCCGTGTGCCTGCCTCACCCCTGATGGCAGCGTGCCAGGAGGACTAGGTATGTCCTGCTTATCAGCTGACTCCTGGCTTCCTCTGCCCAGCTTCTTGCAGACCTGTGGCCCTGGGAGCTGGCCTTCCATGTGGCCTCCCCAAGATCACTCAGATAATGAGAGGAAATACAGTCATCAGCTTCCAGAAGGCTGGGGGTTCAGGACTGCAACTGCAAGTCCTCCCCGCTGCCTGCTTGACGGGAGCCCTTCACCTCTCTGCAGGCAGGCCTCAGCCGTTCCCTCTGAGCCTGCGGACGCCACCCAAGATGTCCCCTTTTGGTGGCTGGGGAATGCTTGAAGCCTTTCTCGCTATGCTCTGTTGCCGAGGTGAGCCTGGGGGTCCAGACTGGGTGTGTTCCCGCCAGAGGTTAGGGCACCTGTTCCCCTGGTGCTGTGTGGAGAAGGGGGTCCTGGTCCAGAAGTCGCTGAAGCTTTGAGCACAGCGGCTGCCCACCACGGGTGCGGGATGCTATGCAAGCCTGGTTTCCCCATGACTCCATGACCCAGGGTAGCAGATGGGGGACCTGGCCTTCACACTTTTGGTTGAACAGACCCCATAACTTCAGGGTGTGTGGATGTGGCAGGTCGTGGAGACTGATGGGAGACCAAGGAGGCTGGGGCTCAGGGAAAGTAAGGGAACGTCCCAGCGGGTCTTCAGGGGCGGCCCAGTGGACAGTAGAGGTCAGTGGAGGGCATCGTCTTCTGCTGACCATCAACGTGCAAACAAAGCCCCTTCTGGGTGGCCCAGGGGACAGGGAAGGAGAATGCCTCCAGGTATGAGCACTCTTTTTTTGAAAACCTGTCAGGTGCCTTCATGAAGACCATGCAGGAAAGGGATTACTAGCCCATTTGACAGATGGAGAAACTGAGGCTCAGAAAAGGAAAGCACTTTGCCCAAGGCCACAGAGCTGGCAAACTCGGGATTCAAAGGCAGCTCTCTCTCTCTCCCTAGAGAACCTTTCTCTTTCCCCAGCTGAGGGCTAGATGTGGGCGTGTGGGTGTGGTGGGAACACAGGACAGAGCACAGGCCCAGCTGGCCGAGATCAGTTCCGATTCTTGGCCTTCTTCCTCACTGGGCTCCAGCCATCCTGTTGTCTTCTCCACCAGGATTTTGGCGCTGCTGGTTTTCTGCCCTAGCAGACACTGGCAGATAAGCTCCCCCCATTTCCTTCCTCCTTTCCTCAAATGTCACTGTTCCCATGAAACCTGTCCTGAGCACAGTATTTAACGCAGCAGCCCCACCCTACTCCCTATTTCCTGTCTGGGGCGCTACCCACCAATTGACAGGCTGGCTAGTTGGCTTGTTGGTTACTCTGTGTCCTTCGCAGCAGCAGGAGCTCCACAAGGGCAACCTTTGAATTTCTTTGGTCTCTGATGGCTCCCCAGAGCCTAGAACAGTGCCTGCTACACAGCTAGTATTCCACAAGGATTTGCAGAAGAGAGGGAAGGAGTGAGGGAGGAGCTGAACTCATGGACATGGGGCCTGAGGGGACTCGATCCACCTCCAGGTCAGGGAGGCCTTCAGAGGAGGGGTAATTTGGCTCGGGAGCGAGTTCGAATATAATCTCAATGGGGATAGAAGATGTGCATGAGGAAGACTCACCTGGAGGGGACAAGCTGGAAGAGCAGTCAGGGGCAGGGAGACAGCTAGGGAGCATCCCCCTTGGTCTAGACGAGAGGCAGTAATGTCTGAACAGAGGGAGGAGCAGAAGGGACCCATTGATGAGACTGCGCATCGTGGGCAGCCCCGCCAGGCAGGGCAGTGGGGGTGTCCGCTGAGCAGTTTTCTGTCCTTCCAGGGTCTGATGAGAAGGTGTTCGAGGGCCCAGAGCACCTGATGGTGGGGTCTGGAGAGGTTCAAGTGATTAATTGCACTGCCAGTTGTACGGACCCCAAGAAACTTGTTCTAGAGACACACCTAAACAAGACTCTCCTGGACAGCCAGGCTCAGTGGAAGCTGTTCAGGGTCTACAACATCTCCAAGGATGAGCAGCTCCTGTGCAGTTTCACCTGCGCCGGCAAGCAGGAGACGAAAGTTTTCAACATCACCGTGTTCTGTGAGTGTCGCCCACGGGGCCCTGCTCCCCGAGGCCGGAGCCTGTGTCTGCAAACCCACAACGAGCTGCTCTGTCACTGCTCCTGGGCACTCTCCTATGGCCTGCACCTCCCTGGGCTTCTGGATCCAGGCACAGGCTCAGAATCTGCTCACACCCTCCCCTGGCCTCCTCGAACCCTGCCAGCAACTGGGATTTTGAGATTTGCTCAGAAGCAGACAATCCAAGCAGGTTTAGACAAACCTAAAAGTCGTTTCCCTCTGTCTCCTCCCAGCTGGGGAGCACCCCCATCACCAGAACACCCCACATGCCCTGACAAGCAGCAGGGACTGCATCAGGAGGGCTGGCACACTCTCCAGTAACCCATTCACCTCCTGGAGAGAAGGTCGTGGTCTTATCTTCCCCTGAGGGCCCTTTCCAAATGTGTGACCACACACACACACACCTGTCCATGGGTCACAGAGACCATGGAGAGACCAAGGTTCTCCTGGAAGCTCGGCACCCAGGGTATCGCTCAGAACTGTCATCAGTGGACAAATGAGGAGAAAGATGTCCTAAATCTACCACATTATCCTGGGGTAATGGGGGCTAGGTATTCCAGTTCAAAATGAACCCAGGGAGATGTCTTGGTTGTCCATTGGCTAAGACTATGCACTCCCAATGGAGGGGACCCGGGTTTGGTCCCTGGTCAGGGAACTAGATCCCACATACCACAATTAAGACCTGGCACAACCAAAGAAATAACTCTTGGATTTAAAAAAAAAAAAAGGAAACTCAGGGAACCCTGGAGTTTAATATCTAAGGGATAGCAATAGTTTTAAACCTGATCCTGCAAACCAAGGCAGCTCTGACTCTTGCCTCCGCCCCTGAAGACCCTCACAATTCATGGCCCCATTCCAGTGAGTACTCCCTTCTAAGTCTCTCTCAACAAAACCATCCAGCTGTTTCATTTTTGAAATTTCTATTGAGTTTATGGAGAGGAAAGAGACACAGCCAAAACTTTTATCTTTCTAGTTGACTGAACTGATTCTGAACCTTTTCTTTGGAGACACCAGGGCACCTCCTTTCTTGTCCATTGCAGAAGTCTTCAGGTCCCTGAAACTACCACCCAGGACATCGTTCACCCTGAACTGCTTCCTCCGTCCAGCCCCAGCCCACTTCCTGAGAACACCGTGGTCACAGGGGATGGTCTGGGCTGGGTGGGGCCTGCCCGAGCTGCACCCCCATCCTGAGCAGACCTCCCTTCGCTTTCCTGCAGACCCTCCAAAGCAAGTGCTGCTGACGCTGTCGCACACCTCAGTGGCCATAGGGACACTGTTCACCATCGAGTGCATGGTCCCCGCCGTGGCACCCCTCGAAGGCCTCAGTGTCACCCTGCTCCGTGGTACTGAGATCTTGTACAATCAGACCTTTGTGGGGACAGCACGTTTCCCCCAAGATGCCGTGGTCACCCACAACACCACAGCTCACAGGGAAGACAGCCTCCATAACTTCTCGTGCGAGGCCCAGATGGACCTGCGCTCTCGTGGCGGTGGCCTTGTCCACAGAGTCTCAGATCCCCAGAGGCTTGAAGTCAAAGGTGAGGGGGAGCCCACAGATCAGGAGGGGGGACATTCGCTTTCAGACCTTCAGGGGAAGAAAACACCCTACCCCTACTCTCTGCCAGCTCAGGGGAGGCACTCGGGGAAACGGCACTTGATCCCTGGGGTTACCCGGAGCTCCTGGCGAGTTCCTAGCTTGGACCCTGACTAGTTGCTTGGTCATGAGTGAGCTGGGTGACCTTAACCAAGTCAAGCTCGTCTCTCTGGCCTTGACCCCTCTCTGCAATGATAAATTTGACCTGACTGACTCCTAAGGTCCCCTCGAGTTCTGCTTCTGTGACCCTAGATGTCAAGATCCTCTTTGTCTTCAGAGAGTTTGGCCGAAGCTCCCTCATCTCTGCCCAGGGAGGGGCTTGGCCTGGACCACGCCACAGCGCAGACCATGAGGTCTGGCAGTGCATGGCAAGGGGACCATCTGAGTCCATCTGCCCTCACGGCCTCACAGAGGCCGGCTGGTGGCCCGGACCCTGTCCTCCTTCCCTCCAGTGATAACACCATTTGCCACTCATCCCTGCAATGCAGAGTGACAGCAGGCTGCCCAGGGGTGGGTGGTGGGTGACGGGTAGACAGCTGCCCCTCTGGAGCCTGGCACCTGGGACCGGAGGACTTCTGTGACCTCTACCCCTTCTCTCCCCAGAGCCCGAGCCCAGCAACCAGATGGTGATCATGGCGACCGTGATAGTGCTGCTGCTCTTGTTTGTGACATTCGTCCTCCTGTACTGGTACAAACAACGGCGGAGAAGTAACACCTGAGTGCAAGCCGCTTAGAAGAGGCTGAGATGGAGCCACCGGGCACAGCCCCTATGAGCTGCGTGGCCACTGTCATGGCGGCCACTGGAACTCAGTGTGGCTCCTTAGGGTGCGGTCCAGGTCTGGCTGAGGGACCATGTGAAGCAGCCTGAATACAAACACCTGGACTTAACCCCATGCCTTCGTGTCGCCTCCTGGGAATGGCCAGCAGGGGGAGCCACCAGGCCTGGCTGAACTTCTGTCTCCAAATGTCTCCTCAGCCTCCCTCCACCCTCTCCTTCAGAGGCCTTCATGAGCCCCAGCAAACCCAGGCCCTGGTGTGCCCCCAGGCCGACCCGCCCGGGCACCAGGCACCCAGCCTCATGGGACCCTGAGTGACTCCCTCCTGAGGGAGGCTGGGGAGACCCGCCCTGGCCCAGAGGTGCAGAGAGACACTGTTCCCAGAGTTGTGACGTGATCCGAGAGCTGTGACGTGCCGAGGGCTTCAATGTCCGTCGCTCCAGATCTTTGTTGTGACGAAGCTCGGTTCTTTGTCTGTCACGACAAAGATTTGGAGCGACGGACATTAAAGCCCTCGGCGCGTCACAGCTCTCGGGTCTTGGACAAAACCGTGCTACAGCTGTTAGGCAAATCAGTGTTACAGCTCTATTTTATTTAGGAGATAGCAGGAGAATCCAAGACTCAAAGAGAAGAGAGTGGAGGAGTGCATGGGGAGGGAGAGGGAGAGAGCGCGTGCGCATGTACGCGGGACAGAGAGTCCGAGAGAAAGCACTTTGGCTCCTCCTTTTATAAGTTTTTTCCTCCACCTGAGCCTGCCCTATGCAAATTGGGCTTAGCCAGGAGTGCTGTTTGTTCTGCCTGAAGTCTTCACTCTGGTCCTCGGACCTTCCTGTCTTTTAGCCACCGCCATCTTGGACTCCTTTTCCCTATTCTACCTACCTAACATTCCCCCCTCAAGAGATGGGAGGCCCAATTCTTTGGGAATAGGGGCGTCGAGGTCTTTCTGGCTACTCCCTGCTGAACTGGGACAGCGAGGGGTATTGGGCCTCCCCCTCTTGCTAGTCTCAATCCTCAGAGTCCTTATAGCGGTGTCCAAGGGTGTGTTATATTTTCCATGGTCAGCTGTAGTTTTATATCTTTGTTGAACTGGCACTGCATGTTGTAGCTGGTTGACCTGGGCAGAGACAAAACAGGTTAGACAATTGACAGTACATGGAATAAGCATAAGCATCATCAATATAGCGTAACAAGGACTAGTAGGGACATTAGTCAATTTTAAATTCACATCGCCAGGATGGCTCAAGTCCCTCCTTGTTCAGGGATCAGAAGGTCTATCTCCTGTCTGTTTTGGAGTACAGTCAAGCTGTGTTGGCTCCTTAGAGTTATCCTGAGAAATCTTATCCCCAGAAACCAGATTTTGGGGGTGTTCATTAGAATGACAATCATTGGTAGTTCTGAATAGGTATCTGAGATCTCCCAGGGGCTCACAGGTGTATTGAGTGTCCTCTTCTGTTTTCTTCCATGGCTTGACTCGTGAGTAGTGAATCCAGGAGTCATGTCCTGGTACCTGGTACCTGGTACCCTGACTGCTGTGGGGGTAGAAAGTATTACAGGATAGGGGCCCTTCCATGTGGGCTGGAGTTGAGCCTTTGGGGACCCATCTTTCCAGACTTTAATTAGGACTTCCTAATTTAATTAGGAGTTCCTGGAGCATATAGTGGTGACTCTTTAGAATCTTTTGGGTCCTGGTTCATACCCCACAAGCGTATATCCTGTTGGAATTGCCCAATGGCCATGGTATAAGACTAGAGGGTCTGAACCTCTGGATCTAGGAAGAGGTCATTGACATAAACAAAAGGTCTCCCATATAGCATCTCATAAGGACTAAGACCAACCTGTTCCTTAGGGGCAATGCGGGTGCAGAGGAGAGCTATTGGTAAAGCCTCCTTCCTTCCCAGGGAGGTCTCCTGGGTTATCTTTTTTATCGCTGATTTTAAGAATTGATTGGCTCTTTCTACTTTTCCTGAAGATTGAGGCCTCCAGGCACAATGGAGATAATAAGTAATGCCCAATGCTTTCGAGACTCCTTGGGTGACCTTAGAAGTAAATGATGTCCCATTGTCACTTTGTAATGACCTGGGCAGACCAAATCTTGGAATGATTTCATGGAGCAGTTTTTTTACCACCTCCTCAGCCTTCTCAGTCCGGGTGGGAAAGCCTTCAATCCATCCTGTGAATGTATATATCATAACTAATAGGTATTTATACCCTTGAGAAACTGGCATCTGGGTGAAGTCCATCTGCCAGTCCTCTCCTGGGTAGGCCCCACGTCATTGGATGCCTGGGCCAGCTGGGATCTTTGAGCTCCTTGGGGGTTGTTTAATTGGCAAGTGGGACAAGAGGAGACCACCTGTCTTATAGTTGTTTGGAGGCCTGTTCCTCTGAAGGACCTTTCTAGTACTCTTTGGAGGGCCTTTTCTCCTAAATGAGTAGTGGCATGTAAGGAGTTAACCAACTTCCATTGGAGGTTTCCAGGCAGAAAAAGGAGTCCCTCCTTTTGGAACCACCCCATATGATCTTCTTGAAAGCCCTCGCTCTTAGCTTTAAGAGTCTTACCTTCAGTATATGAAGGAGTTTCTGGCAAATTAGCCTGTGGAACTAAGGTGGCAATCCCTATTAGGTCATGGTTCTGTAATGCTGTTCTCCTAGCTGCCTGATCAGCTGCTTGGTTCCCTTGTACCACTTCAGTGTTCCCTTTTTGGTGTCCTTTACAGTGGGAGACTGAAACCTCAGTGGGCAGATGGACTGCCTCCAAGAGTCGAAGAATCTGATCACCATATTTGATTGGGGACCCTCGGGTGGTCAAGTGGCCCCTTTCTTTCCAAACAGCCGCATGTGCATGTAGCACCAAAAAGGCATACTTGGAGTCAGTGTAAATGGCTATTCTTTTTCCTTTTCCCAGCTCTAAAGCTCGAGTCAGGGCTATGAGCTCAGCTAATTGGGCTGAAGTACCTGGTAGCAGAGGCTTAGCCTCTATGGTCTCAAAATTGGAGACTACTGCATACCCGGCTCTTCTTTTTCCATCCACGACAAAGCTGCTTCCATCAGTGTACCAGATTTCCTCAGGATTGGTCAGAGGATCTTCTGACAATCCCTCTCGGGGTTTTGTCCAGGGGTCCAAGATTTCTAGACAAGAGTGAAAAGGGAGAGAGCCCTCGGGGGTAGGTAGGAGGGTGGCTGGGTTAAGAACCTCACAAGGGGATATAGTAGGGCCTGGATTTTCCATCAGCATTACTTGATATCTGAGGATTCTTTGATCAGACATCCATAAATGGCCTCTCCCATTTAGGAGTTGTTTTACTTGGTGGCTGGTAAAAATAGTTAGTTTGCCCCCAAAGGAGAGTTTTAAAGCATCTTCTATCATGATTGCAATAGCTGCAAGATTTCGAAGGCAGGGGGGCCAACCTCGGGAAGTTGGATCCAGCCTCTTGGATAAGTAAGCTACAGGCTGGGGCTCAGATCCCAACCTTTGAGTTAACACTCCCAAGGCTATTCCCTCTCTTTCATGGACATAAAGTTGGGATGCTTTTTCTGGGTCTGGCAACCTCAAGGCAGGTGCCTGAGTTAAGGCCTGTTTTAGTGTAGCCTCTGCCTCCTTTTGAGGAGTTCCCCACATCAGTGGGATTGAATCATCTCATCCCTTTAAGCCTTCATATAAGGGCTGGGCAATTAGACCATAGCTGGGTATCCAGATTCTACAATAACCAGTTAGCCCCAGGAAAGCTCGCAATTGTTTTCGAGTCGTGGGGGAGGGCAACTGGAGGATTCCTTTTACCCGATCAGAGGACTGCCTCTTGGACCCGTGTGTAATCTGAACTCCCAGGTAAGTCCCAAGCCTCTCTTTTGAGAGGATATTGTTTCCAGTTAGGAAACCGAGTGGGATCTCAGAGGACAATGATGACCGGTTCAGCTTGGTGGGCTCGTCCAGGAATCCCCTGATTCCACACCTGGGGGTTAATTTTGTCTTCCCATAGTTTTTGGGCCCTCTCTATTGAAGGTGTAATGGGTTCTTCAGTAGTAACCAGGAGCTGTAGAGCTCTAGAGGCTGAAAAACTTCCCATCACAAGGGTGGTCCCCAGTTTAGTGAGTATATCTCTTCCCAATAAGGGGGTAGGACACTCAGGGACCACCAGAAACTGGTGGGAAAATATTTGTCCATCTCAGCAACAAAGAAGTGCTCGGGTGAATCTTTTAGTAGTTGCTTTTCCTGTAGCACCCAAAATGGTACAGGTTTGGGAGGAGAAGGCTCCGGAGTAGGAGATCAAGACAGAGTAGGTAGGTAGCCCCTGTGTCAACCAAGAAATTCTTGGACCTACCTGCCTCATCCAGTCGCACCCTTGGCTCCAGCCCCGTGATGGTTATCTGTGACAGGCGGGCTGGCTGGAGCGGGCCGCTTCAGTCCTCTCGAACCATCGTGAGGGGTAGGCTTGGCGCTTGACCTTGAGGCTCTTGGGTACCGAGGGCAGAGTGCCGCCCAATGTCCCAGTTGATGGCATTTGTGGCAAGCCGTTCTAGGAGACTTGTCACAGTTTGGACACTCTTGGGCCCAATGCCCCGCCTGTCTACAGATCAGGCATCTGTCTCGTGCCTTGTCCCTCAAGGACTCGGGGTTTGCCATAGGGCTTCTCTGGAGGGCAGCCAGCATCTGGGCATGCCTTGTCTCTTTCTTTCTCTCCTTCTCCTGGGCATTGGCCTCCTTCTCCTGTTCTCTGTTATAAAAGGTATTGGTGGCTGTCTGGACCATCTCATCTAAAGAGGCAGCAGGGTCCTGCTGTTGTAGCTGCTGTAACTTAATTCTGATATCTGACGCACATTGGGACAGGAATTTGTCCCAGGTGATTTTAAAGGAATCACCCGTCCCTCGTAAGAGTCTAAGTCCAGGTTGGTAAACTTTTGGAGTGCCTCTTTTAGCCTCTCCAGAAAGGCAATGGGGTTCTCATTGGGCTCCTGAGTTATTGCTGAGACTGGGCACAGTCCCGCAAGTAATAGGCTTCTTTCTGTTTCCATAGGTAGACTTCCTTAGGGGTGAGTCTTTCTGAAGCTTATCCTACCCAGAACTGTTGCAACCTGAGAGCCAGGCGTCCCCGGGTCGGGGTGCAGATCCCCAGGCAGGCTGAGGCATGACAGCCTCCTAGAGATCGAATCCTCAGGCAGGTCGAGGCGTGACGGCCTCCCGAGGATTGGGTCCCTGGGCAGGTCGAGGCGTGACGACCTCCTGGGACCCCTGGGACTAGAGGATCCCCGAACAGGTTGAGGCGTGACAACCTTTCGAAGACCGATCCCTAGGCAGGTCAAGGCGTGATGACCTCCGGGGACCCTCCGGACTGGAGTTTGGGCGTCCCCAAGATCTCCAGTGTGACCAGTATTGGGTAGGATTAGGGGGTTGGATATTATAGAGTATTTCCCTCCCAAGGCCAGCTATTTTCTGGTTGTCTCTCCAGAAGATTGTAGAGGCAACCTTGTGGGTCTGGATGGGGCTCAGGAAAAGAGTATGAAACAGGAGGGAAGGGGGCAGAGCACAAATTTTGAAAGAATGACATAGCACAAGGGTATAATGTAAACCAATTAAAATCAATTGGGTCCAAGATGACAAGTCAAATTCAAGTAAACCTTAATCCCCAATCTATAAGCCAACAGACACATGCAGAGGTGGCAAGACAGCTCCAAGGCACAAGGTCAGAAGAAGGAGGAGTGGGTGGTTCCCCAATGGCTGGGATGATCCTCTCACTCATTAGCATATGAATTCCATCCCCTCACAAAACCTAGCCAGGCCTAATTCCATGGCCGAAGCCCTTGCCCTCAGCAATGGTTCACACCCTGAAGCGTGGCTTCCCTCTGGATCCTAACAAATCTACCTCTTATCGCTTTGTCTCTCAATGAATTTTTGCAATGAGACATCAGAGCCTGAGTTTCATTAGTTTTGGCCGGGCTTGAGTCCCGGGAGAGAGCTGAAGGACAGGAGGAAAAAGCAGTGGGAAAAACATGCCAAGGAATCCCCTTCACAGCCCACTGGAAGATTTGCCAAATATCTGACAGGTGCTCACAGTTTCATTGGTCTGATCCTTGGCACAGAGAAGAGAAAGGACAGAAGAACCCCCACCGGCTTGGGTAACAGCTACTGGGGCTCAGCAGATAGCGCCTTTGGGACATGCTGAGGAGCAGCCTCTCCAGAGTCCCTCAGTTGTGCCCCTTCCACCCGCCTGTTTGCGGGAGGTTCAAGGAAACAAGAAACGAGAGATTGTAAAGGTCCCTCCAGCCATAGGAGCGAGGACCTCTTACCTTAACTGGAGGTCTTCTGGAATCTGAGACTGGGCCGCGTGAGCTTTCTGCTGAGTTCGTTTATCGCTGTCCCGGTTTCCACGATGGGCCTTCCCCTGCGCTGGGTTTCTTCGCCTTCCGCTTCTAGCGCGGGAGCTTCGCTGAGTTGGGCTCCTGCTGTGCTTGGCCTCTTCCACGAAGGGGTTGTTTCAGCCAGGTTAAACCCGAGTCACGGCACCATAGATGTCACGCGAGTGTATGTTCCTCGGTTCTTTGTCTCGTCACAACAAAGATTTGGAGCGACGGACATTAAAGCCCTCAGCGCGTCACAGCTCTTGGGTCTTGGACAAACCGTGCTACAGCTCTTAGGCAAATCAGTGTTACAGCTCTATTTTATTTAGGAGATAGCAGGAGAATCCAAGACTCAAAGAGAAGAGAGTGGAGGAGTGCATGGGGAGGGAGAGAGAGAGAGCCTGCCCTGTGCAAAGTGGGCTTAGCCAGGAGTGCTGTTTGTTCTGTTTGTTCTGCCTGAAGTCTTCACTCTGGTCCTCGGACCTTCCTTGTCTTTTAGCCACCGCCATTTTGGACTCCTTTTCCCTATTCTACCTACCTAACACTACCTAACAGAAACAAAAGCAATCCTTGCCTCTTACCTCCAGTTCTGTTATTGGGCCAAATGGAGACCCCGCAGCCCTGGTCATCCAGAGACAGGGGAAGGGGAGGAGGTCGAGTGAGGGCTCCGTCTCCCAGGCCTCTGCCAGCCGGGGCAGCGATCAATGGGACAGGGTTGGCCTTTCACGTGGCTTCTGGGGCCTGGACGGGGCTCTAAGGGGCTCTCACCTGGATCAGAGATCAGGTTGGTTCAAGGTCTCCGTGTGGTGGAGACGGGACTCATCCACTCTGGGGAGACGGCCTGGTTGGGGATGGGGGGGTAAGAAGGGTTGGCAGGTGTAGAAAGGGGTTGTTAGGCACGAGAGGGACACGGGAGCTCCAGGACTATTTGCAGCTCCGTGATGAAGCTGGCATGGGCTCCAGGGTTGATGTCTGTTCTCATATCACGAGGCTCTCAGCATCATAGTAGTGAGAGAGTCAATTCCTAGGCAGGTCGATAAGAAGTCTGGGGTCCCCAAGGAGGAGGTGATAGGGGTCTGGAATTCTCAAGGAGGAGGAAAGAACAAACATCTCTTTTTCTCTCCATTCCTTAGCCTTAGTCACATGCTATGGGTGGTTTAGTCGCTAAGTCGTGTCTGACTCTTGTGACCCCAGGGACTGTAGCCCGCCAGGCTCCTCTGTCCCTGACAGTCTCCAGGCAAGGAGCAAGAATACTGGAATGGGTTGCCATTTCCTTCTCCTGGGGATCTTCCTGACCCAGGAATTGAACCCAGGTCTCCTGCATTGCAGGCAGATTGTCTCACAACTGAGCTATAAGGGAAGTCCTTAGTCACATAAGAGGCTTTTTTCTTTAAGCCCAGGAATTGATAATTACAACAAACAACTCTGTTTAAACTCTGTTTAAACCCTCTGTACTGAGGGTTATATAACAACAATGTATCCTGCTTGAGGGCAGTTTTCCCTTCCTGAAAACCTTGGGGCCAATCCTGTTATCTTAAAATGTAAATTATGGGAGGGGGGTCTACCAAGATCTTTACAACCTAAACACAATCTTTTGATTTATTGTAATTACTAATTTAAAAAGTATATAACTCCCTTGCTAACACTAGAGAGGGGGGCACTCCCCATTCCCTTCTGATGTCTACTTCAGAAGCTTTCTCTGTGCTTTTCATACTTTAATAAAACTCTGCTACATAAAAGCGCTTGAGAGATCACGCCTGGTCTCTGGTCCCTAAACTAAATCTTCTTCTTTGGAAATCATGAGTCTGAGACCCTTCACTGGAAGCTATCAGTAGTCTGGGGGGAGAAGCACCCTCACCGTGACTACCCCCTGCCTCAGTGGACCCCAAGGAAGAAAAGTTAAGGGGACAGAACCCTGGTCTGTGGTAATAATAAGACCAGCCCCCACCGCCCCAGGGCACATGGCCCTTCCAGCATTCCGATCTCTCCCTTGGCCTAGGCCCTGCTGACCACCCACCCGGTCCCTACCTGAGCCGGGGATACATCTGCACCCACAGTTCCCATGGCACTGGTGGGTGGGGGTCGGGCACGGCTCTGCTGAGATGGAGAAGAGAAAAGAGATCCCCCATCAGAGTTCCTGGGGTGGCCTCAGCAATTTCACCCACAGGTCTCCCACACCACCCCTGGCCCCTGGCTCCCTCTTTCAACCCCAGGGCAAGGCCCTGACAGCATCCAGATGCCCAGCCTCACTGAAGCTCCCCTTTTCTCAGATGCTGGATGGTGGTGCTGAACCTCAGTCCAGTCCTGCAAGCAGGGCTGGTGTAGACGAGGGGGAAGGAGAGGGCCTGGCCCGGGGAGCAGGGGGCCCAGGGCTGGCAGCGGGCAGGGCAGGTAGTGTGGTGGAAACCCAGAAGGCCCTCCTCCTGCGGTTCCGTCTCTTCCTCCTGTTGACCCTCCAAGGAGAGCTGGGGGTTGTGCAAATGGAAGGGGACACAGTGTCAGACTCCCTGCCCCTGCTCCTGTCTGCGCTGTGCTCAGTCTCTTCAGTCGTGTCCGACTCCTTGCAACCCCGTGGACTGTGGTCCGCCAGGGTTATCTGTCCAGGGATTCCCCAGGCAAGAATATAGAAGGGGTTGCCATTCCCTCTTCTGGGGGATCTTCCTACCCAGTGATCGAACCCCAGCCTCCTGCATCTCCTGCGTCGGCAGGTGGACTCTTTACCACTCGGCCACCGGGAAAGCCCTGTCTTGGTCCCAGACGCATACTCATTTGTGTCTTTCCTAAGCCAGGACTTTCAGTGGCAGGTGCTGAGGGGCAGGCCTGTGAGAGCAAAACCTCTGCTTGTGGGTGAGCCCAGCTGGCTGCCTAGCACCAGCTCTCAAACTCTGCCTCTTGGTACAAAGCTACTCTGCCAGGGGAGGGTTTTTTTAATTGTTAGGTGAAGTGGCAGATGTGAAAAGGTCTCAGAACACAATCGTTCTTAGTTGTAAGTAGAAGAGTTTGGTGGTTGGGGATTCGTATACAGGGAAGACCCTGCTCCCTGATGTTGACACGCCTCCTGCAGGGGTTCAGAGGGTGATTCATCCCGGATCTGTCTCATTCATCCAAGGCTCCCAGGAGCACAGAAGCCACACATCAAAAAAAAAAAAAAGAGTGCAGAGGGAATTTCCTGCTGGTCCAGTGATGAGTAGCAGTTTCGCTGCTGTGACCCGAGCTCACTTCCTGGTTGAGGAACTAAGATCCCCACCAGGGATCTTCAGCTTGTGTGGCCTCCACTGTCTTGGTCCCTTGAATGCATGCGTGCATGCTCAGTCACGTCTGACTATTTGGGACCCCATGCACTATACCCCGCCAGACTCCTCTGTCCTTGGGATTTCCCAGGCAAGAACACTGGAGTGGGGTGTCATTTCATTCTCCAGGGGATCTTCCTGACTCAAGAATCGGCCCCAACATTGGCAGGCGGCTCCTTAAACAATGAGCCACCTGGGAAGCCCCGGTATATATTTACCCGGGCTTAAAACAAGAGGTAATAAACAGAAAGTGATGTTAGTGTGAGGTCAGAGCTGAGACAGGAAGCACGTGACTTCTGAGAAGGGAAATCAGTCAAAAACCAGGCAACACTTGTTGAACCAGCAGCAGCCCAGGGAACAACGGCTGCTGGAAGCTGGACCTCAGCCACCCTGTTTATCCCCAACGGTATCACCTGTTTGCTGATACAGGTAAGGTGATGCTCCCTGCTTCCCTCTTGGAAGAGTGGAAAGGGCTTGGGATAGATTGTCAATCAACACTTGAGTTCTTGTTCTTTCTCTCCCTCTCTCCCCATAAGCCCAGGGGCTGCAGTTGCTACAAAATTTCCTCCGGCTCCTTGGTCGTTGCATGAGGAGCTCAGCCAGCCATCTCTCGAGTCCAACAGCCTATTGCTTTGTGGTTATTTTCTCTTTTTGTCCTTTCTCTTCCTCTCCTACTCTGTCAACCACACAAGAACTGCTGTGACCCCAGCTTAATTCCTGGTTGAGGAACTAAGATCCCCAACCAGGGGATCTTCAGCTTGTGTGGCCTATTGCTTTGTGGTTATATCGTGTTTTTGTCCTTTCTCTTCCTCCCCTGCTCTGTCAACCACACAACCCTCTTAGAAGCCTGGGGCTGCCTTCCCACCATGGCCCACGTGGGTCCAGGTCATCTGGACTGAGCTCAGAGCTGATGCTTAGGGGACAAGTATAGTCCCCAGCCTCTTGGGGTCACACCCAAGGTTCCTGATGAATCCCATTCAATGAAGTCCTACCTGGTTAGAAGGGACTTTCCTATCCTGTGGCTCATAGTCTCAAGGAGCCTCTTCTTTCTAGATACGTGGGGATTTCTCTTTTCCCTTTGTATTCTTTTTGTGAAATTTACTATGTGACACATAATGAACACATCTATATAACATGCATGTGCCTTGCACAGTAAGATAATGTAACGATCAGCCCTGAACCCAACACTCAACCCAAGGACGAACTACCACTAAACTTTCCATCTACCTACTGTGCTACTCACCTCCCACCCAGACATAAATAACCAGCCTCCCAAAGTCTGTTTTTATTGTTCTCTTGATTCTTTCTTTAATTTAGTGCTTTATCACATATGCAGTTTAGTGCTTTATGACATATGCATTTATTTTCATTTGATGTAATAGTTCTACAACATATACTGTGTGCCAGCTACTGTTTTGAATACTTGTTAATATTGTCATTTAATTAGTTTAATCTATACACCATTCCCATGAGGAATGTGTTATGGTTAATCCCATTTTACAGAAGAGAAAACTGAGGCACACAGAGATTAAAGCGACTTGCCCAGGGTCATACAGATAGTAAGAAGGGGACAGGTGTTCTGGTTCTTAGTGCAAGAGTTTCTCTAGGGCATATATCTAAGGGCGGAATTGTGGGTTATAGGGAATGGCACTATTCAGCATTAGAAGATAATGCCTCATTATTTCTCAGAGAACCAAAATACACTCTCACCAGCAATATACGAGTTCCTATAGACCCACAGCCTCTCCAACATTTGGTCTTGTCGACTTTCTTAACTTCTGCCAATCTAGTAGATATAAAGTGGTTCCTCATCGTGGTTTTAATTTCCCTTGCTCCGAGACATTTTGTTTTCTTTGAAATGTTCATCATGTCTTTAATATACTCAAAATTCTCAGTTGTTTTTTCTAGCAGTGGTGATCTTGAGGTCTCGCTTAGGAAATCCTCCCTTGCCCCAAGGACATAAACATACTCTCCTATAGTTTTTATGGATTTCCCTGGTGGTTCAGCAGGTAAAGAATTTGCCTGCAACACAGGAGCCACTGCAGGAGCCAAGGGCTTGACCCCTAGGTCAGGAAGATCTCCTGAAGTAGGAAATGGCAACCCACTCCAGTATTCTCGCCTGGGAAATCCCATGGACAGTGGAGCCTGGCAGTCTACCGTCCACTGGGTCACAGAGTTGGACACGACTGAGTGACTAAGTATATATTTTCTTATAAAAGTTTTTAAAGTGTTCTTTTACATGTAAATCTTTAAATTAGATAGAATTGATTTCTTCATTCCGGGTGAGGAATGAAGGGATACATCCCTCCCAATGAAGGGAGCAATGTAGGGATAAGTTTCCCATCCTTTTTCTCCACATAGTTGACCAGTTGATCAAGCATCATTCATTTTTATCTCCTTCTCCACCCAGTGATCTCCAGGGCCATGTTTGTCAGGTGTGAGTTTCACACAAGACTATTTCTGGGCACTTTACCTTTCCACTGGTTAATTTGCCTACATCTACACTAAAATTATATTTTATAGTAAGTCTTCATATCTAGTAAGGCAAATCCCCTCATTTTATTCTTCTTTAGGGGTGTCTTGGTCCTTTTGTTCTTTCCATTATAAGGTTTAGAATCATCTTTTGTTTTCCATGAAATCCCTTATTGGGATCTATTAGAATTGCATTAAATCAATAGGAAGAAAATTGTCCTCATTATAATATTGAATCCCTTAGTCACGAACATGGGCGGGTTCTACATTTATTTAAATTGTGTTCAATGTCTTTCAATTGTGTTTTAGAACTTTCTGACTTTAAGTCTTATATTCTGCTATCTTTTTGTTTCTGTATATGTATCACTTCTATCTTTTTGCTGCTGTAATATAGTGTGCTTTTAAAATTACTTTTCTTTCCTGGATGCTCTGTGCAACATGCAGAACTTCCCTGACCAGGGATCAAACCTGTGGCCCCTGGAGTGTAAGTGCAGAGTCTTAACCACTGGACCACCAGGGAAGTCCTAAATTACATTTTTGTATGTTCCTGTTCTATACAAAAGCAATTTCTTTTTGGATATTGATCTTACAGCTAGCTGTCTTGCTGAAATCTCTGATTATTTTGAATCATTCATTTGAATGTTCTATCTAGGCAACCACATCATATGAAAAAACTGATGATTTTGCTCTTTTCCCATCCCTAGTCCTTTAATTTCTTTTTCTTGTCTTACTATATTGTCTAGGACATCTGGTAAAAATGTCAACATAGAAGCAAAGATAGTGGGCATCCTTGTTTGGGTCCAGATTTTAAAGGAATTACTCCAAAGATGTACTCATTAAAAAGATGATACAGATGTTAAAAAAATAATAGTACACATGCAAACTTTTTCTAAGTTTCCTTTATCATGTTAAGGATATTTCCTTCTAGTCTGCTAAGAGGTTTTATCATGAAAGAATATTGAATGTCATCATTTTTTTTCCTAGATCTGTTAAGATGATCATACGTTTTTTCTTCTTAAATCTGTAACATAAGATTTTAGTTTGGACTCCTTCAGAGTAGAGCCTGCAACAAGGACTTCAGTTCAGGTAGATTACTGAATTATTGAGGCCAAGAAGTAGGGATTGAAGGAAGAAGACTGAACCAGGGGAGAGAAAGCCAATAGAAGATGCATAACTGATGTTGCAGGTGTAAGCAAAGGGAGTTCAAGCCTTTCAGAATCTCTGATAGGTCTACAGGATGCTGGCTAGAACTGCCTCCCCAAAAGAAAGAGGCTGGACCATGTTTCTCCTAGCTCTTGGCCTCTCCTTGGTTGAGGGTTTCATGTTAGGGAACTTGACACTCCTAGGCTTCTAAGAAACACTAACAGGTATCTAAGTGATTCCTAAAGCATTGAAGAAGACCCTGAGGCAAAAAAGCAAAAAGGAAACATGGTATAAACTTGAGGTGAGGTCATGGAACAAAAGGTGAGTCTCAGGTTGCAGGAAATTTTCTGCTGTAAATATAGAGGATTTCAGAGCAGGGCAGAAGTATCGTGACATAAAGCACCAAAGTTTACTATTCCCAACAATAATAAATGACATTTGCAGCTGTCTCTTCTATCGTGCGACCAGCTTTTCATAGCTAAGCCTAACTTGGATATGATGTCTAATATTTTTAACACATGGCTAGATTTGGTCTGTTTGTGTTTTTATTTTGCATTTGTATTCACGAGTGACACTGGCTTCTAATTTTTCTATTTCATCCTATTCTTGTCTCATTTTGGCATTAAGGTTCCACTGGCCTCTTAGACAGCGTGTTCCTGCTAATTTCATTCTCAGAGAGAGTTTTTGTAAGATTAAAATTATCCCTACTTAAACTTCTGTAATGCTATCTAGACTTGATATTTCCTTTGTGGGGAGATTTCAAATTACGGATGTAATTTCTATAAGAGTTGTAGAACTGTTCAGGCTTTTTATTTCTTCTTTAATCAAGTTAGGTACTTTTTGTGTGTCTGCAAAGAGTCGGACACGACTGAGCGACTGAACTGAACTGACTTTTTCTAAGACTTATTCTACTTGGTTTCATATTTCTTGGCATAAATGATTTATAAGTTTTTAATTTTTATAAGTTTTGAATTTTTAAGCTTACTGAAGATTTGCAATGTTGTGTAAATTAAATTTTCATTTATGGTAAAATACACCTAACACAAAATATACCACATAACTCTTTTTCAATGTACATTTGGTTGGGTTACATTCACATTGTTTCACGATGGATCTCAAAACTTTTTTATCTCACAAAACTGAAAGTTTATACCCATTAAACAAACAACTCACCATTTCCCCCTGCCCACAGGCCCTGGCAACCACTGTTCTGCTTTCTGTTTCTATGAATCTATAGTCTTCTTCTTTTGTGAATTGCAAGATACATTACTTCATATTTTTAGAGTGGCTTATAATATACAGTATTATGTAACCCTCAGGTGTTCTACACAGGGCTTTGGTATTTGCCTACATTATGCAGTTATCACCACAGCAAGTCTAGTGTCCACCTGCTTCCATACAAAGTTATTCCGGTGTTACTGACCATATTCCTCATGCTGTGTTACATCCCTGTGGCTTCCTCTGTAATTGGTGCTTTGCCCCTCTTAAGCCCATTCATCTGTTTTGGACCCTCCTCGGCCCCTTCACCTCCAGCAACCACCCCTTTGTTCTCTACATGTAGGAGCCTGGTTCTGGTTTTGTCTGTTTTGTTTTTCAGATTCTGCATATGTGTGAGATCACATGGTGTTTGTCTTTCTCTGTCTGAGTCGTTGCACTTGGCATAACACCCTCTACGTCTGTCCGTGTTGTCGAAAATGGCAAGATTTCATTCTTTATGGCTGAATAATATTCCGTTGTGTATTATACCAAACCCATCTTTACTCATGCATCTATGGATGAACATTCAGGAGGCTTTCACATGTTGGCTACTGGAAATGATGCCACAGTGGACAGTGGTGCACAGGTATGTCCTCGAATTAGTGCTTTTGTTTTCTTCAGGAGGATAGCCAGAAGTGAAATTGCTGGATCATACGGCGGTTCTATTTCTAATTTTTGAGGCACCTCTACACGTTTCTTCACAGCATTCGCACCAATTTACAATCCCACCAGGAGGACACGAGGGCTCCCCTTTCTCCACACCCTTGCCAATGTTTTTATTTGTTGTCTTTGATGATAACCATTCTGACAGTGGTGGGTGATGTCTCATTGTGGCTTTGATGTGCCTTTCCCTCCTGATGAATGATGCTGAGCATCTTTTCATGTTTGCTTCAGTATTCATAATAGAGATATGTTGTATTAAAATTTCTTGCTATGATGATGGTTTTATCTCTTTGTTGTTCCTTCAAGCTAAGTGCTTACAAGTTTACAACAATTGTGATTTCTGTATGAATTGACCGTTTAATCTAGGTACTCATTGTATCCCTAATAAATATTTTTTTGTCTTAAAATTCCTTCTTCTTTGATATGAATAGACCTTTCCCGGCTTTTCTTTTGGTTAGCTTTTGCCTGGTATATCTTTTTTCATTCTTTGACTGTCAACCATTCGACACTCTTACTCATTAGATGTGTCTCATAAACAATGTAGAACTGGGTTTTGTGTTTAAATATCTTTTAAAGTGTAATCCGAGGAACGTCCCTGGTGGTCCAGTGGCTAAGACTTCCAGCTCCAACGCATGGGGCCTGGGTTCCATCGCTGGTCAGGGAACTGGATCCCGCATGCCAGAACTAAGACTTGGTGCGGCCAAGTAAATACATATTTTACAAATGTAATTCGAGATAAACATTTAGAAATGACTCAGTAAACGTCTTCCTCTAAACCTGCTAAAAATTGAGTTTAAAAACCTGCAGTTTATTTTTGGCTATGCCAGGCACATATGGAACGCCCATATGGAATGTTAGTTCCCCAGACCAGGGATCAAACACTTGGAAGCAGAGTCTTAACAACTGGACCGCCAGGGAAGTCATAAAAGCCTGCATTTGCAACAACCATCCATGGCTGACAAGCATCCTGACCCAGAAGGCTGCCCTCCAGGGTGGTGTGTTTGAGCTATTTTTCTGTTGTTGTTCCGTCTCTAAGTCGTGTCGACTCTTTCAACCCCATGGACTGTAACACACCAGCTCCTCTGGCCTCTACTACCCCATTTTTTTAGTAGACTTCTTTTTAGAAGAGCAGTTTAAGGCTTAGAGCAAAACTTAGGGGAAGTAGAGACTTGCCACATACCTCCTGTCCCCACACATGCACAGCCTCTCCTGTTACCAACATCCCCCACCAGAGTGGTCCATTTCTCATGACTGATGAGCCTGCATTGACACGTCATTATCACCCAAAGATCATAGTTGACATTACGGTTCAGTCTTGGTGTGTACATTCTGTGGGTTTGGGCAAGTGTGTGCTGACACATATGCACCATTGTAGTAGCAAACAGAGCAGCTTCTCCATCCTAAAGTCCTCTCTGCTCTTTCAGTCCATGTCTCCCTCCCTTTAATCCTGGCAACCACCAATTCTCCAACCAAACACTCCTCATTCCTAAATTCTCACCACCGTTCCATCACCTAATATCGTTGTGATTTAGGCAAGTTATTAATTCACCTGAGCCCTGAACTTCCTCAGATGCACAATCAACATTGCTAGATTTGGTGTGATAATGAGACGATATATTAAAACCTTAAATTAGTCCCTAACAGAGAATTGGCATCAGTGAAATGTTGGTTTCCTTTTCCTTCCTCCTTGAATTAGTAACGTGAAATCACATTTAGCTAAGAAAACAGACAAGAAAATGCCTGGGGACCGTGTGCATCACCAGAAATCTAAAAGGGGAGGGGCAGAGGACAGGGGAGAATGTCCAGCTATTGCCTCCCAAACCTTCTTTCCAACTTGGAAAGTCCCTCCCTTGTTGACACCAAAAAAGTGTCCTGTGGGATTCAGGGCTCTCCAGATTTGGGGCTTGTAGCAGTAAATGCCCCGTGTGCACATGCATCACACACACATGAGCCCCGTGTGCCCGCCTCACCCCTGATGGCAGCGTGCCAGGAGGACTAGGTATGTCCCGCTTATCAGCTGACTCCTGGCTTCCTCTGCCCAGCTTCTTGCAGACCTGTGGCCCTGGGAGCTGGCCTTCCATGTGGCCTCCCCAAGATCACTCAGATAATGAGAGGAAATACAGTCATCAGCTTCCAGAAGGCTGGGGGTTCAGGACTGCAACTGCAAGTCCTCCCCGCTGCCTGCCTGACCGGAGCCCTTCACCTCTCTGCAGGCAGTCCTCAGCCGTTCCCTGTGAGCCTGCGGACGCCACCCAAGATGTCCCCTTTTGGTGGCTGGGGAATGCTCGCAGCCTTTCTGGCTATGCTCTGCTGCCGAGGTGAGCCTGGGGGTCCAGACTGGGTGTGTTCCCGCCAGAGGTTAGGGCACCTGTTCCCCTGGTGCTGTGTGGAGAAGGGGGTCCTGGTCCAGAAGTCGCTGAGGCTTTGAGCACAGCGGCTGCCCACCACGGGTGCGGGATGCTATGCAAGCCTGGTTTCCCCATGACTCCATGACCCAGGGTAGCAGATGGGGGACCTGGCCTTCACACTTTGGGTTGAACAGGCCCCATAACTTCAGGGTGTGTGGATGTGGCAGGTCGTGGAGACTGATGGGAGACCAAGGAGGCTGGGGCTCAAGGGAAAGTAAGGGAACGACCCAGCGGGTCTTCAGGGGCGGCCCAGTGGACAGTAGAGGTCAGTGGAGGGCATCGTCTTCTGCTGACCATCAAAGTGCAAACAAAGCCCCTTCTGGGTGGCCCAGGGGACAGGGAAGGAGAATGCCTCCAGGTATGAGCACTCTTTTTTTGAAAACCTGTCAGGTGCCTTCATGAAGACCATGCAGGAAAGGGATTACTAGCCCATTTGACAGATGGAGAAACTGAGGCTCAGAAAAGGAAAGCACTTTGCCCAAGGCCACAGAGCTGGCAAACTCGGGATTCAAAGGCAGCTCTCTCTCTCTCCCTAGAGAACCTTTCTCTTTCCCCAGCTGAGGGCTAGATGTGGACATGTGGGTGTGTTGGGAACACAGGACAGAGCACAGGCCCAGCTGGCCGAGATCAGTTCCGATTCTTGGCCTTCTTCCTCACTGGGCTCCAGCCATCCTGTTGTCTTCTCCACCAGGATTTTGGCGCTGCTGGTTTTCTGCCCTAGCAGACACTGGCAGATAAGCTCCCCCCATTTCCTTCCTCCTTTCCTCAAATGTCACTGTTTCCATGAAACCTGTCCTGATCACAGTATTTAACCCAGCAGCCCCACCCCACTCCCTATTTCCTGTCTGGGGCGCTACCCACCAATTGACAGGCTGGCTAGTTCGCTTGTTGGTTACTCTGTGTCCTTCCCAGCAGCAGGAGCTCCACAAGGGCAACCTTTGAATTTCTTCAGTCTCTGATGGCTCCCCAGAGCCTAGAACAGTGCCTGCTACACAGCTAGTATTCTATAAGGGTTTGCAGAAGAGAGGGAAGGAGTGAGGGAGGAGCTGAACTCATGGACATGGGGCCTGAGGGGACACGATCCACCTCCAGGTCAGGGAGGCCTTCAGAGCAGGGGTAATTTGGCTGGGGGGCGAGTTCGAATATAATCTCAATGGGGATAGAAGATGTGCATGAGGAAGACTCACCTGGAGGGGACAAGCTGGAAGAGCAGTCAGGGGCAGGGAGACAGCTAGGGAGCATCCCCCTTGGTCTAGACGAGAGGCAGTAATGTCTGAACAGAGGGAGGAGCAGAAGGGACCCGTTGATGAGACTGCGCATCGTGGGCAGCCCCGCCAGGCAGGGCAGTGGGGGTGTCTGCTGAGCAGTTTTCTGTCCTTCCAGGGTCTAATGAGAAGGTGTTCGAGGGCCCAGAGCACCTGATGGTGGGGTTTGGAGAGTTTCAAGTGATTAATTGCACTGCCAGTTGTACGGACCCCAAGAAACTTGTTCTAGAGACACACCTAAACAAGACTCTCCTGGACAGCCAGGCTCAGTGGAAGCTGTTCAGGGTCTACAACATCTCCAAGGATGAGCAGCTCCTGTGCAGTTTCACCTGCGCCGGCAAGCAGGAGACGAAAGTTTTCAACATCACCGTGTTCTGTGAGTGTCGCCCACGGGGCCCTGCTCCCCGAGGCCGGAGCCTGTGTCTGCAAACCCACAACGAGCTGCTCTGTCACTGCTCCTGGGCACTCTCCTATGGCCTGCACCTCCCTGGGCTTCTGGATCCAGGCACAGGCTCAGAATCTGCTCACACCCTCCCCTGGCCTCCTCGAACCCTGCCAGCAACTGGGATTTTGAGATTTGCTCAGAAGCAGACAATCCAAGCAGGTTTAGACAAACCTAAAAGTTGTTTCCCTCTGTCTCCTCCCAGCTGGGGAGCACCCCCATCACCAGAACACCCCACATGCCCTGACAAGCAACAGGGACTGCATCAGGAGGGCTGGCACACTCTCCAGTAACCCATTCACCTCCTGGAGAGAAGGTCGTGGTCTTATCTTCCCCTGAGGGCCCTTTCCAAATGTGTGACCATCACACACACACACCTGTCCATGGGTCACAGAGACCATGGAGAGACCAAGGTTCTCCTGGAAGCTCGGCACCCAGGGTATCGCTCAGGACTGTCATCAGTGGACAAATGAGGAGAAAGATGTCCTAAATCTACCACATTATCCTGGGGTAATGGGGGCTAGGTATTCTAGTTCAAAATGAACCCAGGGAGATGTCTTGGTTGTCCACTGGCTAAGACTGTGCACTCCCAATGCAGGGGACCCAGGTTTGGTCCCTGGTCAGGGAACTAGATCCCACATACCACAGTTAAGACCTGGCACAACCAAAGAAATAACTCTTGGATTTAAAAAAAAAAAAAAAGGAAACCCAGGGAACCATGGAGTTTAATATCTAAGGGATAGCAATAGTTTTAAACCTGATCCTGAAAACCAAGGCAGCTCTGACTCTTGCCTCTGCCCCTGAACACCCTCACAATTCATGGCCCAATTCCAGTGAGTACTCCCTTCTAAGTCTCTCTCAACAAAACAATCCAGCTGTTTCATTTTTGAAATTTCTATTGAGTTTATGGAGAGGAAAGAGACACAGCCAAAACTTTTATCTTTCTAGTTGACTGAACTGATTCTGAACCTTTTCTCTGGAGACACCAGGACACCTCCATTCTTGTCCATCAGGTCCCTGAAACTACCACCCAGGACATCGTTCACCCTGAACTGCTTCCTCCGTCCAGCCCCAGCCCACTTCCTGAGAACACCGTGGTCACAGGGGATGGTCTGGGCTGGGTGGGGCCTGCCCGAGCTGCACCCCCATCCTGAGCAGACCTCCCTTCCACTTTCCTGCAGACCCTCCAAAGCAAGTGCTGCTGACGCTGTCGCACACCTCAGTGGCCGTAGGGACACTGTTCACCATCGAGTGCATGGTCCCCGCCGTGGCACCCCTCGAAGGCCTCAGTGTCACCCTGCTCCGTGGTACTGAGATCTTGTACAATCAGACCTTTGTGGGGACTGCACGTTTCCCCCAAGATGCCGTGGTCACCCACCACACCACAGCTCACAGGGAAGACGGCCACCATAACTTCTCGTGCGAGGCCCAGATGGACCTGCGCTCTCGTGGCGGTGGCCTTGTCCACAGAGTCTCAGATCCCCAGAGGCTTGAAGTCAAAGGTGAGGGGGAGCCCACGGATCAGGAGGGGGGACATTCAGTTTCAGCCCTTCAGGGGAAGAAAACGCCTTCGCCCCACTCTCTGCCAGCTCAGGGGAAGCACTCGGGGAAACGGCACTTGATCCCTGGGGTTACCCGGAGCTCCTGACGAGTTCGTAGCTTGGACCCTGACTAGTTCCTTGGTCATGAGTGAGCTGGGTGACCTTAACCAAGTCAAGCTCGTCTCTCTGGCCTTGACCCCTCTCTGCAATGATTAATTTGACCTGACTGACCCCTAAGGTCCCCTGGAGTTCTGCTTCTGTGACCCTAGATGTCAAGATCCTCTGTGTCTTCAGAGAGTTTGGCCAAAGCTCCCTCATTTCTGCTCAGGGAGGGGCTTGGCCTGGACCACGCCGCAGTGCAGACCATGAGGTCTGGCAGCGCAGGGCAAGGGGACCATGTGAGTCCATCTGCCCTCACGGTCTCACAGAGGCCGGCTGGTGGCCCGGACCCCGTCCTCTTTCCGTCCAGTGATAACACCATTTGCCACTCATCCCTGCAATGCAGAGTGACAGCAGGCTGCCCAGGATTGGGTGGGTGGGTGACGGGTAGACAGCTACCCCTCTGGAGCCTGGCACCTGGGACCGGAGGACTTCTGTGACCTCTACCCCTTCTTTCCCCAGAGCCCGTGCCCAACAACCAGATGGTGACCATCATCACCATTGTGATAATGCTGCTGATCTTGTTTGTGACATTCGTCCTCCTGTGCAGGCACCGACTGCGCACGAGTAACACCTGAGTGCAAGCCGCTTAGAAGAGGCTGAGACGGAGCCACCAGGCACAGCCCCTATGAGCAGCGTGGCCACTGTCATGGCGGCCGCTGGAACTCAGTGTGGCTCCTTAGGGTGCGGTCCAGGCCTGGCTGAGGGACCATGTGAAGCAGCCTGAATACAAACACCTGGACTTAGCCCCGTGCCTTCATGTCGCCTCCTGGGAATGGCCAGGAGGGGGAGCCACCAGGCCTGGCTGAACTTCTGTCTCCAAATGTCTCCTCAGCCTCCCTCCACCCTCTCTTTCAGAGGCCTTCCTGAGCCCCAGCAAACCCAGGCCCTGGTGTGCCCCCAGGCCGACCTGCCCGGGCACCAGGCACCCATCTTATGGGACCCTGAGTGACTCCCTGAGGGAGGGTGGGGAGACCCGCCCTGGCCCAGGGGGGCAGAGAGATACTCCGTTCCCACGTGGCCCTCCAGGACACGGCTCTGACTTCTCTCTTCTGCCAACAGAGCCTGCATCCAGGGGTGAGTGTGGGGGCCCCAGTGGCTTGGCTCCGGGATCCTCCCGCCAGGCCTCCGCCGCCACTCTGGGCCTTCTGAGAGCCATGGAAACGAAAGCTGTCCTCGCCTCTTACCTCCAGTTCTGTTATTGGGCCAAATGGAGAACCCGCAGCCCTGGTCATCCAGAGACAGGGGAAGGGGAGGAGGTCGAGGGAGGGCTCCGTCTCCCAGGCCTCTGCCAGCCGGGGCAGCAATCAATGGGACAGGGTTGGCCTTTCACGTGGCTTCTGGGGCCTGGACGGGGCTCTAAGGGGTTCTCACCTGGATCAGAGATCAGGTTGGTTCAAGGTCTCCGTGTGGTGGAGACGGGACTCATCCACTCTGGGGAGATGGCCTGGTTGGTGGATAGGGGGGTAAGAAGGGTTGGCAGGTGTAGAAAGGGGTTGTTAGGCACGAGAGGGACACGGGGGCTCCAGGGCTGTTTGCAGCTCCATGATGAAGCTGGTGTGGGCTCCAGGGTTGATGTCTGTTCTCATATCATGAGGCTCTCAGCATCATAGTAGTGAGTCAATTCCTAGGCAGGTCGATAAGAAGTCTGGGGTCCCCAAGGAGGAGGTGATAGGGGTCTGGAATTCTCAAGGAGGAGGAAAGAACAAACATCTCTTTTTCTCTCCATTCCTTAGCCTTAGTCACATGCTATGGGTGGTTTAGTCGCTAAGTCGTGTCTGACTCTTGCGACCCCAGGGACTGTAGCCCGCCAGGCTCCTCTGTCCCTGACAGTCTCCAGGCAAGGAGCAAGAATACTGGAATGGGTTGCCATTTCCTTCTCCTGGGGATCTTCCTGACCCAGGAATTGAACCCAGGTCTCCTGCATTGCAGGCAGATTGTCTCACAACTGAGCTATAAGGGAAGTCCTTAGTCACATAAAAGGCTTTTTTCTTTAAGCCCAGGAATTGATAATTACAACTAACAACTCTGTTTAAACTCTGTACTGAGGGTTATATAACAACAATGTATCCTGCTTGAGGGCAGTTTTCCCTTCCTGAAAACCTTGGGGCAATCCTGTTATCTTAAAATGTAAATTATGTGAGGGGGTCTAGCAAGAACTTTACAACCTAAACAGTCTTTTGATTTATTGTAATTACTAATTTAAAAAGTATATAACTCAGTGGGTCTAGCAAGATCTTTACAACCTAAACACAATCTTTTGATTTATTGTAATTACTAATTTAAAAAGTATCTAACTCCCTTGCTAACACTAGGGAGGGGGGCACTCCCCATTCCCTTCTCATGTCTACCTCAGAACTTTGTCTGTGCTTTTCATACTTTAATAAAACTCTGCTCCACAAAGCGCTTGAGAGATCACGCCTGGTCTCTGGTGCCTAAGCTAAATCTTCTTCTTTGGAGATCACGAGTCTGAGACCCTTCACTGGAAGCTATCAGTAGTCTGGGGGGAGAAGCACCCTCACCGTGACTACCCCCTGCCTCAGTGGACCCCAAGGAAGAAAAGTTAAGGGGACAGAACCCTTGTCTGTGGTAATAATAAGACCACCCCCCACCGCCCCAGGGCACATGGCCCTTCCAGCACTCCGATCTCTCCCTTGGCCTAGGCCCTGCTGACCACCCACCCGGTCCCTCCCTGAAGCCGGGGATACATCTGCACCCACAGTTCCCATGGCACTGGTGGGTGGGGGTCGGGCACGGCTCTGCTGGGATGGAGAAGAGAAAAGAGACCCCCCATCAGAGTTCCTGGGGTGGCCTCAGCAATTTCACCCACAGGTCTCCCACACCACCCCTGGCCCCTGGCTCCCTCTTCCAACCCCAGGGCAAGGCCCTGACAGCACCCAGACCCCCAGCCTCACTGAGCTCCCCTTTTCTCAGATGCTGGATGGTGGTGCTGAACCTCAGTCGAGTCCTGCAAGCAGGGCTGGTGTAGGTGAGGGGGAAGGAGAGGGCCTGGCCAGGGGAGCAGGGGGCCCAGGGCAGGCAGCGGGCAGGGGAGGTAGTGTGGTGGAAACCCAGAGGGCCCTCCTCCTGCGGTTCCGTCTCCTCCTCCTGTTGACCCTCCAAGGAGAGCTGGGGGTTGTGCAAATGGAAGGGGACACAGTGTCAGACTCCCTGCCCCTGCTCCTGTCTGCGCTGTGCTCAGTCTCTTCAGTCGTGTCCGACTCCTTGCAACCCCGTGGACTGTAGTCCGCCAGGGTTATCTGTCCAGGGATTCCCCAGGCAAGAATATGGAAGGGTTGCCATTCGCTCTTCTGGGGGATCTTCCTACCCAGTGATCGAACCCCAGCCTCCTGCATCTCCTGCATCGGCAGGTGGACCCTTTACCACTCGGCCACCGGGAAAGCCCTGTCTTGGTCTCAGACACATACTCATTTGTGTCTTTCCTAAGCCAGGACTTTCAGTGGCAGGCGCTGAGGGGCAAGCCTGTGAGAGCAAAACCTCTGCTTGTGGGTGAGCCCAGCTGGCTGCCTAGCACCAGCTCTGAAACTCTGCCTCTTGGTACAAAGCTACTCTGCCAGGGGAGGGTTTTTTTAATTGTTAGGTGAAGTGGCAGATGTGAAAAGATCTCAGAACACAATCTTCTTAGTTGTAAGTAGAAGAGTTTGGTGGTTGGGGATTCGTATACAGGGAAGACCCTGCTCCCTGATGCTGACAAGCCTCCTGCAGGGGTTCAGAGGGTGATTCATCCCGGATCTGTCTCATTCATCCAAGGCTCCCAGGAGCACAGAAACCACACATCAAAAAAAAAAAAAAAGAAAAGAAAAGAGTGCAGAGGGAATTTCCTGCTGGTCCAGTGATGAGTAGCAGTTTCGCTGCTGTGACCCGAGCTCACTTCCTGGTTGAGGAACTAAGATCCCCACCAGGGAGGCTTCAGCTTGTGTGGCCTCCACTGTCTTGGTCCCTTGAATGCATGCGTGCATGCTCAGTCACGTCTGACTATTTGGGACCCCATGCACTATACCCCGCCAGACTCCTCTGTCCTTGGGATTTCCCAGGCAAGAACACTGGAGTGGGGTGTCTTTTCATTCTCCAGGGGATCTTCCCGACTCAGGAATCGGCCCCGACATTGGCAGGCGGATCCTTAAACAATGAGCCACCTGGGAAGCCCCGGTATATATTTACCGGGATTTAAAACAAGAGGTAATAAACAGAAAGTGATGTTAGTGTGAGGTCAGAGCTGAGACAGGAAGCACGTGACTTCTGAGAAGGGAAATCAGTCCAAAACCAGGCAACACTTGTTGAACCAGCAGCAGCCCAGGGAACAACAGCTGCTGGAAGCTGGACCTCAGCCACCCTGTTTACCCATCAGGGCATCACCCGTTTGCTGATACAGGTAGGTGTTGCTCCCTGCTTCCCTCTTGGCAGAGTGGAAAGGGCTTGGGATAGACTGTCAATCAACACTTGAGTTCTTGTGCTTTCTCTCCCTGTCTCCCATAAGCCCAGGGGCTGCAGTTGCTACAAAATTTCCTCCGGCTCCTTGGTCGTTGCATGAGGAGCTCAGCCAGACATCTCTCGAGTCCAACAGCCTATTGCTTTGTGGTTATTTTCTCTTTTTGTCCCTTCTCTTCCTCCACTGCTCTGTCAAGCACACAACTGACTTAGAAGCCTGGGGCTGCCTTCCCGCCATGGCCCACGTGGGTCCAGGTCATCTGGACTGAGGTCACAGCTGATGTTTAGGGGACAAGTACAGTCCCCAGCCTCTTGGGGTCACACCCAAGGTTCCTGATGAATCCCATTCAATGAAGTCCTACCTGGTTAGAAGGGACTTTCCTACCCTGTGGCTCATAGTCTCAAGGAGCCTCTTCTTTCTAGATATGTGGGAATTTCTCTTTTCCCTTTGTATTCTTTTTGTAAAATTTACTATGTGACACATAATGAACACATCTATGTAACATGCATGTGTATTGCACAGTAAGATAATGTAACAATCAGCCCTGAACCCAACACTCAACCCAAGGACGAACTACCACTAAACTTTCCATCTACCTACTGTGCTACTCACCTCCCACCCAGACATAAATAACCACCCTCCCAAAGTCTGTTTTTATTGTTCTCTTGATTCTTTCTTTAATTTAGTACTTTATCACATATGCAGTTTAGTGCTTTATCACATATGCATTTATTTTCATTTGATGTAATAGTTCTATAACATAAACTGTGTGCCAGCTACTGTTTTGAATACTTGTTAATATTGTCATTTAATTAGTTTAATCCACACACTGTGCCCATAAGGAATGTGCTATGGTTAATCCCATTTTACAGAAGAGAAAACTGAGGCACACAGAGATTAAAGCGACATGTTCGGGGTCATACAGATAGTAAGCAGGGGACAGGTCTTCTGGGTCTTAGTGCAAGAGTTTCTCTAGGGCATATATCTAAGGGTGGAATTGTGGGTTATACTATTCAGCATTAGAAGATAATGCCTGATTATTTCTCAGAGAACCAAAATAGACTCTCACCAGCAATATACGAGTTCCTATAGACCCACAGCCTCTCCAACAATTGGTGTGGTCGACTTTCTTTTTGTGTGTGTGTGTGTGTGGTCGACTTTCTTAACTTCTGCCAATCTAGTAGATATAAAGTGGTTCCTCATTGTGGTTTTAATTTCCCTTGCTCTTACTGAGTAAAAGCATCATTAGTTGAGACATTGTGTTTTCTTTGAAATGTTCGTCATGTCTTTAATATACTCAAAATTCTCAGTTGTTTTTTCTAGCAGTGGTGATGTTGAGGTCTCGCTTAGGAAATCCTCCCTTGCCCCAAGGATATAAACATACTCTCCTATAGTTTTTATAGATTTCCCTGGTGGCTCAGCAGTTAAGAATTTGCCTGCAACACAGGAGCCACTGCAGGAGCCAAGGGCTTGACCCCTGGGTCAGGAAGATCTCCTGAAGTAGGAAATGGCAACCCACTCCAGTATTCTCGCCTGGGAAATCCCATGGACAGTGGAGCCTGGCAGTCTGCAGTCCACTGGGTCACAGAGTTGGACACGACTGAGTGACTAAGTATATATTTTCTTATAAAAGTTTTTAAAGTGTTCTTTTACATGTAAATCTTTAAATTAGATAGAATTGATTTCTTCATTCCAGGCGAGGAATGAAGGGATACATCCCTCCCAATGAAGGGAGCAATGTAGGGATAAGTTTCCCATCTTTTTTCTCCACATAGTTGACCAGTTGATCAAGCATCATTCATTTTTATCTCCTTCTCCACCCAGTGATGTCCAGGGCCACGTTTGTCAGGTGTGAGTTTCACACAAGACTATTTCTGGGACTTTACCGTTCCACTGGTTAATTTGCCTACATCTACACTAAAATTATATTTTATAGTAAGTCTTCATATCTAGTAAGGCAAATCCCCTCATTTTATTCTTCTTTAGGGGTGTCTTGGTCCTTTTGTTCTTTCCATTATAAGGTTTAGAATCATCTTTTGTTTTCCATGAAATCCCTTATTGGGATCTATTAGAATTGCATTAAATCTGTAGGAAGAAAATTGTCCTCATTATAATATTGAATCCCTTAGTCACGAACATGGGCGGGTTCTACATTTATTTAAATTGTGTTCAATGTCTTTCAATTGTGTTTTAGAACTTTCTGACTTTAAGTCTTATATTCTGCTATCTTTTTGTTTCTGTATATGTATCACTTCTATCTTTTTGCTGCTATAATATAGTGTGCTTTTAAGATTACTTTTCTTTCCTGGATGCTCTGTGCAACATGCAGAACTTCCCTGACCAGGGATCAAACCTGTGGCCCCTGGAGTGTAAGTGCAGAGTCTTAACCACTGGACCACCAGGGAAGTCCTAAATTACATTTTTGTATGTTCCTGTTCTATACAAAAGCAATTTCTTTTTGGATATTGATCTTACAGCTAGCTGTCTTGCTAGAATCTCTGATTATTTTGAATCATTCATTTGAATGTTCTATCTAGGAAACCACATTATATGAAAAAACTGATGATTTTGCTCTTTTCTCATCCCTAGTCCTTTAATTTCTTTTTCTTGTCTTACTATATTCTCTAGGACATCTGGTAAAAATGTCAACATAGAAGCAAAGATAGTGGGCATCCTTGTTTGGGTCCAGATTTTAAACGAATTACTCTGAAGATGTACTCATTAAAAAGATAATACAGATGTTAAAAAAATAATAGTACACATGCAAACTTTTCCTAAGTTTCCTTTATCATGTTAAGGATATTTCCTTCTAGTCTGCTAAGAGGTTTTATCATGAAAGAATATTGAATGTCATCATTTTTTTTTCTAGATCTGTTAAGATGATCATACGTTTTTTCTTCTTAAATCTGTAACATAAGATTTTAGTTTGGACTCCTTCAGAGTAGAGCCTGCAACAAGGACTTCAGTTCAGGTAGATTACTGAATTATTGAGGCCAGGAAGTAGGGAGTGAAGGAGTAAGACTGAACCAGGGGAGAGAAAGCCAATAGAAGATGCATAACTGATGTTGCAGGTGTAAGCAAAGGGAGTTCAAGCCTTTCAGAATCTCTGATAGGTCTACAGGATGCTGGCTAGAACTGCCTCCCCAAAAGAAAGAGGCTGGACCATGTTTCTCCTAGCTCTTGGCCTCTCCTTGGTTGAGGGTTTCATGTTAGGGAACCTGACACTCCTAGGCTTCTAAGAAACGCTAACAGGTATCTAAGTGACTCCTAAAGCATTGAAGAAGACCCTGAGGCAAAAAAGCAAAAAGGAAACATGGTATAAACTTGAGGTGAGGTCATGGAACAAAAGGTGAGTCTCAGGTTGCAGGAAATTTTCTGCTGTAAATACAGAGGATTTCAGAGCAGGGCACAAGTATCGTGACATAAAGCACAAAAGTTTACTATTCCCGACAATAATAAATGACATTTGCAGCTTTCTCTTCTATCGTGCGACCAGCTTTTCATAGCTAAGCCTAACTTGGATATGATGTCTAATATTTTTAACACATGGCTAGATTTGGTCTGTTTGTGTTTTTATTTTGCATTTGTATTCACGAGTGACACTGGCTTCTAATTTTTCTATTTCATCCTATTCTTGTCTCATTTTGGCATTAAGGTTCCACTGGCCTCTTAGACAGCGTGTTCCTGCTATTTTCATTCTCAGAGAGAGTTTTTGTAAGATTAAAATTATCCCTACTTAAACTTCTGTAATGCTATCTAGACTTGATATTTCCTTTGTGGGGAGATTTCAAATTATGGATGTAATTTCTATAATAGTTGGACAACTGTTCAGGCTTTTTATTTCTTCTTCAATCAAGTTAGGTACTTTTTGCGTGTCCGCAAAGAGTCGGACACGACTGAGCGACTGAACTGAAGTGACTTTTTCTAAGACTTATTCTACTTGGTTTCATATTTCTTGGCATAAATGATTTATAAGTTTTTAATTTTTATAAGTTTTGAATTTTTAAGCTTACTGAAGATTTGCAATGTTGTGTAAATTAAATTTTCATTTATGGTAAAATACACCTAACACAAAATATACCACATAACTCTTTTTCAATGTACATTTGGTTGGGTTACATTCACATTGTTTCACGATGGATCTCAAAACTTTTTTATCTCACAAAACTGAAAGTCTATACCCATTAAACAAACAACTCACCATTTCCCCCTGCCCCCAGGCCCTGGCAACCACTGTTCTGCTTTCTGTTTCTATGAATCTATAGTCTTCTTCTTTTGCGAATTGCAAGATACATTACTTCATATTTTTAGACTGGCTTATAATATACAGTATTATGTAACCTTCAGGTGTTCTACACAGGGCTTTGGTATTTGCCTACATTATGCAGTTATCACCACAGTAAGTCTAGTGTCCACCTGCTTCCATACAAAGTTATTCCGGTGTTACTGACCATATTCCTCATGCTGTGTTACATCCCTGTGGCTTCCTCTGTAATTGGTGCTTTGCTCCTCTTAATCCCATTCATCTCTTTTGGACCCTGCTCGGCCCCTTCGCCTCCAGCAACCACCCATTTGTTCTCTACATGTAGGAGCCTGGTTCTGGTTTTGTCTGTTTTGTTTTTCAGATTCTGCATATGTGTGAGATCACATGGTGTTTGTCTTTCTCTGTCTGAGTCGTTGCACTTGGCATAACACCCTCTACGTCTGTCCGTGTTGTCGAAAATTGCAAGATTTCATTCTTTATGGCTGAATAATATTCCATTGTGTATTATACCAAACCCATCTTTATTCATGCATCTATGGATGAACATTCAGGAGGCTTTCACACGTTGGCTACTGGAAATGATGCCACAGTGGACAGTGATGCACATGTATGTCCTCGAATTAGTGCTTTTGTTTTTTTCAGGAGGATAGCCAGAAGTGAAATTGCTGGATCATACGGCAGTTCTATTTCTAAATTTTGAGGCACCCCTACACGTTTCTCCACAGCATTCGCACCAATTTACAATCCCACCAGGAGGACACGAGGGCTCCCTTTCTCCACACCCTTGCCAATGTTTTTATTTGTTGTCTTTGATGATAACCATTCTGACAGTGGTGGGTGATGTCTCATTGTGGCTTTGATGTGCCTTTCCCTCCTGATGAATGATGCTGAGCATCTTTTCATGTTTGCTTCAGTATTCATAATAGAGATATGTTGTATTAAAATTTCTTGCTATGATGATGGTTTTATCTCTTTGTTGTTCCTTCAAGCTAAGTGTTTACAAGTTTACAACAATTATAATTTCTGTATGAATTGACCATTTAATCTAGGTACTCATTGTATCCCTAATAAATATTTTTTGTTTTAAAATTCCTTCTTCTTTGATATGAATAAACCTTTCCCAGCTTTTCTTTTGGTTAGCTTTTGCCTGGTGTATCTTTTTTCATTCCACCATTCCACACTCTTACTCATTAGATGTGTCTCATAAACAATGTAGAACTGGGTTTTGTGTTTAAATATCTTTTAAAGTGTAATCCGAGGAACGTCCCTGGTGGTCCAGTGGCTAAGACTTCCAGCTCCAACGCATGGGGCCTGGGTTCCATCGCTGGTCAGGGAACTGGATCCCGCATGCCAGAACTAAGACTTGGTGCGGCCAAGTAAATACATATTTTACAAATGTAATTCGAGATAAACATTTAGAAATGACTCAGTAAACGTCTTCCTCTAAACCTGCTAAAAATTGAGTTTAAAAACCTGCAGTTTATTTTTGGCTATGCCAGGCACATATGGAACGCCCATATGGAATGTTAGTTCCCCAGACCAGGGATCAAACACTTGGAAGCAGAGTCTTAACAACTGGACCGCCAGGGAAGTCATAAAAGCCTGCATTTGCAACAACCATCCATGGCTGACAAGCATCCTGACCCAGAAGGCTGCCCTCCAGGGTGGTGTGTTTGAACTATTTTTCTGTCGTTGTTCCGTCTCTAAGTCGTGTCGACTCTTTCACCCCCATGGACTGTAACACACCAGCTCCTCTGTCCTCTACTACCCCCATTTTTTTAGTAGACTTCTTTTTAGAAGAGCAGTTTAAGGCTTAGAGCAAAACTTAGGGGAAGTAGAGACTTGCCATATACCTCCTGTCCCCACACATGCACAGCCTCTCCTGTTACCAACATCCCCCACCAGAGTGGTCCATTTCTCATGACTGATGAGCCTGCATTGACACGTCATTATCACCCAAAGATCATACTTGACATTACGGTTCAGTCTTGGTGTGTACATTCTGTGGGTTTGGGCAAGTGTGTGCTGACTCATAGGCACCATTGTAGTAGCAAACAGAGCGGCTTCTCTGTCCTAAAGTCCTCTCTGCTCTTTCAGTCCATGTCTCACTCCCTTTAATCTTGGCAACCACCAATTCTCCAACCAAACACTCCTCATTCCTAAATTCTCACCGCCGTTCCATCACCTAATATCGTTGTGATTTAGGCAAGTTATTAATTCACCTGAGCCCTGAACTTCCTCAGATGCACAATCAACATTGCTAGATTTGGTGTGATAATGAGACGATATATTAAAACCTTAAATTAGTCCCTAACAGAGAATTGGCATCAGTGAAATGTTGGTTTCCTTTTCCTTCCTCCTTGAATTAGTAACGTGAAATCACATTTAGCTAAGAAAAGAGACAAGAAAGTGCCTGGGGACCATGTGCATCACCAGAAATCTAAAAGGGGAGGGGCAGAGGACAGGGGAGAATGTCCAGCTATTGCCTCCCAAACCTTCTTTCCAACTTGGAAAGTCCCTCCCTTGTTGACACCAAAAAAGTGTCCTGTGGGATTCAGGGCTCTCCAGATTTGGGGCTTGTAGCGGTAAATGCCCCGTGTGCACATGCATCACACACACATGAGCCCCGTGTGCCTGCCTCACCCCTGATGGCAGCGTGCCAGGAGCACTAGGTATGTCCCACTTATCAGCTGACTCCTGGCTTCCTCTGCCCAGCTTCTTGCAGACCTGTGGCCCTGGGAACTGGCCTTCCATATGGCCTCCCCAAGATCACTCAGATAATGAGAGGAAATACAGTCATCAGCTTCCAGAAGGCTGGGGGTTCAGGACTGCAACTGCAAGTCCTCCCCGCTGCCTGCCTGACCGGAGCCCTTCACCTCTCTGCAGGCAGTCCTCAGCTGTTCCCTGTGAGCCTGCGGACGCCACCCAAGATGTCCCCTTTTGGTGGCTGGGGAATGCTCGCAGCCTTTCTCGCTATGCTCTGCTGCCAAGGTGAGCCTGGGGGGTCCAGACTGGGTGTGTTCCCGCCAGAGGTTAGGGCACCTGTTCCCCTGGTGCTGTGTGGAGAAGGGGGTCCTGGTCCAGAAGTCGCTGAAGCTTTGAGCACAGCGGCTGCCCACCACGGGTGCGGGATGCTATGCAAGCCTGGTTTCCCCATGACTCCATGACCCAGGGTAGCAGATGGGGGACCTGGCCTTCACACTTTTGGTTGAACAGACCCCATAACTTCAGGGTGTGTGGATGTGGCAGGTCGTGGAGACTGATGGGAGACCAAGGAGGCTGGGGCTCAAGGGAAAGTAAGGGAACGACCCAGCGGGTCTTCAGGGGCGGCCCAGTGGACAGCAGAGGTCAGTGGAGGGCATCGTCTTCTGCTGACCATCAACGTGCAAACAAAGCCCCTTCTGGGTGGCCCAGGGGACAGGGAAGGAGAATGCCTCCAGGTGTGAGCACTCTGTTTTGGAAAACCTGTCAGGTGCCTTCATGAAGACCATGCAGGAAAGGGATTACTAGCCCATTTGACAGATGGAGAAACTGAGGCTCAGAAAAGGAAAGCACTTTGCCCAAGGCCACAGAGCTGGCAAACTCGGGATTCAAAGGCAGCTCTCTCTCTCTCCCTAGAGAACCTTTCTCTTTCCCCAGCTGAGGGCTAGATGTGGACATGTGGGTGTGGTGGGAACACAGGACAGAGCACAGGCCCAGCTGGCCAAGATCAGTTCCGATTCTTGGCCTTCTTCCTCACTGGGCTCCAGCCATCCTGTTGTCTTCTCCACCAGGGTCTTGGCGCTGCTGGTTTTCTGCCCTCTGCAGACACTGGAAGCCAAGCTCCCCCCATTTCCTTCCTCCTTTCCTCAAATGTCACTGTTTCCATGAAACCTGTCCTGAGCACAGTATTTAACGCAGCAGCCCCACCCCACTCCCTATTTCCTGTCTGGGGCACTACCCACCAATTGACAGGCTGGCTAGTTCGCTTGTTGGTTACTCTGTGTCCTTCCCAGCAGCAGGAGCTCCACAAGGGCAACCTTTGAATTTCTTCGGTCTCTGATGGCTCCCCAGAGCCTAGAACAGTGCCTGCTACACAGCTAGTATTCCACAAGGATTTGCAGAAGAGAGGGAAGGAGTGAGGGAGGAGCTGAACTCATGGACATGGGGCCTGAGGGGACACGATCCACTCCAGGTCAGGAAGGCCTTCAGAGGAGGGATCATTTCGGCTGGGGGGCGAGTTCGAATATAATCTCAATGGGGATAGAAGATGTGCATGAGGAAGACTCACCTGGAGGGGACAAGCTGGAAGAGCAGTCAGGGGCAGGGAGACAGCTAGGGAGCATCCCCCTTGGTCTAGACCAGAGGCAGTAATGTCTGAACAGAGGGAGGAGCAGAAGGGACCCATTGATGAGACTGTGCATTGTGGGCAGCCCCGCCAGGCAGGGCAGCAGGGGTGTCTGCTGAGCAGTGTTTTGTGTCCTTCCAGGGTCTGGTGAGAAGGCGTTCGAGGGCCCAGAGCACCTGATGGTGGGGTCTGGAGAGTTTCAAATGATTAATTGCACTGCCAGTTGTACGGACCCCACGAACCTTATTCTAGAGACAGCCCTAAACAAGACTCTCCTGGAGAGCCAGGCTCAGTGGAAGCTGTTCCAGGTCTACAACATCTCCAAGGATGAGGAGCTCCTGTGCAGTTTCACCTGCGCCGGAAAGCAGGAGATGAAAGTTTTCAACATCACCGTGTTCTGTGAGTGTCGCCCACGGAGCCCTGCTCCCCGAGGCCGGAGCCTGTGTCTGCAAACCCACAACGAGCTGCTCTGTCACTGCTCCTGGGCACTCTCCTATGGCCCGCACCTCCCTGGGCTTCTGGATCCAGGCACAGGCTCAGAATCTGCTCACACCCTCCCCTGGCCTCCTCGAACCCTGCCAGCAACTGGGATTTTGAGATTTGCTCAGAAGCAGACAATCCAAGCAGGTTTAGACAAACCTAAAAGTCGTTTCCCTCTGTCTCCTCCCAGCTGGGGAGCACCCCCATCACCAGAACACCCCACATGCCCTGAGAAGCAACAGGGACCGCATCAGGAGGGCTGGCACACTCTCCAGTAACCCATTCACCTCCTGGAGAGAAGGTCGTGGTCTTATCTTCCCCTGAGGGCCCTTTCCAAATGTGTGACCATCACACACACACACCTGTCCATGGGCCACAGAGACCATGGAGAGACCAGGGTTTTCCCGGAAGCTCGGACCCAGGGTATCGCTCAGGACTGTCATCAGTGGACAAATGAGGAGAAAGATGTCCTAAATCTACCACATTATCCTGGGGCAATGGGGGCTAGGTATTCCAGTTCAAAAAGAACCCAGGGAGATGTCTTGGTTGTCCACTGGCTAAGACTATGCACTCCCAATGCAGAGGACCTGGGTTTGGTCCCTGGTCAGGGAACTAGATCCCACATACCACAGTTAAGACCTGGCACAACCAAAGAAATAACTCTTGGATTTAAAAAAAAAAAAAGGAAACTCAGGGAACCCTGGAGTTTAATATCTAAGGGATAGCAATAGTTTTAAACCTGATCCTGAAAACCAAGGCAGCTCTGACTCTTGCCTCCGCCCCTGAACACCCTCACAATTCATGGCCCCATTCCAGTGAGCACTCCCTTCTAAGTCTCTCTCAACAAAACCATCCAACTGTTTCATTTTTGAAATTTCTATTGAATTTATGGAGAGAAAAGAGACACAGCCAAAACTTTTATCTCTCTAGTTGACTGAACTGATTCTGAACCTTTTCTTTGGAGACACCAGGGCACCTCCTTTCTTGTCCATTTCAGAAGTCTTCAGGTCCCTGAAACTACCACCCAGGACATCGTTCACCCTGAACTGCTTCCTCCGTCCAGCCCCAGCCCACTTCCTGAGAACACCGTGGTCACAGGGGATGGTCTGGGCTGGGTGGGGCCTGCCCGAGCTGCACCCCCATCCTGAGCAGACCTCCCTTCCGCCTTCCTGCAGACCCTCCAAAGCAAGTGCTGCTGACGCTGTCCCACACCTCAGTGGCCGTAGGGACACTGTTCACCATCGAGTGCATGGTCCCCGCCGTGGCACCCCTTGAAGGCCTCACTGTCACCCTGCTCCGTGGTACTGAGATCTTGCACAATCAGACCTTTGAGGAGACAGCACCCTTCCCCCACGATGCCGTGGTCACCCACAACACCACAGCTCACAGGGAAGACGGCCACCATAACTTCTCGTGCGAGGCCCAGATGGACCTGCGCTCTCGTGGCGGTGGCCTTGTCCACAGAGTCTCAGATCCCCAGAGGCTTGAAGTCAAAGGTGAGGGGGAGCCCACGGATCAGGAGGGGGGACATTCGCTTTCAGCCCTTCAGGGGAAGAAAATGCCTTCGCCCCACTCTCTGCCAGCTCAGGGGAGGCACTCGGGGAAACGGCACTTGATCCCTGGGGTTACCCGGAGCTCCTGGTGAGTTCCTAGCTTGGACCCTGACTAGTTGCTTGGTCATGAGTGAGCTGGGTGACCTTAACCAAGTCAAGCTCGTCTCTCTGGCCTTGACCCCTCTCTGCAATGATAAATTTGACCTGACTGACTCCTAAGGTCCCCTGGAGTTCTGCTTCTGTCACCCTAGATGTCAGGATCCTCTTTGTCTTCAGAGAGTTTGGCCAAAGCTCCCTCATCTCTGCCCAGGGCGGGGCTGCCCTGGACCAATCCACATAGCAGACTATGAGGTCTGGCAGCGCATGGCAAGGGGACCATCTGAGTCCATCTGCCCTCATGGTCTCACAGAGCCCGGCTGGTGGCCCGGACCCTGTCCTCCTTCCCTCCAGTGATAACACCATTTGCCACTCATCCCTGCAAAGCGGAGTGACAGCAGGCTGCCCAGGGGTGGGTGGGTGGGTGACGGGTAGACAGCTGCCCCTCTGGAGCCTGGCACCTGGGACCGGAGGACTTCTGTGACCTCTACCCCTTCTCTCCCCAGAGCCCGAGCCCAACTATCAGATGGTGATCATGGCGATCGTGATAGTGCTGCTGCTCTTGTTTGTGACATTCGTCTTCCTGTGCTTTGTCTTCAGCGAGAAGTGGCGCCGGGGGCGGACAGGTCATTACCCAGTGCAGGCCGCTTGGAACAGGCTGAGACGGAGCCACCGGGCACAGCCCCTGTGAGCTGCGTGGCCACTGTCATGGCGGCCACTGGAACCAAGTGTGGCTCCTTAGGCTGCGGTCCAGGCCTGGCTGAGGGACCATGTGAAGCAGCCTGAATACAAACACCTGGACTTAACCCCGTGCCTTCGTGTCTCCCCCTGGGATTGGCCAGGAAGGGGAGCCACCAGGCTTGGCTGAACCTCTGTCTCCAAATATCTCCTCAGCCTCCCTCCGCCCTCTCCTTCAGAGGCCTTCCTGAGCCCCAGCAAACCCAGGCCCTGGTGTGCCCCCAGGCCGACCTGCCCGGGCACCAGGCACCCATCTTATGGGACCCTGAGTGACTCCTCCTGAGGGAGGGTGGGGAGACCCGCCCTGGCCCAGGAGGGCAGAGAGACACTCCGTTCCCACGTGGCCCTCCAGGACACAGCTCTGACTTCTCTCTTCTGCCAACAGAGCCAGCATCCAGGGGTGCGTGTGGGCGCCCCAGTGGCTTGGCTCCGGGATCCTCCCGCCAGGCCTCCCCCGCCACTCTGGGCCTTCTGAGAGCCATGGAAACGAAAGCTGTCCTCGCCTCTTACCTCCAGTTCTGTTATTGGGCCAAATGGAGACCCCGCAGCCCTGGTCATCCAGAGAGAGGGGAAGGGAGGAGGTCGACGGAGGGCTCCGTCTCCCAGGCCTCTGCCAGCCGGGGCAGCGACCAATGGGACAGGGTTGGCCTTTCACGTGGCTTCTGGGGCCTGGACGGGGCTCTAAGGGGCTCTCACCATGGATCAGATATCAGGTTGGTTCAAGGTCTCCGTGTGGTGGAGATGGGACTCATCCACCCTGGGGAGATGGCCTGGTTGGGGATAGGGGGGTAAGAAGGGTTGGCAGGTGTAGAAAGGGGTTGTTAGGCATGAGATGGACATGGGGACTCCAGGGCGGCTGTTTCCAACTCTTCAATGAAGCTGGCCTGGCCCCAGGGCTGCTATCTGTCCTCATCATGAGCTCTCAGCATCGTAGTAGTCTGGGGGGAGAAGCATCCTCAGTCGTCCCCAAGGGCGAGTTAAGGGGACAGACCCGCTGTCTGTAATGATGACAATACGACATGCCCCCCACCTCAGGGCACATGGCCCTCCCAGCCTTCAGATCCACCCCTTGGCCTGGGCCCTGCTGACCACCCACCTGGTCCCTACCTGAAGCTGGAGGTACATCTGCACCCACAGTTCCCGTGGCACTGGGCGGTGGAGGTGGGGGCACCGCTCTCCTTAGATGGGGAAGGGAAAAGAAACCCCCCATCAGAGTTCTCAGAGTTGCCTCTGCAATTTGACCCACAGGTCTCCCCACCCCACCCACAGATCCTGGCCAGTTCTTCCACCCCCGGACCAAAGCCTTGGCAGCACCCAGACCCCCAGCCTCACTTACACCCCCCTTTTTCCAGGCGCAGGAGGGTGATGCTGAATCTCAGCTGAATCCTGCACGCGGGGCTGGTGTAGGGGAGGGGAAAGGAGAGGGCCTGGCCAGGGGAGCAGGGGCCCCAGGGCAGACATGGTGCAGGGCAGGTAGTGGTGGTGGAAAACCAGAGGCCCCTCCTCCTGGGGTTCCGTCTCCTCCTGGTGTTGAACCTCCAGGGAGACCTGGGGATTGTGCAAGATGGGAGGGGAGACAATATAGCGTCAGATTCTCCCTGCCCCTGGTCCTCCATTCCTCTGAATTATTTCTTCAGATACACAGCTCAAAACGGCTCCTGTTTTTTGAGCATTTAAGACAAGCAAGCAAAGCACTTTGGAGACATTTATTCCTTATTCTGCAGGTGGGAAAACTGAGGCTCACAGGTTAAGCAGCTTTTCTAAGGTTACCCAGCTCCTAAGTAGCCAAGCAGGGACTGGAGGGACCCAAATATGGCTCCAGAGCTGGGCTCAGGAGTCCCCCTGGCCTCACCCTCTTACCGATCCAGGGTCACTGGACTCTTTAATAGACAAGGGATAGGCTACCCACTCCAGTATTCTTGGGCTTCCCTAGTGGCTCAGCTGGTAAAGAATCTGCCTGCAATGTGGGAGAGTTGGATTCGATCCCTGGGTTGGGAAGATCCCCTGGAGAAGGGAACGGCTACCCACTCCAGTATTCTGGCCTGGAGAATTCCATGGACCATATAGTCCATGGGGTCACAAAGAGTCGGATACAACTCTTTAATCAATAGATTTTAATAAGCCAGCCAAGGAATTCAGGCTGATGATTCACTGGGCCTCAAGCCGCACCAGAGAGTGAGAATGAGAGTCGTCGGGTGCCCAAGCTCCAGGCTGATGGGTGGGTTGGGCTGGAGGAGTGGCTTAGGTGGTCCGCCCACTCTCTGGGTGGTGCCGTGTGCAGGGATCATGCGCAGTCCCCTTGTTTTGCTCCCTGAAGCTCAGAAACGGCAGTTGATTTGTGACCTTTTTGTAGCTTATTGTTCATAAGTGCCCCAGCTGCGGCATGCGTGCAGTTATTTTTAGTTTCTTTGTTTCCCATTGATGGTTAGTCCAGGTGCAAGCACTTCTGTAAAGACTTCCAGGTCCCAGCCCATCTCAAGCCCCAGTCCCTGATCCACTTATGCCCCTGTTGAGGTGGCGTGCTCATCCCAGGGCCATCCCCACCTTCAGGGCTGACAGGGGAGGGGTGAAGGGATGGGATGGCAGCAGCTCCTCAGGGTCTCCCTCTGCCTCTGACCAGCCCCTTCTTGAACCTCGTCTCTGCTCCCTCCAAGCTGACTGGCATCCTCTCTCCACCCAGCTGTCACTCCTGCAGACCTCTCAGGGTGCCTATCGTCTGCTAAATAAGGCTCCTCCTTAGAGCTCCTCCCATGTACCCCCCGACACACATACACACAGAAGTACACAAGGTTTCCTCCATTCTGTCTCTGCCTTTGTCACTGTTCACCTAGATGGTGGACTGTACACCCCTCACCTCCTTCAAGCATCAGAATCCTACCTGGCTTTTTTTTTTTTCTTTTTGGCCCCACAAGAAGCTTCTGGGATCTTAGTTCCCTGACCAGGGATTGAACTCCGGGTTCTCCAGCAGTGGAAGCTCGTAGTCCTAACACTGGACCACCAAGGAATTCCTCTGCTGCTGCTGCTGCTGCTGCTAAGTCGCTTCAGTAGTGTCTGACTCTGTACGACCCAGTAGACAGCAGCCCACCAGGCTCCCCCATCCCTGGGATTCTCCAGGTCCTCTACCTGGCTCTTAAGGACTGGTTCTAAGGCCACGTGCTCTTCTGAGGAACCCCAACCAGGTGGCCCTCACAATTTGTACCAGTCACAGCCAAAGTTGCTTTGTATTCATAGTCATTCATTTCTTCAGTCACTTGTTCAACAAAAGCAATTGAGCCCCTAGTAATATATCAGGTACCCTATAGTCCCAGGGTACAGTGGAGCCTCTCTGTCCTTGGGAGTCCAAAGGGTGATGCACTGGCAGGGGATCTTTGAACACAAGACCTGAGTGGTCTGGATTTTGGGACCCCCTACCTCGACTCCATGGAGGATGTCACGGCTATCTGGCACATAATAGATGCCAAACAGAGAAGCCACATAGATGTGGGCTGACTTTGGCTCCTCTGTTGCCTGATTTTCTTTTTTTCTCTCAAGATAGAGGGAACCCCAAATGTTTGCCCGCCTCTGTCCCTGCAGGTGGGCAGCTCTGGCAGTCTACCCCCACTCCCAGGCAACGCACCTGTGGGTTAGTCCAGGAAAGCCCCTGGTTGAGCACCGCTGCCACCTGGCCACTCAGAAAGAGCTGGTTCATCTGAACGTTCTGTAGCATCATCAGCTCCAGCAGGTCTAGGGGACGGGAGTTCAGCAGGCCCCCGCCAGCCCTTCCCCTGCCCTTGCTGGCGACGCCAGGGTCATTTCCCCAGCGTCCTGCCCCGGGAGTGGATGGGTCGGGTGGCGGGCGCCCAGAGAATGTGGCGGGCAGAGCAGGGTACAAAATGGAGAACTCCCGGAGTCTCACCTTCCTTCACGAGGCCTGGCTGCGGGGATGTAGGTGGGATGGTCCACGGGAGGGGCTGCAGAATGGTCACCCAGGGCTGGGGGGGAAGGGGGCCCAGTCAGGCAGGCGGGGAAGGGATGGGGAGCCCCTAAACCTGCAGGAGCTTCTCCTCTTCTGCGCCCCCACGGCCTCCCAGTTCTCTGTCAAGTCTCTTCCTCTCTGGCCGGGGCCTCTCTCCTCACCACCCCTCCAGGGTTTCAAACCTCCAGGAATATTTCCCCAACTCAGCCCCTGACCCTCGCCTGCCCACAAGGCCGTCCAGATAAAGGCAGGCTCCGCTCCCTGACTCAGCCCTCACCATCGGGGCTGCAGTCTGTGCTGGGGGTTGACTCCAGCTCCCTCCAATTCCTGAGGCCATGGCCAGCTGCGGCGATCACGGTTACCTTGACGACACTGGAGGACGCCAAAGTCTCCTCCCACGCATGCGCAGGTCCTGCCTGCGCTACTCTGGTGCCCCGGGCTTTCGCCCTAAGTCCCCGCCTCCTGCTCGGCTGTCTCCAACTTTACGGAGGAGAAGTTCCCAGGGATTCTCACCCCACAGCTCCGGAGGCCGGACTCTTTCCCAGATGTCCATATCCAAACCCCTGCGCTGGGGCTCTCTGGACATCGCGTCTCATCCTACGCTGTATCTCACACCCTTGGGCATCCCCAGCACCAGGCCTGGGGAGCCGGGGCAGGGTTGGGGGGTGGTGTGTGTTGAATGAATAAATGAGTGACTGGGGAGGCCCACCCCACCTCGGACACTTGGTTTTCGGGGCCGGAGCCCAATTGACTAGGATGATGAGTTGCTGCTGCTGCTGCTGCTGCTAAGTCGCTTCAGTCGTGTCCGACTCTGTGCGACCCCATAGATGGCAGCCCACCAGGCTCCCCTGTCCCTGGGATTCTCAAGGCAAGAACACTGGAGTGGGTTGCCATTTCCTTCTCCAATACATGAGAGTGAAAAGTGAAAGTGAAGTCGCTCAGTCGTGTCCAACTCTTAGTGACCCCGTGGACTGTAGCCTGCCAGGCTCCTCCATCCATGGGATTTTCCAGGCAAGAGTACTGGAGTAGGGTGCCATTGCCTTCTCCGAGGATAATGAGTTAGGAGTAGAGAATTATACAGCAGCAGGCTTGGGGGCGAGGGGCAGGTGAGTAAGGAAGGCAGGGGGTTTGCTCCACATCTCTTGCTCTGAGGCTCAGCGGTAGAGAATCCTCCTGCAGTGCAGGAGACGGAGGAGACAAGGGTTTGATCCCTGGGTTGGGAAGATGCCCTGGAGAAGGGCATGGCAACCCACTCCAGTACTCTTGCCTGGACAATCCCATGGACAGAGGAGCCTGGCGGGCTGCCGTCCATGGGGGTTGCAAAGAGTCAGACATGACTGAGCAGAGACACACACTCTGAATAAGAGGGCCGGCCTACAGGCTAAGAGAGGCTTCTGGAGCAGACCATGGAAGGAAACACCGACCAAGTTCGCGGAAAAGGCTGGTTCCTGTTTGCTCCCTGGTCCCTGGTCAAGGTGAGCCACTTCTCCAAAGTGGAGAGTTGGGAGTTTAACATCAGTGCCCCCATTATTGTCCCTTATCTTTTAAAAATTACCAAAGCATGCATTCTTTCGACAGGAAGTTATCAAGGTCTTCTTTGCTTAAGAACAGGTGAAGGGAGAGATCTATTTCGGCAGCTGTGACCATCCTAAGATAGGCCCTGAGCAGCAGTCAAAGAAAATCCAGACAGGAAGCTGGGATTAGCACCCTGGAGCTGCCCTTCCCCCACCCTCCACTTCTGTTCTGTTCTCCTTCCCAGCAGTCCTGGTGTCTAGAACCAGAAAGGCCATTCGCACCTCCTCGTCAGTAAACCTTCTCCCTGTCTCTGGGAGATGGGGTACTGTGGGCAGTGCGTTAGCTGTCCCCAGGGGTCTTCTGGCTTCAACAGCTGTGACCAAGCTGAGATGGGGCACTGTGGTCCCAGGCCCACCCTCATTCCAGGTAGAAAGAGGGAACCAAGCCTTGTGCCCAGGAGGTGCCTGTGTGTGCTCCTTCTGAGCACTCTAGGCACAGCGGCATATCCTTGCTGGTTCCAGCATTGTTGGGAAGTGAAAAACGAGGGCACAGAGTAACCTATGCAAAGCCTTCTATGAGAAAGGATCATGAAAAAGAGAGGACTCAGTCGCTGAAGGATGGAGTTTTGGAGGAAGTTGAGACCCTTAGAATGGGGCCAATGGATGGGACAGGGCAGCCCAGGCTGGGGACACAGCCAGAGCAAAGGCATAGATGCAGGAACGGACAGGACCTAGAAAGATCCAGTGGCTCAAACTGCCTGGCGGGGCGAGGGGAGCTGGATGGAGGGACGTTCCAGGCAGACCCAGGTCAGACTCCATGGCCAAGTTATAGAAGTGAGGCTTTGCCATATGGGTAATGGGAAATTCTTGGTGGGTTTTCCAGGAGAGAAATAAGTGGATGACGTGTACATAGCTATGTTTTAGGAAGATTTATCTTGTTTGTCGTATCTTTGTTTATGTCAACCAGAATTTGAAAGAATAGATGTCTGATGGGATGTGTCTTCCCAGTGGAATACTTGTTCCACCACTGACAATTTTGGTACAAAATATATCTAATTGATGTGGAACAATGTCCAACAGTCAAGCAAGGCAATCAGAAAGCAGCGTGAGATCTTATTAAAAAAAAAATTATATGTATAAATGTGTGTGTGTGTGTGTGTGGAGAGAGAACAAAAGAGAAAGAAAGAAGAAGGGGGGGTGCCGGGGGGCCATTATAGAGAAGCTGTCAGGGCGGCCCACCCCTGCCAGGCTCCCCACTTCTCCACCCCTTCACAGTGCCTCCTGGGATCGCCCTCCAAATGAACTACTTGCTCCCAAGTCCTTGTTTCAGGCTCTGCTTTGTGGGGAATTCAAACACCAGTCTCACCCCTTTTCCATGTCTTCTGCCCAGGCTGCTGCTAACTCTGGGGGAAATCTATTTTTGTAGCTCTCTGATGATTTTGTGTCCCATGATGAGAAATACCAAAGTAGACCCTGAAGAACATTCGTCTGGGAATATAAAGGTCCGTGGATTAAACTGAGGCAAAGCTGGAGGCAGGGAGGCCAGGAAGGAAGCCTCCTTCCTTCCCTGTAAAGGAAGCCCCGGACAGGCTGGAGGGGGCTGTGGAAAAGAGGCTGGAAGAGTGATCATTTTGGTACCTCACATGTAAGATTGTATGTTAACCTTACGTGAGACTGCTTGTATTTTGGAAGACAGGGCTGAGTCAAACCATTTGGTTCTGGTATCCAATTAGAGTTCATTGTCAAAGGAAACTGAAGCCCTTGCCCTTTGAATAATGGGAAAACCACACACTTATCTGGCAGCGCTATGATGTGCAACAATGGAGTTGACTTCCTGACTCTTCACCCTGCCTACTATGATTTTGTCTGGGGTGTTGAACATTCCACACAATCCCTTTCCTTTTCTTCTCAGTGGGGACTCTTATTTACACCTTCAGTTTTGTGTTGTTTTGTTTTTAAAATGTTCCAGGACAATATGTACCAAAAGTCTCTATTCCTGGCAATAAGCTAGACATGGAAAAAAGATTCCTACTCAAATGTGTCCATTGCAGTGTTATTTTTAAGAGCTGAAAGTTGAACGTTACCCAATATCCAGTAATAGGGAAGTGGTCATGTAAATGGAGGCAATTCACTCCGGAAAAGTGTGCAGCCATTAAAAACCTTGGGATGGGAAAACGTGGCTCCCTCCTCTCTTCCTCAGATGGAAATGGAGAGACAAGGGTCCTTTTAAGAATTCAAGCGGAGGGACTATCCTGGTGATCCAGTGGTTAAGGATCCACTCGCCAATGCAGGGGACATGGGCTCAATCCCTGTTCGGGGAACTAAGATCCGACACAGCACTGAGCAACTGAGCCCGTGGGCCCTAACTACAGAGGCACACAGCCAAATAATTAATTAATAATAATTAAAAAAAGAATTTAACTGGAAATGTCCGTGTTTCTTTTCAGTACAGGTGAGGAGGTGGCACGCCAAGAGAGACTGACCTAGTGGCAGGCTCTTTTGGGAGGGCCCAGTTCCTAAAGAGGCACAAGTTGGAAGGAATTAGAATATGACGGTTGAAGGAGAGGTGTTAAATACCAGTTTGCAGAATTACAAGACTAATGGATTTGTGGACAGAAGTCTTGAAATTGTAACAGTAAAGAAATTCCATTTTTCCTCTTAGAGGCTCCAACTTTGTTATTTCTACAAATTGTGGTTATCCTTGTGAGATGTGTGTGTGTGTGTGTGTGGTGGGCGGGGAGGGGGGAGGTTATCCAAAAGGCCCCTGGTGGTAGTTTGGAGACTTATAAACATGTAGATCAGGCTTCCCGGGTGGTGCTAGCGGTTAAGAGCCCACCTGCCAATGCAGGAGACATAAGAGACACGGGTTTGATTCCTGGATCAGGAAGAGCCGTTGGAGGAGGGCACAGCAACCCACTCCAGTATTCTTGCCTGGAGAATCCCCATGGACAGAGGAGCCTGGAGGGCTACAGTCCACGGGGTCGCAGAGTCGTACACGACTGAAGCGACTTAGCACACACACAGCACGCATACATAGATCACATCGGTGGGGTTGGGATGCTGTGTGCTGGGGACACAGTTTCAAGGTCTCACCCCACCAGAAGAGAGCTATGATATGGAGTCCAGAAGCCTCCCCTTCTGGGCTCCCTGGAATTGGGGTGCCCCCAACCATGGGGGAGCACTTGCCAAACTCCCAGGAAGTCACCCTTGACTAAATGATTCAGGGAAGAAATTGACTGCTCAGGCCAAGGGGTGGGAGATGGGACAGGATGTGCCAGGGCCAATTCCTGTGGGTCAGGATGAGATTTCCTGAAAGGGGATTCTAGTGTGCAGAATTCTTTGGCTTGTGGGCAACTGAAATTCAACCTTAACCAGTTTAAATAAAAGAAACATTTTGGGGCTCATGTGATACAGGACAGTGATGGAGTTGGTTCATAGTGTAACTGACTCAGGTGTCTTCAGGTTCCTCTAATCCACCCTCTTTGTCCCCCCCATCTGTATGGTGTCCCCCCCTTCCTATAAATAGACTCTTTCACTTCTGACAGACATACCCTGGGCACCTTCAGAGGTGCTTCAGTTACTCTAGACAAACTTAGAGAATCCCAGGGAGAGAGAGAAGAGCTTTCTTTTGTATTGATACATATAAATCCCCAGGAAGGACTATCACTGGCTCTTGCTGTTGTTCACTCAGCTGTGTCCGACTCTTTGCGATCCCATGGACTGCAGCACGCCAGGCTTCCCTGTCCTTCACCATCTCCCAGAGCTTGCTCACCACCATTGAGTCGGTGATGCCATCCAACCATCTCGTTCTCTGTTATCTCCTTTTCCTCCTGCCCTCAACCTGTCTTAGCATCAGGGTCTTTTCCAATGAGTCAGCTCTTCTCATCAGGTGGCCAAAGTACTGGAGCTTCAGCTTCAGCATCAGTCCTTTCAATGAATATTCAGGGTTGATTTCCTTTAGGATTGACTGGTTTGATCTCCTTGCAGTCCAAAGGACTGTCAAGAGTCTTCTCCAACACTACAGTTCGAAAACATCAATTCTTCGGCGCTCAGCCTTCTTTACGGTCCAACTCACACATCCCTACATGACTACTGGAAAAACCATAGCTTTGACTATATGGACCTTTGATTGACCCTATCGAGTCACATATCCAGCTTTTGGACCAACCACTGTGGCCAAGAGGATTGGCCAGCCCTAGGTGACAATGTCCATCTCTGTGGCCAGGGCAAGGTGGCTGTCCTGTAATCAGCAGCTCGGCCAGAATCACATATTTGGAGTAGGGAAGGAGCAGTTCCCCAAAGAAAGGAGGAATATTGTTATCAATAGAGAGGTATGCATTCCCCTAGGGCTGTGGAAAAAAGTCATATTTAACACACAGCTTTTGTTTTCCCATGAGCCCCATCCCTAATCCAAATGGAACCTTGTGCAAATCAGAAAAATTAGCCCCTTCCTCGAGATATTTTGCCACCATCTGCTATAAAACTGTCATCTTAAATATTCTAATCTATAATGACTATAGATGTGATTGGTTCCCAGAATTGTGCAGTGCACAACCCATACAACCGAATGCATACAACCCTGCCGCCTTATGTACTATAATTCCCTTAATAATTTCAATTCCTCGTTAAAGAAAGTCTGACTCCATAGAGCTTTGGGCAGTGGCAAGGCAGAGACCTAAAGGGCAGAGCCATAATTGGGAATGACAGCTGCCTCCCACCACCTCCCCTTCAGTGCCCACGGACAGGGAGCAGTGTGCTATCAAGGGAACACTGACCAGGAATTCCAGACGGTGGCCAGCAGCAAAGCAAATTGAAGCTGCATCAGGACTGGGAGTGATGAGAGAAACCCCTGAGGAGCAGTTTCAGGGAGACAACTTGCGAAGGATGTGAGATAAATCTCATGTTTTCTCTGAATGCCAGAAGAAGCAAAGAAGAAGTCGGGACCAGCAGACGCTGGACTACATTAGCAATACAACCACATGGAAAATGGTTGTTAGGTCAGTGAGCAAAGCAGGATAAAGAACCTTGCAGTGAAAACACCAAGACTTCCACCCTCTGAGGGTGTGAATGACTCACTGGGAGGAGATGTTCGAAGTCTGGGCAGAGCAGGAAGTTCTCAGACCACAGCCAGGCCTGGCCCCCAGGGAGGGGCTGGACTATGCTGAAGCTGGAACCACAGAGAGCCCCTGGGAGGAGAGGCGCCATGGGGCCAGCCCCCTAGACCGAGGGTGACAGCTCCCCAGGCTTCCCTATGCCCCTTGCAAAGGTCACTCTGGCCTGGTCTCAGCTTAGACAGAGCTCTGGCTGCCAGAAAAGTCAGTGGCAGTGAGGGGTATGGGAGAATGGGGGACGTTTTGGGGGACAGTTACTCTGGATTCACTCAGAGATTCTCTTGTTTGCCCCCGGGGCAGGAGCTAATGAGCAACAAGAAATGGGTCATTTCTAGACACCTCCACTAGAGGTCACCACAGCCCCAGAGTGGAAGTGGGGGAGGGGGGCTAAACTACCCTCGTCCCTCCCCTCCCCAACTTCCGAGGGACAGATGTCTAGTCAGTGGGGTGGGGGAGTGTTGGTAGAGAAATGACCCTCAAGACTGCTGTGTGGTCCAGCTAGACAGCTGTGCTGGGGGGAGGAGCTCATGGGCGTGAGATGTGGGTGTGGGCATACAGACAGACGTACACTTGATAAAAACCTAGTGACCAGGGACTTGCCTGGTGGCCCAGGGGCAAAATACTCTGCACATTGGGAAATGCAAGGCGCCCAGGTTCGATCCCTGGCCGGGAAACTAGACCCCACATGCCACAGCTGAGATCCTGTGCAATCAAATAAATAAAGTCAATATTTTTTAAAAATATAATGACCATAGGTACATATAGGTGGCCCTATGTACATGGGAATGGAAGCATGTTATGTGGGCACAGACAAACGCCCGGATATAAATAACATGCCTGAAATGCCCAAATGCATGGGCATGACAGTGGTGTGTGTACACACTTGATACAACTGTAGTGTCTGGGATATGCAACATCTGTGCTCACCTGGGCAGGAGAGTGCATGTGGCTGCATGCGTGTAATAATACACATTTGTGCACAAGCCTGCTGTGAGTGTGGGAGCATGTCTATGTGAGTAGCAGGTATGCATTTGAATAAGTGTGACACGCAGTGCAAGCACTTGTGTGACTGTGTGAAGGGTATAGTTTACATGTCCGGCTGAGCATGTATGAGTGTGACAGTGGGCAGCGGGGAACGCAGCCGTGAGTGTGTAGAGTGTGCCAGCCAGTGTGTGCCCTGGGAGTACTTCTGGGAACGAGTGTGAAAGGAGAGTCCTGTGTGAGAATGAGCCTGTGGCCTCAGACGCATGCCCCAGTGGGCGTGTGTGCGTGCGTGTGTGTGAGAGAGAGTGGACGAACGTGTTGAGTGTGTCACGCTCCGGGTCAGCGGCCCCCCAGCCCAGGCAGTCCCAAGCCGAGCCCCGGGCACCCGTGAGGCAAGCGCGGCCCAGGCTCCCACCTGAAGATTGGCCGGGTCCTCAGGTTTCACTCATGACCCTGTGACATCAGCGGCAGCAGCTGTCCCCGCCGGCCGGCCCCCCGGCCAAGTCCCCCAGAGTCCCAGCCCCAGCCCGAGGTGGGCACGCCGCTCCAGGCTCGTCTGCTCCCGTCCAACAGTGAGTACCGCGCCCCCGCCCTGAGCCCCGCTGGGCCGGGCACCCCGAGGGCAGGCCACCCCAGGGGCCTGGAGGCCTGGCCCCCAGCCCAGCCTGGCTCCGAGGAAGTCACCACTTTGCTCCGGGCACCACTGTCCTCCTGCCCACGCCGGGCCCCGCTCCGCGGCCACCCTGCCTGAGGTCCTTGTGCCATGACCCTGGCCGGATCCCTGTGCTTGCCTCTCCCCGTCGGCCTGTGCCCCTGTCTGGCCAGCTGGCCCTGCCCTCAGCCAGGGTCGTCGTCCTGATCACAGACGGCCCAGGCGCTAAGGCTCGGCTCTGGACGGGATGACCCAAGGGACAGAGACAGGACTGAGTTTCTCAGGGGAGGAGGGTGGAGGGCCCAGAGCAGTGACTCGGCTTGGCCTGATCGCAGTGGCCCAGAAGGCAGGGCTGGCGGCGGGGAGGAGAGCGGGAGGCCGGCTGGGGGGTGGCGGCGGCTCCTTTGCTCTGCTGGAACAGGAATCTGCGAGATGCCAGCAGAGGACACATCTCGGGCTGAGAGGCCGGCCAGGCTCTGCCCACTGCCCCTGCCTCTCCCTGCCCAGGGGCACACTGGGGCTCCTCTCCTGGAGAAACCGAGGAGGAGGTGGGCAGAGGAGCAGCTCCTCTTAGTGGAGGGGGTGTGGGGACAGGGAGCCAGAAAGTCCAGGGTGAGGGGCATCCCACATGGGGCCGCCGCACTGAAGGGTCTCTGGGGGACTCAGAAGGAGACTAGAGCTGGGGTGAGGGGGCTGGAGGTCGGGGGGGCAGGGGTGTGGTGCCAGGGCAGAGCACAGCCCCCTGCCTCCGCTGGCAGAGCTGGGCACCCAGGACCCTGGGAGGGAGCGTGGGCAGGGGCTGGCCGAGAAGGCCTGACGGTCTGAGCAGAGATGGGAGAAGGTGTTTTTGGAAGCTCATGGAGCTGAAGGGAGGTTTGTTTTGTGTGTGTTGGAGGAGTTTGCTCAAAAGATTGAAGATGCCGCATCTAGAAGGCCTGGGGAGGGTGGTGGGATGGGAGGCTTCCAAGAATGTACTGGTAGGGGCAGGGGGGCCTGAGCCCCTTCCCACTGCGCCCCGTTAAGTACTGTGTCCCAATGCCCCTCACCCTGCTCAGGGCATGGGGTCAGGGCAGGGGGCCAGGTCCTGATGAGAGCTTGTGACACCCCCCTGTGGGGAGATGGCTTTCCAGGTGGAGACTAGACAGGTCCGCCTCCGATTTATACTGCCAGCTGCAGGCGTCTGCCCCAGAGCCCAGGAAGGCTAGAGCCCAGGGGAGCCTTGACATGACGTAATTGTTGCTCAGTCTTGTCCGACTCTTTGCGACCACATGGACTGTAGCCCACCAGGTTCCTCTGTCCATGGGATTCTCCAGGCAAGAATACTAGAATAGGTTGCGACGCCTTCCTCCAGGGGCTCTTCCCAACCCAGGGATCAAACCTGCGTCTCCTCTATCTCCTACATTGGAGGCAGGTACTTTACCGCTGAGCCATCTGGGAAGGCTTGAAGGCCATTTAATTCGGCCCCTAAAGATGAGCCAGCTCGGGGAGGGCAGCTAGAGACCAGTTTCCGTGTCTGTCTAGTCTGGAGAGGGGAGGAGGCTGACAGAAGTTGGGGCAGAACCAGAGGTGAGCGTTGTTGTCTCTCGTCTGCGGTGGCAGTGACTGAACCCAGGTGTGCAGAGCTGGGGTTGGGGGCAGGTGTCAGAGGGCTGGTTCTCCCAGAACCCTCCAGCTTCTTCCAGGGACATCCCTAGTCCCCTGCTCATGGCCAGTGGTGTGGATGATTATAGCCACTGCACTAGGATTTGGAGCCACGCTCCCTGTGTGGGATGATGCAGAGGCCCAGACATAACCCAAGGCCCACCCCCATCTTCATGCCTGGCAGCTCTCAGGGGATGGGAGGGGTTTGCGGAAGGTACTTAAGGGTCCTTCCTAGGTGGTCCCATCCCTGCCTGGCTTCCTTGTCATTTTTGCATCGGGACCCGCATAGGGTGGAGGCTCAGGACTCAGGGTCGCCTCCAGCTCTAGACTGGCCTGAGTGTCAAAGTCTGCCAAGCCAGCTTCCCTGCCCTGACCCACCCAGGCCCAAAGGAGGAGAAGCCCTGAAGCTGATGCTGAAGGCATTGAACTCCTGGCCAGATGCTGGAGGTGATCCTGACAAAGTCCCTGCCTTTGGGGGCAACTCTGTCCACCAGAACAGAGAAAAGCGTGGGTGATGGCAGGAAGGGGCAGGTTTAGAGAAGGCTCCCAGGGGAGGCAAGGCAGAGAGGAGAGAAGGGATTGGACCCTCCAGACCAGAGTGGGAAGGCTCACTCTCTCCAGGTGATAGGAGAGATGCACAGAAGGGACATGAAAGATCTGAGCCCAGGGGCCTCGGGGAGCAGGTAGAGAGAAGGCGGGGGAGGAGGAGGGGGCGTCAGCAGCCCCAGTCCACATTACACAGACCTCTGTCCCTCGAGTCCTCTTAGAGGCAAGGCTCAGGTTCAGAGGGCCCTGTCACTTACCTGGGGCACACGGCTTGTGAGGGGCCAGGGCTCTGTCCACAGTAGCCACGGCCCCTACTCCCTGGGGCAGAGCTCTCCCCCGAGACCCTGGGGGCAGTGGGTCCCCGGTTGCATCCCTAGGGGTCCCCAACTCTGCGGAGGCAGGAACAGGCCCAGACTCCCCACGGTGCCATTGGAAGGCGTTCATGGGGCTGGGGAATCCCAGGGTCTCTCCGCCTCCACCACCCCAGCCCCAGGCCTTTCATGTACTCGGGCCCCCATTCTGCCTCGTCAGCACAGCTATTTTTATTCCCTGCAGTTTTCAGTCAACAGCCCTTGTGTGTGTGTGTGGCGGGAGGGGCGGCAGGGCATGGGACAGCCAGAGGAGTGGGAGGGGCTCAAGGAGCCCACTGGGCAGTGGGGATGGCAGGGGAGCCGTGGTGCCCCTCAAAGGGCAGGCTGCCCCCTGCCCCCTGCAGGCCTCCCTGCCCTCTGCTGGGAGGCCTAGCAGAAATGCACAGTGCAAAACCCACAAGAGTCACCAGACCCCGCTCTGTTTTTGAACTGGTTTGTGAAACCAGGTGCCAGCCCCTCCTCCACCCCCAGGGGCTAGAAGGTCATGGCCCAGTTTAGACACTGGGGTGATGATATACCTTAGTGGTTCAGAGCCAGGGTCTCTTCCGAGAGCCCCAGGGGTCAGGTTTCCAGCCCCAATTTACTACATAAATAACACCTGGCAACTTCCTTATCCTCTCTGTGCCTCCGTTTCCTCATCTGCCAAATGGAATAATAACAATAGGATCATGTCAGGATTACATGAGCTCACTGCATGTGAAATGCCCAGCATAGTGCTTGGCAAGTATATAAGTGTTAACCAGGAATTCATAATTGCGCTTGTTATCAGGTTATGACTCTGAAATAAATGTCTCGTTGTTGGAGGGCTGGGAGTAACAGAAGGGGAGAAGAAGCTATAAGTTGGGGGTGCCTGGTAGGAAGCATTAGACCCCGTCCAGCTCTGGGTACCCTACATACCTGGGAGGAGGTGGGTTTTTTCCTACCAAGAGAGGCTTTTATCATACCGACAGCAGAGCTCCCCTGATGAGAGTATGTGGTTTACAGGTATTGCCTTAAGCGCTGTGAGAGTAAAGGACAAAGCCGAGCTTCCCCCTACCCCAGCCTCCCATTTTAGTAAGAGCTGCAGGTGACTCTTATCTTTTTTGAGGCTTGTTAAGTTCTTGATTGGCCTAATTTGGGAGAAGGATCTTCCACAGGGTCACTGGTGAGAAAACATCCCTGGAGCAGTTTCTGGGGTTGAACCAAATTCTCTGAGTGGCGAAGCCAAGCTGATAAAGGGGCGGGACACCCCTTGGGGGTTTAGGTTATAGGCTCAGGTTCTGCGGGCTGCTCTTCCAAGCGCTCCTCATCCAATTCCCTGAGCCCAGCAGGGACCTAGAGCCCATGTGTGGGGTGAAAAGGGTCAAAGCCCATGCTACCCAGATGGTTAGGGGTTGATGGAGGGAAGCGGGGCCAGATTGGCCCTGGAACTCTCCAGGCTCAGAATCAGTTTCGAACCATCCTCTTCTCACCCTCTGGGTAGACCTAAGGCAGGAAAAAGGCCTGGCAGCCATGGTCTGGGAGTGCGGAGAGTGCGTGGCAGAGAGAAGAACAGAGGCTGGCAGCTCCAGGGGCTGACCTAGGTGGGAGCCCGCAGGGTGAGGGGAGGCAGCCCTGTGTGCAGGGGTGAGTCTGCCTGAGGATGGGCAAGGTGACTGTGGATATGTGTGTAGATGAGGCTGTGCACACACAATTTGGAGGGGGACCATCCATGGAGCCCCCATCACCATACTTGGGAGCACCTTTGAGAGAGCTAGCAGAGGGCAGGAAGCCCCAGGCTTGGATGGAACTAATTAGCCTCCCCACCCCTTGGAGCAGCTGGGAAATGACTCATAGAAGCAACGAGGGAGTGAGCGAGTGTGTGTGTGTGTGTGTTGGGTGTGTTGGGTGTGTTTGTGTAGGAGCAAGCTGGCTGCTGAGGAAGTTGGGAGGGTATTTTAGAGTTGATTGGTGCAAATGAAAAACCAGACCTTGACAAAGGCTCTTTACCAAACTACAGGTGGGGGCCCTTAATCCCCACCACTCCCAACTCCCAACTCGAGGCCCCAGGAAGCCTGAGCCTGGGGCCTGCCAGGGCTTGCCAGACACCCACCCGAGCCCACGCCTTTCAGGGGCTTGGCCCGAGGACTCTGGTCTGTCCTTTGAAGAGGACAGACAGGTGAGGCTCAGGCCAGCCCAGGGGGAAACTGGAGGGGACTGCAACCTGGGCATGCCCCAGGCTGGGGGAGGGCAGCCGGCTGAGCACCATCCCCCACTGGGCGAGCCAGAGGGACGCTGTGTTTGTGGTAGCAGGCACGTGGATTTGGCCCCTCCGAGAGCCACATTCGAATCCTGGCTGCACCACTCAGTCGCTGGGATGATGAATGCGAAGCACTTGAAACAGGGCCTGGCATGCGTTAAACACCAAATGAACGTACGGATGGCTGCTCTCGATCAAGAAATAATTCTCAGTGCTAGATTTCTAATTTTAAAAAATAGATATACAACAAGCAACAAAGCTTTACTGTCTAGCACAGGGAACTATAGTCAATATCTTGTAAAAACCTATAACGGAAAATAATCTGGGAAATGATAGGTGTATATTATAACTGAATCACCCTGCTGGGCATCTGAAACACTAAGTCAACTATACTTCAGTGAAATATATTGGGCCTCCATCTCTCAGGCCCACACATGTCAGGATGACAGGTGAATGTACTGAGGTTTGAGGGTCAGAGGAACCAACCCACTCCCACTCCTAATAGAATCTTCCCCGAGCTGATGCTGATGAGGCCTGGAATTTACACCTTGAGATAAGATCAATTCCTTTGATTTAAGGCTCAGTCATAGGAGAGGAGGGGCTTCCCTCATATACAGGAGACCCTGGTTTGATTCCTGGGTTGGGAAGATCTGCTGGAGAAGGGATAGGCTACCCACTGCAGTATTCTTGGGCTTCCCTTTTGACTCAGCTAGTAAAGAACCCGCCTGCAATGCTGGAGCCCTGGGTTTGATCCCTGGGTTGGGAAGGTCCCCTGGAGAAGGGAAAGACGACCCTCTCCAGAATTTGGCCTGGAGAATTCCATGGACTTCATGGGGTCGCAAAGAGTCAGACACAATTGAGCGACTTTCACTTCACTTGGGAGGGAAAACCCATTCCTGGGAACCCATCTCGAGGCAAACAGTAAGTGGAAAATAAATGTGGCCACACTACGATCATTCTTTCCCCATAGGCAGGACAAATCATCAGGCTGGTTAAATCAAAGGGAGGCTTATTTCAACCCAGTGAGCCCCAACTGGAAAGTGTCATCAGCGTTAGCTCACTCCTTGTCCAGGGTAATCCCTCCCCATCCCCCCACCGTGTGACCCTGAAGGTTCCAGAACTCTCATAGCTCCTGAGTATCCAGAGGTTTCTGCATTAGGCTCCAGGCTGCCCTCTAAGACCTCTTGGAGCAGATTTCCTCCACAGAGAGTGTCAGACCAGAGGGGAGGGCCATCTGGAGTGACTTCCTCCAGGCCCCTGGCCTGCCAAGGCTGAGGCTCTAAGTGCTGGCAGAGAAACAACACAGCTACCCCCTTCCCATCCCTACCCCCAGCCTGCCCCAGCTGAGAAAAAGCTATGATTTGAGATTTACAACTAGGGGGACGGGAAGTAGGGATCCATTTTGCATTCTTGGTGCTGGGCCACAGCAGAAATGCAGGAATTTGGGAAGTAGGCCACCAGGATGCCCGGTGCTGTCTTTGGCCAGGACAGAGAAAGTTTGATCTGTTTCAGCCTCCCAGAAAGTCCTGAGTCTGAGCCCTCACTGTAGGTGAAGCTTGAGGACTGGCTGCAGCTCTGGGTAATTTTGGAGAAGGCAATGGCAACCCACTGCAATACTCTTGCCTGGAAAATCCCATGGGCGGAGGAGCCTGGTAGGCTACAGTCCACGGGTTGTGAAGAGTCGGACACGACTTAGCGACTTCACTTTCACTTTTCACTTTCATGCCTTGGAGAAGAAAATGGCAACCCACTCCAGTGTTCTTGCCTGGAGAATCCCAGGGACGGGGGAGCCTGGTGGGCTGCCATCTATGGGGTCGCACAGAGTTGGATACGACTGAAGTGACTTAGCAGCAGCAACAGCAGCAGCTGGGTAATTTTGCTCTCAATCCAGAGAGAAACAGCCTGAGCCTGGACTGCGGCTTTACTAGAGATGAAGGGCATGTTTGGTTGGCAAGAAAGATGGTGACTGAGCAAGGCCAGCAAGTCATCCACCATCTCTGCATCCTGGGAAATGTGCCCTAGAGTGAACGGGAAGGCTGTGAGGGGCAGGTCTCATCCATTCTCAGTCTTCCGGAGGTTTCCCACAGCAACTGTTACCAAGCTGGCAGGGCATGGCTGAGGCTCCTTGAGGGGTTTCAGGCCAATTCAGTGCAGCGAGGTGGTTTGAAGGACCCTCATTGGAAGCTTGGTGTCCCAAGAGAGAAGGTTCTAGAATCATATAGTGGCAGGAAGTGGGGATGTCTGTCATGAGTTTTGTTTGGCCAGTAATTTGGGACAATTAGGATCATAGGCACTCAACTGTGAGGGATTGGTCTTGAACTGAGTGGGGAGAATCAAGATTTTACAGAAGATTGCAGGTCAAGAGGTGCAATGAATGAGGGGCACTTAAGTGGAGGTAGATGGAAAATCCTACACCGAATTTGGGCTTCCCAGGTGGCTGAGTGGTAAAGAATCCTCCTGCCAATGCAGGAGACATGGGTTCAATCCCTGGGTCAGGAAGATCGCTTGGAGAAGGAAATTGCAACCCATTCCAGTATTCTTGCCTGGGAAATCTCATGGACAGATGAGCCTGGTGGCCCTACAGTCCATGGGGTCACAAAAGAGTCGGATGTGACTTAGTGACTGAATAACACCACCTGAATTTATATTAACCTTACATCCTGAAACTCTGCTATAATCATTATTAGTTCCAAGAGGGGGTTTGTTTGTTTGTTTTTGGCCGATTCTTTTGGGTTTTGTACAAAGACAATCATGTCACCTGTTAACAAAGACAATTTTACTTCTTCCTTCCTGATCAGTGTAACTTTCATTTCCTTTTCTTGTCTTATTGCATTAGCTAGAACTTCAGTATGATATTGAAAAGGAGTGGAGAGAGGTGACATCCTTGCTTTGTTCCTGATCTTAGTAGGAAAAGTTCCAGTTTCTCACCATTAAGTACTATGTCAGCTGTAGGATTTTTTAGGAAAATGTTCTCTATCAGGTTGAGGAAGTTCTCTTCTATTCCTAGTTTGCTGAGAGCATTTATCATGAATGGGTGTTGGATTTTGTCAAATTCATTTTCTATATTCATTGATATGACCATCAGATCAGATCAGTCACTCAGTCATGTCCGACTCTTTGCGACCCCATGAATCGCAGCACGCCAGGCCTCCCTGTCCATCACCAACTCCCGGAGTTCACTCAGACTCACTCACGTCCATCGAGTCAGTGATGCCATCCAGCCATCTCATCCTCCGTCGTCCCCCTCTCCTCTTGCCCCCAATCCCTCCCAGCATCAGAGTCTTTTCCAATGAGTCAACTCTTCGCATGAGGTGGCCAAAGTACTGGAGTTTCAGCTTTAGCATCATTCCTTCCAAAGAAATCCCAGGGCTGATCTCCTGCAGAATGGACTGGTTGGATCTCCTTGCAGTCCAAGGGACTCTCAAGAGTCTTCTCCAACCACCACAGTTCAAAAGCATCAATTCTTCGGCGCTCAGCCTTCTTCACAGTCCAACTCTCACATCCGTACATGACCACAGGAAAAACCATAGCCTTGACTAGACAAACCTTTGTTGGCAAAGTAAAGGATTTTTATTCAGCCTGTTGATATGACAGATTAACATTGATTTTCGGAACTTTCCTGTGCTAATTTTCTTAGACACTGTGCTCCCAATGCAGGCAGCCCAGTTCCATCCCTGGTCAGGGAACTAGAACCCACATGCCACAACTAAAAAAAAAAAGATCTGGCATTCTGCAACTAAAACCCAGCAGAGCCAAATGAATAAATAATTATAAAAATTAACTGATTTTCTAGTGTTGAATCTGTGCTGCATACCTGGGGTAAATCCCCTTTGGTTGTAGAGTATAGTCCTTTTTATATGCTGTTGGATTTGATTTGCTAATACTTTGTTGAGCTCCACTTGGATTTAAAGGAGAAAAGTCAGTTGCATAATTACAGGATGGTGAAACTCTGATATGGCCACAGTTCATGATGAAAACTCCGGGGGTGTCTGTAAACTCCCCTTGTAGGTGGGCTGCTGCAAATGTAAATGCCATCTTGGGATGAATGAACACAATGGGTGGCCAGGCCAAGGAGAAAAGGCCTGTCTCTTTGCGGTCAGACTATATCTGGAATTGGGTGTTCCGATCTGGCAGCCCCACAGAGGGAGACAATGCCGGGCTGGACCCGCCCCAGAGAAGAGCTGCCTCACCCTCCAGCGTCCTCCCCCTCGGCTCCCTGCCCAGGGACAGCTGGCCCTAACCTGGCTCCCTGACTCCGGACCCTTCCTTTCACACCCCTTGCCTCCAGATTTCCAAAACTTTAACTCCGACTTCCGCCGAAACTTCCGTTTTGACGCAGTTTCCGACGGAGCTTCTCACTTCCTAACTGAGTTCTGGTGCCCACGGAACAGGGTTTTAGTCTTGGCTGAGCCTTTCATTTATCATTCTCTAAAATTATCTTATTTGCTTCCCTATTTATTATCTGCCTTCTCCCTCGGGAATGCAAGCTCAGTGAGGACAGGGACTTCGCCACTCCTGTATCCCTGACTCCCCAAACAGAGCCCCGCATAGAGTGGATGCTTAGGAAATGTTTGTTAAAGGAATAAATGTGTGGTCTGGGGAGTAGGGAGTTACTGCTCCTTTCAAGGCCTGTTTCCCCATCTGCAGAATGAGGGAGTTGGACTCCATGTCTCTGGTCCTTGCAAATCTAACATTCTTAAATTCAGTGGTGGGGGTGGGGGGAGAGTGGAGGGGAGGGGCACTGCCTGATGGTCCAGTGGCTAAGACTCCACACTCCCAATGCAGGGGACACAGGTTCGATCCCTGGTCAGGGAACTAGATCCCACATGCTGCAACTAAAGCAGCAACAAAGATCAGAGAGGCCGAGTGCTGCAACTAAGACCTGGCACAGCCAAAAAAAAAATTAAAATAAATATTAAAAATTTTCCCATGAGAAGAGGTTCCTCCAGGCCCTCAAACACCCCATCTCTGAGGCCAGAGACTGATCCTGTGGCTGGTGGAAGGAGGATTTGAGCTGTCACATGGCTCCCTTTACTCCAGGCTGGACTTGAGGGGCCATGTGGTGATCTGCCTGCAAGACACCCAACCCACTGACATGGGACATTATCAGTGCTTGTCCCTGCCAGAAAGTCGCCGTGCATACACCCCAGATGTCTTTTCATTCTCCACTGGGGCCACTGCAAACAGCACAGCTTGTCATTCTGTTCTAGACACACTCTTAGGATGAGCAGGGGGCACCTACACACTGGCCAATGTAAGCAACCCAGCACCCCTGGGAGGGCTTTCCAAACCAGGGAGATGAAGTCCAGACTCCCAGATGCGGTCTTCAAGGCCCTGGCCTAGCTGCCCAGCCCACTTCCCCAAGGCCCATAAACAGGGATTCCCTGGTGGCTCAATGGTAAAGAATCCCCCAGTCAATGCAGGAGACATGGGTTCAATCCCTGCTCCAGGAAGATCCCACATGCCACGAGGCAACTAAGCCCATGCTCCCACGACTACTGAACCTGTGCTCCAGAGCCCAGGAGCCGCGACTACTGAAGCCCACATGCCCTAGAGCCCATGTTCCACCACAAGAGAAGCCACCGCAACGAGAAGCCTGCTCACTGCAACTAGAGAGTAGGCCCCACTCAACAGCTAGAGAAAAGCCCACACGGCAACAAAGACCCAGTGCAAACAGAAATAAATAATTTTTTTTTAAAGCCCATAAACAGATTCCAAACCCTCCAAAGACTGACACAGGATAGCTCCCTAGGTCCTGCTTCTGCATTTGCTCTGGCTGTCCCTTCTTCCTAGAGTGCCCTTCCCTTTCACTTGCCTGCGCCCATAACTCCCTCATCCTTTGTGACTCAACTGAAAAGGCACATCTTTCCTTTCCCTGGTCTGGAAGTCCCCATTCAGCCACCCGAACTCCCATAGCACAGTCAATTCCCTTCTTTATTTATTTATCTTTATTGGAATATAATTGCTTTATAATATTGTGTTAGTTTCTGCTCCCTTCTTTAGGGCGGACATCTCTGTCTCCTCATATCATAGCTTCTGTGCCCCTGTCTCCCCAGCTATCAACTCTCGGAAGGCAGGATGCATAGCTGGTGCATCTTTATGTCCTACTCAGGGCTAGCTCAGCTTCTGACTTAGGAACAGAATGAATGGATGGACGGGTGGGTAGACGGATGGATGAAACCTTTCAGAATCCATCTTATTCCAAGAAAGATCTATATCCAAGCCTCATCCACTCACTGAGTGTCTGCCAAGTGCCCAGGCCTGGGACCAGCCGTGGTGATCTGGACAGAGTTCCTGCTCTCTCGGCATTTTGGTCTGGTGAAGGAGATAAACAAAGAAATTAGGCCAATAAACAAGTGATTAAGAATTATGATAAATAATGTCAAGGAAAATACATCATCATGGAAAGTACAAGGGACTAGGACAGAGAGATGAGGAGGAGAAGTTCTCTTGGAGAAGGGACATTAGAGGCTTGATGGGAAAGTGAGCAGGAAGAGCCATGTGAAGAGATAGGAGACAAGAGCTCCAGAGAGAGCAAAGATCCAAAGGCAGACGTGAGTTCAGTGGTCAAGAAGCTGGAAGGAGGCCAGAAGGACTGGGGCAGAGTCAGCAGGGAGAATAGATCAGCAGACAAAGGTGAAGAGGTATAGACAGAGGCTGGATCACCAGGGCCTTGGAGGCCACCAAAAGAAGTTTAGGTTTTATTCTAAGCACAATAGGACATTACTGGAGAAATTTAAGCAGGAGAAACAATATGATTAGTTTCTTATTTTTAAAACAGTACCCACTGAGACCTCCCGTGATCCACTGGCTAAGATCTTATGTTCTCAAGGCAGGGGGCCCAGATTTGATTTCTGGTCAGGGAGCTAGATCCCACAGGACACCACTAATGATCCTGCCACAACGAAGATAGAAGATCCTGTGTGCCGCAACTAAGACCTGGCACAGATAAATAAATAAAATATTTTTTTTAATGTTTACATAAACCAGCACCCACTGCTTCTTTACTAGACTGGTTTGGAGAGGGCAGGGGCAAAAGCAGGCAGCTATTGCAAGAAAATGTTGTGATACGGACCGGGGTGGGTGAGGGGAAACAGAGGTTGTGTGTTTTGGAGATGTTATTAACAGAACTTTGGACAGGCCGAATATAGAGATGAGGGAGAAGAAGAATTCACAAAGACGTCTCAGCTTTTGATTTGAGCAAATTTGAGGCTTGGATGGATGGTGGTACCATCTCCTGGGTTGAGGAAGAGGGTGAAAAAGACAGTGACCTTGAGAAACCTAACCTTGGGGTTGATGTCAGAAATGTGGGCGGTCTTGGGTGGACTGTGTCCTGAAGCTTAATAGTTGACTGTAACCCCTTTCGGGAGTGAAACCTCTTCTCCATAGTGGCTGTACCAGTTTACATTCCCACCAATAGTGTAGTAGGGTACCTTTTTCTCCACACCCTCTCCAGAATTATTTATCTAGACTTTTTAGCAATGTTGAATACTTCTTCATGTGCATTTTGGTCATCTGTATATCTTCTTTGGAGAAATGTCTATTTAGATCTTCTGCCCATTTTTTATTGGATTATCTGTTTGAGAATATATTTCTGTTATCTTTTTATTTTATATTGGAGTATAGTTGATTTGGGGCTTCCCTGATGGCTCAGTGGTAAAGAATCCGCCTGCCAATACAGGAGATGAGGGGTCGATCCCTGGGTCAGAGGATCTGCTGGAGAAGGAAATGGCAACCCACTCCAGGATTCTTCCCTGGGAAATCCCATGGACAGAGGAGCCTGGCAAGCTATAGTCCATGGAGTTGCAGAAAGTGTCAGAAAGGACTTAGGGTCTACACAGCAACAACACACTTGATTTACAATGTTATGTTAGTTTCGGGTATACAGCAAAGTGATTCAGTTATACATATACATGTATCTCTTCTTTTTCAAATTCTTTTCCCATTAGGTTGTTACATATTATTGAGCAGAGTTGTCTGTGCTATAAGCAGGTCCCTGGGCAAATGTTTCATTCCAGATGCTACTGGTTGCTTGCCTATTATTATCCACATAGTGGGGTCCAGTAGCCAGTTGAGTATTTCAGTCTAGAGTTCAGAGGAGAGAGTTACCATACTCCTATAACACAATCTACAGTCATAGGAATGATGCCATCCAGACCCAGACAGAGCCCTGGGGCGAGGAAGAGGGACAAACACAAAGGTCATTGAGAAGGAACAGCCAGAGAGGCAGGAAGTAAAGCATGGGTGAGCTGTCATGGAGGCTGAGCGGGTAGAGCCTGCCCAGAAGCGGGCCACGGCCAACTGGGTTGAATGTTTCTAAGAGGTTGAGGGAGGTGAAGACAGAAACGTGTGCAGCAGACTTGGCAGCATCGAGACTGCTAGTGACTTGACAAAAGCCACTTCCGTGGAGTGTGGGAGGTGACACACGCCAGGTTGGAGTGTTTTGGAGAGGGAATAAAAGGTAAGGAAGTAAAGACAGCTGGTGTAGACACTTTCCAAGAAGTTTGTCCATGAAGAGAGGCAGAAAAATAGAGCGAGAGTGAAGGGAGGTGAGAGTTCCCTTGGGGTCCGCAGCTAAGACTCTGTACTCCCAATGCAGGGGACCTGGGTTGGTTCCATCCCTGGTCAGGGAATTAGATCTCACATGCCATGTCTCTAAGATCCTGCATGCCACAACTTAAAAAAAAAAAAAAATTCCATCTGCCACAACGAAGATCGAAGATCCTTGTGCCTCAGCTAAGATCCGGTGCAGCCAGATAAATCAATAAAAATAAAACATCTCTTTAAAAAGAAGGAAGGGAGGCGTGGAGGCAGGAGGGTGCTTTCTGTCACCGCTACCATTATTTTGAAGATGGGAAAGCCTGGTCACTGAGAGGGAGGGGCTGGTGGTGGGAGAAGGAGAAGATACATAAAGGAGGAGGCCCTTTGGAAGACAAGTGGAATGAGGGGCCCAAGCCGAAGTGGAAGTCCTGGTCTTGCCTCTTCTGTTGGTAGGATGGAGGAGGAAGAGGCGGGCAGTGAGGCTAGGTCCATTGGTTTGACTGTGTGTCATGGATCCTGTGTGTGAAGACAGACCAAGTCATCAGCTGGGAGCACTGTGGAGAGGATGGGGAGGGGACAGTTGGAGGAAAGAAGAGAAAGCACGAAATAGTTCTCAAAAAGAAGAAAAGTGAGACTCACAGGGAAACCTATACTTGGAGTGTGGCACTCAGGGAAAACCTGGGCTTATAATCACAAAGGCAATGGGAACCCAGCCAGGTCCTGCCTTGGCAGCAGTAGCACCCAGCAGCTCAGGGCCCTGACTCCGGCAGAGCATAGCTGGGCTACCAGGTAGATGAAGGTTCCCGCTGGTGAGGGGCGGAGAGAAGGCTGTACTTAAGGGTATTTGCTTTTCTTTCTTTCTTTTAAAAACTGGACTGCCAGGGAAGCCCCCAAGGGAATATTTTTTACTATTATAGTGTAAGCATTTTATTGTTCAGTCGCTAAGTCATGTCCAACTCTTTGCAACCCCATGGACTGCAGTGCACCAGGCTTCCCTGTCCTTCACTATCTCCTGGTTTGCTCAAACTCATGTCCATTGAGGCAATGATGGCGTCCAACCATCTTGTCCTCTGTTGCCCCCTTCTCCTCCTGCCCTCAATCTTTTCCAGTGAGTCAGCTCTTCGCATCAAGTGGCCAAAGTATTTGAGTTTCAGCTTCAGCATCAGTTCTTCCAATGCATATTCAGGGTTGATTTCCTTTAGGATTGACTGGTTTGATCTCCTTGCCATCCAAGGGACTCTCAAAAGTCTTCTCCAAAGCCACAATTCAAAAGCATTTTATTATAAAGGATAATAAAAGGTAAAAATGAAGAGCCAGATGAAAAGGTACACAGAGAGAAGTCTGGAAGGATTCCAAGCATAGACTCTTTGGTTCCCCAACAGTATTTTCAAGGAGGGATTATGATGGCTCTTGTAACTGAGGCTGGAAGAGGGAGGTGAAGTCTGAGGGGCTGATGGAGAGGGAGGAATCTCAGGGTCAAGGGCAGAAAACAAGGAGAAGCTCAAGGATTACACAACCTGGCACTTGAGCTGAGTAGTAGGAGGTGGGGGAGGGGAGTGCTCAAAGCAGCCATATCAGAGGAGATCCAGTTTCTGTTCATGATTTTAGTTCAGAGTGGGCTCAAAGGAGAAATAACTCAGGTGGAAGAGCCCTCTCATTCATTCATTCGATAAATTCTTCTTCAGCATCAGGCACACAGGTGATCCAAAGGAGAAATCCACTCAGCCAGGGTTACCAGGGAAGGCGTCCTGGAGGTGGTGGTTCATGTGTAGGTTGAGCCTGGAAGGACAAATTAAAGCTTTCCAGGGTGACAAAAAGAAGGAGTGCTTCAGGAGGCACGGGCTTCAGTGAAAATTTGTGTGGCCCATTTGTGAAAATGGAAGTAACATGGCTAGAGGGTGGGTGCGTGTAGAGAAGGGCTGGGTGGCGAGGCAGGAATCGGGTCATGGAGGGCCTGGGAGCCACATGGAGGAATGCAGACGCACTTTTTAAATAAACTTTTTATTATGCATTGGGGTCTAGCCGATTAACAATGTTATGATAGTTTCAGGTGAACAGCAAAGGGACTCAGCCATACATGTACATGTATGCATTCTTCCCCAAACTCCCGTTCCATGCAGGCTGCCACGTAACATTAAGCAGAGTTCCCTGTGCTTTATAGCAGGCCCTTGTCGGTTATGGATGCATTATTAATCCAGCGAAGGGTTAAGCAGAGGGTGACCTGAACAGATTTATGACTTTAGAAATGGGGGTAGAGACTTCCCTGGTGGTCCATGGTTAAGACTCCACTCTCCCAATGCAGGGGGCCGGGGTTCGATCCCTGGTCAGGGAACTAGATCCCACATGCCACAGCTAAAGATCCCTCACACTGCAACTAAGACCCAGTGCAGCCAAATAAATAAAAATAATTTTTTTAAAAAAGAAATGGGGATGGTGGATTGGAGGAGAGCCAGGTGGGAGGCAGGGAGGCAGATGGGAGGCTGTTTGAATGCAGCAGGTGAGGGGTGATGAAGCACCTCCTGCAGGATGGAGAGACAGGTGGGTGCTGGAAGGAGCCTCGGCGAGGTTGGGAACTGACCAGATGTGCCACTGGGATGATTTTGGCCATCACCAACCAAAACTGTTGCCTCCACTGGCCTAGCCAAGGAGGGCATCCACCCACTCATATAACACAGCAACCAGATGCTAAGTGGCTCCAGGGCTGGTGAAGAGGGGAGGAGGAAGCAGGGAATTTAGGACCAAGTGCAAATTCCAAAGGGAGGGATGAGGAGTCCACTGGGGGCCAGCTAGGGGCCAGCAGGAGGAAGTGCCAGGCTAGCTGTGCCAGCTGTGGGTCCCGTACCAATGTGCCAGGCACCAGTTCAGGGTGACCCCAAGCCCTGGTCTCTGAGGATTCTGGTAGGGGAGACAGACACCCATCACACAAGCAGAGCATGAGTCACCATTGACCTAAGAGCTGTGAAGGCTACACAAGAAGAGGAGCCATGACTTGACCTGTCTTGGGGCCACTGCAGAGAGTGTGAACAGAAACCATGAAAGGAGGGGGATGGTGATTGTTCCCAGAGCAGAGGAGAAGGGCACAGGGAGAGGTGCCTGCTGTGAAAAACAAAACCAAAAACAGGGCTGCAGACCAGGCCTTGGAGAAGCAGCATCTTCCAGGGGCAGGAAGAAAGAGCTCACAGAGCAGATGTAGAGAGAGCAGCCTGATGGGGAGGCCGCACTCCTCTCAAGAACAAAGGCTATGGGGACTTCCCTGCTGGTCCAGTGGCTAAGGCTCAGCACTCCCAGTGCAGGGGGCCTAGGTTCGATCCCTGGTCAGGGCTTCCCAGGTGGCTCCATGGTGAAGAATCCACCTGCCAATGCAGGAGACGTAGGAGACATGGGTTCGATCCCTGGGTCAGGAAGAGCCCCTGAAGGAGGAAATGGCGATCCACTCCAATATTCTTGCCTGGAGAATCCTATGGACAGAGGAGCCTGGCAGGCTACAGTCCATAGGGTTGCAATGAGTCAGATATGACTGAGCAACTGAGCATGCACGCATGGGAAACTAGATCCCACATGCCACAAGTAAAGACTGTGCATGCCACACAAACAAATATTTCAAAAGACCAGGCAAAAATAAATTAATATTTAAAAAGAAGGAGAGGCTATGGCCGGGAGATGCTTGAGGGAGGGTCAGCTGCGCAGAGACCACCAGGTCTGACTGCTGGGGGCTCTGGTGACTCTGGCCAGCAGTTTCCACCCGTGCTGGGGCCCCGGTTGGACAGTTTGTCTCTGGTTTTCTGTCATCCCACTTTGATGTTGTTGTTCAGTCTCTCAGTTGTGTCTGACTCTTTGTGACCCCATGAACTGCAGCACACCAGGCTTCCCTGTCCTTCACTGTCTCCTGGAGTTTGCTCAAACTCATGTCCATTGAGTTGGTGCCCATCCAACCATCTCATCCTCTGTCATCCCCTTCTCCTCCTGCCCTCAACCTTTTCCAGCATCAGGGTCTTTTCCAATGAGTCGGCTCTTCCCTTCAGGTGGCCAAAGTACTGGAGCTTCAGCTTCAGCATCAGTCCTTCCAATGAATATTCAGGGTTGATTCCCTTTAGGATTGATTGGTTTGATCTCCTTCACTTCGGCTCCTGTAAAGGAGGGAGGGGGCAGCATCAGGCCAGAGAATTGTGCCAAGTGGGGCCCATGAACCGGGAGGGTGCTCATTGGCCATGGTCTCTTCAGGGCCATCTGGCAGGTCAATGTCTTCTGTTCGGACAGTGAGACCAGTGATGGGGATGAAGGAGAGAAGGTGTGTGGCAAATGGTGGGTACAATTGTGGGGTCAGTGTGAGGAGGGGTTTCAAGCTGGGTGTGCGCACTTCTGTGTGTGCACAAGTGCACACGTGCGTGTCCGTGCACACACACTCCCACGCACACGACAGGGCCGATGAGCAGCTGAGGGATGGGGCGGGCAGGAATGAGCAAAGTCATCCCCGTGGAAACACGACTCCCCGGGTGATGGGAGGGAGCAGCTGGGCAGTCAGGCAGGGGGGTGTGGCCTGCTCTGCCCAATGGTTCCGGCCGCTCCCCGGGCCGCCCTCCCCACCTGTTGACCAAGCCTGAGGAAGTGCCCGCACTGGCCTGGGCACTGCTCAGGCGTCTGGGCCCACTGTGACAGAGCTGCCCTCCGGTGTAGCCCTGGGTATCTTTGGGGCTTCTGTCCATGGGGGCCTTGGGAAGGCTGTGTGTGACCAGGTGGCTGGGGTGTCCCTGCGTCCGTCTCCCCAGGGCCTTTGCCATAAGTTCCACAAAGAACAGGCTCAAGAAGGCTTTGGGCGAGGAGAGGGGTAGTAGCAACCAAGGGACTGGCCAGAAGACACAGTGTGTCGCTCTTATGGGCCTCCAAGCCTCCTAGTAGGCGCCCCTCTATCCGCCCGGTTCATACAGGGACCACCAGCCAAAAGCAGTCCCTGGGAGCTCCGGTCCTGCCCCCACCATTGAAACTGTCTGTCTCTTTCTCCCCAGGACCGTACCCATGTGTCCTGCTCTTCCATGTTAACACCTGCAGGCTCTCCTGACATGGCCCCACACACACACCTTGCATTTTCTTGCTCCAGTTCTCCCTCCCTGCCCATAGGTTAGATCCCATGGGTCGTGGAGGAGGAAGCTATTGGGACTATCCCCAGAGCCTGGGAATCTTCCTTCTTCCCGCTCCCCATCCAGCATCACACCTCCCCAAAGCTCAGGTCAAGGCGCTACATGTTCACACATCTTCCTTGTCTCCTCCCTCCAGGCAAGATATGGTGAATAGTGGCAGGTACACGCACTCTCCTCCTTCATGCCCCAGGCAGACATCACTAATCAATCCCAGCAGTCTCCTTGCACCGAGTCTGTCTCCAGCCCACATGGTCTTTGCCCACATCTCCAAGCAGCCAAGAGCAGCTGGTCCACATCAGCCCTCAAGATGAAATCCGTTTGCCATTCCTGCTTTAGGCTGACCCCGCCGGGGCCCTCACCTCGGCCCATCCTCTGGGTCTGCCCTCATATCCGATTCCTTTCTGCCTCACTGCAGGGTCGAGGTCACAGGGCTATAGCCAGCTGTGGTTTTCTCTGTTCCCCGTAGGCCGAAGCCACACAGTTCCCAGAACTCGGGCCCAGGAGGCAGTTGAAGGCACGGGGGCGTTGGCCACAAGTCCCCAAGGGAGAAGAGGACCTGGTTGGTTTTCTGTCAGTGCAGAGGGGAGCCAACCCCCTGCTGGGGCGAGTGTGGTGCAGGGCTCGGGGGGTGATGCTCTGTGTCCAGCATTTGTGCAATAGCAGCACCCGCAGGCACACCCTCCAGTTCCGACAGCGCCAACCTGCCCGCCCTGGCCCCAGGGCAGGCGGGAGGTGAGTAGCGGGACCGCAGGCCCAGGGCGGGGTGGCTGCCCAGCACCCCGGGGGCTGCACACTACAGCTGCCCCAGCTGCCCGCCGCCCTGCTGGCCCCTGAGCCCAGGATGCGAAGATGGCCAAGGCGTCTCTGCCCACGGTGGTGCCTCTGGGCCCCGAGAGCCTACGCCCCTTCACCCGGGAGTCCCTGGCAGCCATAGAGCGCCGGGTGTTGGAGGAGGAGGCCCGGCAGTTGCGGAACAAGCAGATGGAGATCGAGGAAACCGAGCAGAAGCCGCGCAGCGACATGGAGGCTGGCAAGAACCTGCCGCTCATCTACGGGGACCCCCCGCCGGAGCTCATTGGCATCCCCCTGGAGGATCTGGATCCCTACTACAGCGACAAGAAGGTCCGCGCCGGGGAGGCCTCCCTCCACCTGTCTGTCTCTGATCCATCCGTCTGCCTGTCCCAGGCCTCACAGCTCTCTCCCTGCCGCAGACCTTCATCGTGCTCAACAAGGGCAAGTCCATCTTCCGCTTCTCAGCCACTCCTGCTCTCTACATCCTGAGCCCCTTCAGCATCGTCAGACGCTGCGCCATCAAGGTGCTCATCCACTCATATCCTGGAGGAGTGGGGCGAGCGCAGGGGCGGGGAAAGGCAGGCAGGGGTCAGGGATGGGCGAGAACGGGGCGCTCTGGGTGAGGAGGCCCTCTGTCCTCCTCTCCTCCCCACCTGCTCCCTCACTTTCCTTGACCCTCCCCCCAACGCTGTTCAGCATGTTCATTATGATCACCATCCTGACCAACTGCGTGTTCATGACCATGAGCGACCCGCCTTCCTGGTCCAAGCACGTGGAGTAAGTGCCCCGCCCCCACTTCCCCTGGTTCCCCAGTGTCTCCGCTGGGAAGATGCCCCAAATGACCATTGCTCTGTGTTCCAGGGGGACAAACACTGTCCCTGTCACTCCATCAGCACCCTAAGTCCCCAGAGTGGCACACATCGCCACTCTCAACGATGTCCTCAGCCCCCCGGGCCCTCCCTCCCAGGAGGCCCGCCTCTGCCACCCACATCCTGGCCCAGGTGTGACACGCCTGGCCCTGGCCTGCCCTCTCCCTGCCAGGTACACCTTCACAGGGATCTACACCTTCGAGTCCCTCATCAAGATCCTGGCCCGAGGCTTCTGCATCGATGACTTCACATTCCTCCGGGATCCCTGGAACTGGCTGGACTTCAGCGTCATCATGATGGCGTGAGCAGGGGTCCCTGGGGGGCGTCGGGAGGCTGATGCGAGGGAAAGGAGGGGGCCAGCCCTTGGAGAGGGCAGCTGAGTGGGCTGGGTGACCCTCTGAGGCTGGGCTGCAGGGCTGTGGTCTGGCGTGCAGACAGTGGGCTGAACCTTTCAGGAGCTGTCACTCTCCGGGTCTGACTTGGAAGATGTCCATCCGGGTGCCCCTCCACACAGTACATACGACCTGGGCCCCCAGGCCCCCACCCACTGGGAGAACTGGGCTGCCCTTGCCACTCCCCCACGCCTCAGCAAAGCCCCTGCAGTGTCTTTCCCACTTCTCGGGCCCCAGTAGGAGCCTGTGGTCCCTGACCTGTCCCCTTGCATCTCCACGGTAACTCCAAATACAAGGATTCCTTGGGAATCCTCGTTCTGGGGCTCGTTCTGCACCATTACCCACCCCTTGACTCTGACACAGCCCTTGCCCCCAACCCCCACCCAGGTACCTGACGGAATTTGTGGACTTGGGCAACATCTCAGCGCTGAGAACCTTCCGGGTGCTGCGGGCCCTGAAAACCATCACGGTCATCCCAGGTACAGGGGAGGAGCAGGGACCCTTTGCCTGGGCCAGCTGGCCTGCCCCCTCACCCATGTCTGGAACGGTGCACTCAAGTTCTGGGAGCCTGACCCAGGGTCATAACCGTCCCAGGTGGCATAGCACCCACATCAAAGCCTGGACACAGAGTGGGGGGGTCCAGTGTGTCTACAGGGAGAAGAAGAGGCCCCAAGTGGGAGGATGGGCTTTGAGAGGCAGCATAGCAAAGTGGTTAGAGCACAGACTCTGGAGCCAGACTGCCTGGGTTCAAGTCCCATCTCTACCACTTCCTGACTTTGACCTTGGTTAAACGGCTACCCTGTCTGCTTCAGTTTCCATATCTGTAAACTGGGAATAATGACAGTACTGCTCACTCAGTTATTATGAGAATTCAAAGCCTTGATAGCAATAAGGTGCTTCAAGCCATGCCTGGCACTGGGAGGTCATGGTGGTTTAATCCCTAAGTCGTGTCCGACTCTTGGCAACCCCATGGACTCTAGCTCACCAGGCTTCTCTGTCCATGGGATTCTCCAGGCAAGAACACCGGAGTGGGTTGCCATCTCCTTCTCCAGGGGATCTTCCCCACCCAGGGATCGAACCTGAGTCCCCTGCATTGCAGGGAATTCTTTACCAACTGAGCTACCAGGGAAGCCCTGGCATAGGGTTCATGTTTTAAATAAAATAAACAGACTGGGTAGAGCAGAGCACTCCAGCTGAGACACAGAGGGACTCAGTGATGGAAAGTCCACACCCTGAGAGCTCAACAGTGAACCCACCACATACCCACTGAGCCATGAGGCCAAGGCAGTTCCAAAGTAATGCATCGAGAAAAGCATGAAATAAATAGAATCTGGATCATCCAGACCCTCAAAAAACCATGTGAAGAAACTGGAGAAGGTTCATTAAAGGAGAGAAGTGTAGTCACTCAGTCATGTCCAACTTTTTGCAACTCCATGGACTGTAGCCAGCCAGGCTCATCTGTCCATGGAATTCTCTAGGCAAGAATACTGGAGTGGGTTGCCATTTCCTTCTCCAAAAGGAGAGAAAGATGATCTGAAAGGCATGGAGAACAGGCTTTGGGAGACAGGGAAGGTGTCTTAATGCTAGGAAGTACCTTAGTTTTCTCTAGTCCAAAGCCCTTGTGAATTGCAGTAGAGGAAGGAGGGACCCCCAGAGAGAAGGCAACACGGCATGTTAGCCACTGAGTCGAGGCCACAATACCTGCCCTCACTGCACACTTCTGCATCCTCAGAGCCCGTAGGGCTTTTATGATGAAGCTGCTGAGCATCTGTCTTCATACCAGGATAAGAAAAGGAAATAAATATTGAAGTGAGAGACACCCTGATTAGGCCCAAGGAAGAAGTTATGGTTCTTCCATAAATGATGGAATCTAAGCCTGAAATTCTATACAATCATGCTATGCCTTTGCCGGTTCAGAGGGGCAGAATGTGATGATATTGCAAAGTCAGCCTAGAGCTTCTCAGAGTGAACCCTGCTGTTCCTTGGGTGTTAACAGGCTAAAAGAGAAAGGGTTCTGTGTCAAATAAGGTGAAACGTGGTATTAAAAAGTTTTTGTTTCTGCAGAACTTTTCCCAGCCTCTGGTAGGATAATCTACATAAGGACCCTCCAGAAGGGTAACACAGGGTTGGTTGTTGTTGTTGTTGAATCGCTAAGTGGTGTCTGACTCTTTGCGACCCTATGGACTGTATGTAGCCTACCAGGCTCCTCTATCCATGGGATTCTCTGAGCAAGAATACTGGAGTGGCTGCTATGCCCTCCTCAAGGGGATCTTTCTGACCCAGGGATCGAACCCACATCTCGTTCATTGGCAGGCAGATTTTTTATCACTGAGCAACTATGGAAGTGCTACAGAGTTCAGCCTTCCAAAAACACGATTGAGCCCCTTTCATGAAGGGCGCAGCTTGTGAGATTAGTGTTCTGTGAACACTTTGGGAGTCCTGACTTAGTGACATTTATTAAGTTACACTGTGTGCCTGAATGTTGTTGCTCTCCTGTGTTAGGCAACACCTGTGGAGTCTTCATAGTCCATTCTTCTAGTGGCTGAGATTTGGTGGCCATTGGAAGGCTCAAGACGGAGATTGTAGTCAGAGATAGATGGGGCTGATTTGGGAAGGCTTCAGGGAAGTAGCGCCGTAAGTAAGCCAAGGCTGGAAGGAGATGGAGCAGGCAGAGGCTCGGAGGGGCTGAGTCGGTGAGTCACCCCCTGCCACACTCTCCCGCTCTCTGTGATCAGGGCTGAAGACCATCGTGGGGGCCCTGATCCAGTCGGTAAAAAAACTCTCGGACGTGATGATCCTCACTGTCTTCTGCCTGAGCGTCTTTGCCCTGGTGGGGCTGCAGCTCTTCATGGGAAACCTGCGGCAGAAGTGTGTGCGCTGGCCCCCGCCCTTCAATGACACCAACTCCACGTGGTATGGCAACGACACGTGGTACGGCAACGACACCTGGGGCGGCAATGACACCTGGGGCGGCAACGACACCTGGGGCGGCCAGGAGAGCTGGGCCGGCAACTATACCTTTGACTGGGATGCCTACATCAGTGATGAAGGTAAGAAGGGAGGGTGGGAGGCCAGTGGGGTCTTTCCTAGCCCCATTGGCAGCCCTTGTGTGAGACAAAGAACATGAGGAAGGGGCTTCCCGGGTGGTCCAGTGGCTAAGACTCCATGCTCCCAACGCAGCGGGGCCCGGATTTGATCCCTGGGTGGGGGAACTAGATCCCACGTGCCCCAACTAAGTTCTCATGCTGCAACTAAAAATCCAGCATGCTGCAATGAAGGTCCCATGTGCTAAGACCCCACGTGGCCAAATACATAAATAATTTAAAAAAAAAAAAAAAAAAAGATCATGGGGAAGACCTGAGTGTAAATCCATCACGTAACAGCTCGGGCAACCTCTGACAAATTGCTTCATCTTCCTGACTCTCAGAATCTTTACCTATAAAATAAAGACCACAATGCTTCTCTCAAGTTTCCCTGGTGGCTCAGTGGTTAAGAATCTACCTGCCAATGCAGGAAACCTGGGTTTGATCCCTGGGTTGGAAAGACCCCTGGAGAAGGAAATGACAATCTGCTCTAGTATTCTTGCCTGGGAAATCCCATGGACAGAGGAGCCCGGCGGGCTACAATCTATGGGGTTGCAAAAGAGTCGAACCCAACTTGGCAACTAAACAACAACAGCTACCCTCTCAAAGGGTTTACAGCAAACAAGGGTAACAGCAAACACCAAATTGTTTGGAAAATCCTAAAGCTTTGGCTAGGAAAAGCAACAATCCCGATGTGCGGGCTCCTTGTTCTCCTTCATCGTCCTGGCAGGGCCAGCAGCAGGCACCCACATCCCGTTCACATACCCAGACTTCACAGGCGCACACACAAGAGAGCGTTCTCATGAAGCCACTCCTAGTCCACATGGCGCCTCCTGGCAGCTTAGAAAATGGACATGGAGTCGCCAGCTTAGAAATGCCACCTTCTTCAACTTGGCATCCTGGATTCTAGCCCCCCACTCACTCCTCCACTGGGGGTCCCGCTCAGGTATGTGGTAGCCCCAGGCACACGCATACATGTCCCCCCATCTCCCTCTGTACCCCCACTATACCCCCCACAAGGCACTGCGCTGACAGTAAAATGTATCTACCCAGAGAGCTTAGGACTTGGAGCTGCCCTTACAGGAGAAGGAAGAAAACAGATAGCTAATGAGAACATGCTGTATCACTCAGGTGAAAGTGAAAGTCGCTCAGTCGTGTCTGAGTCTTTGTGACCCCATGGACTAAACAGTTCATGGAATTCTCCAGGCCAGAATACTGGAGTGGGTAGCCTTTCCCTTCTCCAGGGGATCTTCCCAACCCAGGGATCGAACCTAGGTCTCCCGAATTGCAGGCAGGTTTTTTATCAGCTGAGCCATCAGGGAAGCCCATGTAGCACAGGGAATGCTACTTAATGCACTGTGGTGACCTGAATGGGAGAGAAGTCCAAAAGGGACTCCATGTATATATGGAGTATGTATGTGGCAATGGATATGTATGCGTGTGTGTGTGTGGCTGATTCATTTTGCTGTACAGTGGAAGCTAACACAACTAAAGCAACTATACTCCAGTAAAAATTAATTTTTTTAAAAAAAGGAGCGGGAAGGGGCGCCCCCAGAGCATCCATGTGGCGGTGCCCGTGGTCCACACAGATGTGTCCACGGGTGTGCAGTGGGCACTCTGCCCACAGTGTCCATGCGCTGACATGCTCCCTTTGTGACCTCTGACTCCCACAGGGAACTTCTATTTCCTGGAGGGCTCCAATGACGCCCTGCTCTGTGGGAACAGCAGCGATGCTGGGTGAGTGACACCCGGGAGGGTGGGGGATGAATGGGAAACAGTGGCCCCAGGGTTGCCAGAAGATGGGGGATGATTGGGGATGAGAACCTGGGGTGGATGGAGGTGTAAAGACAACTCGTGAGCATGCACGCGTTTTCAGGATGCAGACAAGACTAAAGGAGGATGTTTTTTTTTTTCTCGGAGTGCCCCCCATGTGGCCCCTGGTTGGAGCTCTCCTTTCCCCCTAAAACCAGTCTCCATCCTGTCCGCAGGCATTGCCCTGAAGGTTATGAGTGCATCAAGGCCGGGCGGAACCCCAACTACGGCTACACCAGCTACGACACCTTCAGCTGGGCCTTCCTGGCTCTCTTCCGTCTCATGACACAGGACTATTGGGAGAACCTCTTCCAGCTGGTACAGCAGCCCCCTGCCCTGCCCTGCCCCTCAGCCCCACAGCCCTACCTCCCTCCATCTCCACGGCCTCCTCGGGGCTTGGTAGGACCCTTACCAAAGCCATCCCTTCCATGGGACTCCCCTCAGTGGCCCTATATATGGGTTCTTGGCACCTCTGGCATTCGGTTCCTGCCCAGATCTGAGCCCCAGCCTTTTCTTCCTTTTCCTCATTTGCTTAGGAGCTGAGATCTGAGCTGAGCACAGACTCCCAGGCCTCCTTACAGTAACCAGTAGGGCTGCTTAGACACCAGTTCTGCCCATAATTATTTACCTTCCACAGTTTGCAGGTGGGCAGGTTGAGTCTGGAGAACAATGCCTTCCAGTCCTTGGTGATGCTTCTAACATCGACAATGTTAATACTAATAGTAATAGGACTTCCCTGGTGTCCAGTGGTTAAGAATCTGCCTGCTATGTGCACCTGTGGCTGATTCATGTTGACGTATGGCAGAAATCAACATAATATTGTAAAGCAATTATCGTTCAATGAAAAATAAATAAAAATTTTAAAGTAAAAGAAAAAAGCCACAACTAAGACCTGGCATAGCCAAATAAATAAATATTCAAAAAAAGAAGAAGGTGAGTCTGCCTGCCCATGCAGGGGACACGGGTTTGATCCCTGGTCCGGGAAGATTCCACAAGCCATGGGGCAACCAAGCCCATGCACCATGACCACTGACCCCATGCTCTAGAGCCCACACTCTGAGACAAGAGAAGCCACCACGACAAGAAGCCTGTTCCCTACAGCGAGAGTAACCCCAGCTCTTCGCAACTAGAGAAAGCCAGTGTGCAGCAACAAAGACCCAGCACCGCCAAAAATAAACAAATAACTGTAATGATAATAACAATAATCACTTCTGTTTGCTGAGCTCTTACTAGATGCCAGGCATCATGGGGACACTAGGATTCAAGCTGATCCCAAAACCCACATTCACCAATTTTTATCCTGGATCTCTGATCTCAAGATACCTGGCCAGGGTCCTCAGGGCTCTCTGAGTCAGGAGCCCAGGAAGGTCTGGGTCCCAAGTTCATATTTTGAAATGCCCCAGAATGTGGTTTAACCTGTCAAGGGTGGCCATAGAAGAAGATAGAAAGCTGTCTCTACTTGCAGATGACATAATTATTTATGTGCGTGCATGCTAAGTCACTTCCATCGTGTCCGACTTTTTGCCACCCCATGGGCTGTAGCCCTCCAGGATCCTCTGTCCATGGGATTCTCCAGGCAAGAATACTCGAGTGAGTTGCCATTTCCTCCTCTAGGGGATCTTCCTGACTCAGGGATCGAACCCACATCTCTTATGTCTCCTGCATTGGCAGGCAGGTTCTTTACCACTGGTGCCATCTGGGAAGCCATACATCCCTTGCCTCAAAAGCCCTCAAACTTCCAGGCTCTGTGAGGGATCCTTCCTGTCTGCCTCTCTGGGCAATGGTTGTATGGAGGGGCGCCCTGGGTGAAAGCAGGCAGGGTACCACGTGACACTTCCTCCCCCTCCCTCACTCCCAGACCCTTCGAGCAGCCGGCAAGACCTACATGATCTTTTTCGTGGTCATCATTTTCCTGGGCTCCTTCTACCTCATCAACCTGATCCTGGCTGTGGTAGCCATGGCCTACGCTGAGCAGAACGAGGCCACCCTGGCCGAGGATCAGGAGAAAGAAGAGGAGTTTCAGCAGATGCTGGAGAAATTCAAAAAACAGCAGGAGGAGCTGGAGAAGGTCTGGACTTGAGGAGGTGGGGGGAGGGGAAGATCCAGGGGTCTCCCTGTCCCTCAGCCCGGGTACCCTGGGCATGCTGAGGGGCACGGGGAGGTGCGGGATGGGGGCTGCGAGACAGGGGATGGGGAGCAGAAGGCTCAGGCTGGAGGTTTGGTGGGGTGGGAGGCTCCCAGGCAGTGGAAAGAGTATTTCGTAGCTCAGTGCCTCAGTTTCCCCATATATAACCAGGAATCTGGAGTAGTTAAACCTGAAGTAGCCTTCCAGATCAAATACCTATGATTTTATGATTTTTTATGGGCAGTGTCTGGGTCCAGGCTGAGGGAAAGGTGGGTGTTGATGAGGCCCCAGGGAGCAGCTGTGCATTCACCCATCCACCTCATGAAGTGCAGGGTCAGTTAAGGCTTCAGAGAAGGAAGGGTCTTCAGGGATGAGGGTCCTCAGTCACTTTGGTCCCTATCCTGTCATCCCCCCACCAACCACCCCTATTGCAGTAGACTGGGTGCAGGCCAAAAAGAGAGGTCCCCAGCCTGAAGGACTCAGGAGGAAGCTCTGAGAGTCCATCCCCATGGCTTGGCGATGGACTTATGTCCATTACCCTTGCTGGTCCACAGGCCAAGGCCGCCCAGGCTCTGGAAGGTGGGGAGGTGGACGGGGACCCAGCACACAGCAAAGACTGCAACGGCAGCCTGGACACATCGGCGGGGGAGAAGGGGCCTCCGAGGCCAAGCTGCGGCACAGACAGCGGTATTTCCGATGCCATGGAAGGTGAGTGCCCAGCATCCCCAGACCCATCCTGCCCACCCTGCCCATCGGGCCACTCCAGCTCCCGGGGTGGGGGCAGGGAGGGCCTGGCTGGGCCCAGCTTCAGGACAGTAACTTAATATTGGCATCGAAGAAATGGCCGTGATAAATATAGTCCTGGCTTAACCTGGCCCGATTCTGGCCACAAGGCCAGGCTGCGTCGGGAACTGGGGGCTTCCGGGCGGCCTTGTGGGCTGCCAAGGCAACGGGAAAGGACAGGATAAGAATACTAACCAGGAAGGCCCAATGTTCCGGAAACTGGAGATCCTGTTCCACAAATATCTTCTGGGTAAAAGCTAAAGGTCAAAGTCAAACTCTGCCCAGATAGAGCCACAGACCCCCCAAAAAACCCCATGCCGCCCCCCAGGCCTCAGGAGACTAGGTAACAAGGATAGGTGGGTAGACATACACATGGATGGATGGTTGGAAGGATGGACAGATAGTGAGTGGGTAGGTGGGTGGATGGATGGGTGAGTGGATGGATGAGTGAGTGGATGGATGAGTGAGTGCATGGATGCATGGGTGAATGGATGGACAGATGGTTTGATGGATGGGTGGGTAGGCTGAAAGATTAATGAACGGGAAGAGACACAGGTGTGTGGATGGATGAGAGGGAGGAGGAGGAGGAAATAATGCAGGAAAGAAAGATGCAGGGAAATCTGACATCAGAAGGATTGGGTCCCCTCCCCAGGTGTCTTGCCTTTTGGCAGGAAGGACTTGAAGGACTTTGCAAACCTCTATCCCAGCTGACCTTGCCTGAAGGGCATCCAGGTGTCTGTGCCCTGACAGAGAACACCCCAGGGGATGCTGGGCAGAGCCAGCCAAGGAGATCACTCAACACTGCCCTTGCTGGGACCACTGTGGGAAGTTTGGGACCTCAGACACAATTTGAGGCACCTGCGGTAACACCTGGGTTGGGAGTGCGGGTGTTACTGTCAGAACCTGCAGCCTTTGGGAGATCCGGTTTACTAATTGCTGGATGGGGGAGACACTCAGCCGTCCCCTCCCTGGGGTGTCCCATTCAGGCCTTCAAACCCACATGTCTATGGGACAGCCCCTGACTCCAGTTCCCTTTCCTCATCTATGACATGGGGGCACTAATATTATTACCTCATACATTTTTCGTGGATTAAATGATATCACGCCCTGGCTGAGAACTCCCATGGGCACCAGAGGCCTGGAAGACCTGGAGGAGATGTAGCATATCCATGGGCCTGACAGAGCCCCAGGGGTTTAGAACTGGAGGGGCAGGAACAGGGCATGTTTCCAGGAAGCTTACCCTGGTGGGGAAGGACTGGCAGGGTCCGGTCTGGAGGAGCCGGCAGCAGTGTGAGGCAGAGCCCCCAGGGAGGACTCGGTGTGCTCCTCAGAGGCTCTGGCCAGCAACAGTTGGAACTGAGACCCAGCCTTCTGCAGTGGCCTCCTGCCTCTCCCTGAGGCCCTTGGGCCCCTCCCTAGCCGGGATCGCAGCCCTGGGCCATAGGTAGTGGATGGAAGTCACCCTATGACATAGGGGGATTTTGTGCTGAAAAGGTGGAGCTGAAGTAGAGCACTGGGAGAAGTGACCTGGGGTAAGGCTTCTGAGGGCATGGCTCTTTATGGGGCTGCTCTGGTGGCTCAGACAGTAAAGAAGCTGCCTGCGATGCAGAGTTGTGATCCCTGGGTCGGGAAAAATCCCCTGGAGAAGGAAATGGCAACCCACTCCAGTATTCTTGCCTGGGAAATCCCATGGACAGAGGAGCCTGGCCGGCTACAGTCCATGGACTCAAAGAGTCAGATACTACTGAGAAACTCCGGGAGTTGGTGATGGACAGGGAGGCCTGGCCTGCTGCAATTCATGGAGTTGCAAAGAGTCGGACACGACTGAGTGACCGAACTGAACTGAACTGAACACCTTCAGTTTCAAGGGACTGGTCACTGGGGACGCGGAGCACTGCGGGTGGGGCCATGTGGGCGGGGTCTAGGGGTGGGTTTTGAGAGTGACCCACTGAGAGGCGGGGCTTGGGATGGGCATCCCCAAGAGGGCGGGGCTTGAGGTGTGGCGCTCTGAGGGGCGGGGCTTGGAAGGTGGGCTCAAAGTTGGAGGTGGAGGAAGGAGCAGGTGAGGGGGCGGATCCTCATCTGCAGTCTGTTTTCAGAGCTGGAAGAGGCCCACCAGAAGTGCCCACCATGGTGGTACAAATGTTCCCATAAAGTGCTGATATGGAACTGCTGCACCCCGTGGGTGAAGTTCAAGAAGATCGTCAACCTGATCGTCATGGACCCCTTCGTGGACCTGGGCATCACCATCTGCATCGTGCTCAACACTCTCTTCATGGCCATGGAGCATTACCCAATGACAGAGCACTTTGACAGTGTGCTCAACGTGGGCAACCTGGTACGGAGGGGGCACGGGGGAGGTGGTCCTTGCTGGGCAGGACGAGGGAGGGGCCAGGGGACAAGGGAGAGGTGGTCCTTGCTGGGCAGGACAGGGGAGCGGCCACAGGGCCCACGGGCTGTGTGGAAGTGAGGGGCACGATTAAGGGCATAAAGAGACAGGCTGGGGTTATTTTCCTAGCATATGGGAATACAGCGACATGAGTTGATGTACCAGGGGAGGTACATGGGGTGATCCGTGGAATTTGGGTTTCGGGGTATTTGGGGGCAGAGAGAGTGGGGATGAAGTACTGGCTTCTTAAGATCAGGACTCTAGGGTTTCTGGAGTCCAGATCATGCCCTGGAGGCAGAGATGGGGGAGTGGGAGCTTGGGGGTGGGGAGTGAAGTGCTGGATGGCAAGTCTCTCCACTTTCAGAGGTTGTTGTGGGCCCCTGGAGAAGGGCACGGCAACCCACTCCAGTGTTCTTGACTGGAGAATCCCATGGACAGCGGAGCTTGGAGGGTTATGGTCCACAGGGTTGCAAAGAGTCGGCCATGACTGAAGTGACTTAGCCCAGGGGCCTAAGAGAGACCAAGGGACCCAGAAGATAGGGTGTAGAGCCATGGGCACCCAGGCCCAGGAGGCCCCAGCTCACCCTGAAGGCCCCAGGGCATCATTCCCCAGCCCTGAGGCCCCCTGCCCGCTCCATTTCTCCAGCACGACCAGGCCAGCTCCCCTCTCAGCCCTTTCTGCTCCACTATTGTTGACACACACTGATCCGCCTGCTTATCCCTGCCCATTAGGAGCATTATCACCTCGTTGCCAGCCCCGGTGGAGCCTGACAAAGGGAAAAAGCCGCTGCCTCCTCCTCCAGCCCGGCCCCACCCTTCCCGATTCCCTTCTCAATCTGTCCAGGGTGGCCAATGGGCTAGATGCTCCCCCCACCCTGAGGGTGAGGGGAGCCTAGGGAGAGTTAAGATGTGGGACCTGGAGCAAGATGAGGCTGGGGTGGGCAGCATGGGAATCAGACCCTGGACTCCCCAGCCCACGAGGCACCCACATCTACGCCATGGAGATGCCCGAGGCAGCTATGGCCAGGCTGGGCTGGAGGGGCAAGGGCGGGCTTGGGACTCGCCGCGCAGCTGCTGGGGTGTGTGTGATGGGCCCAGCCCGCCGCCTGCCCACCCCCTGCCCACACTCTGCTGCTGTCTGGGCACCTGCTATGGTTAGGGACAGCTCCTGGGCGGGGCTCAGCATGTGCCTGGGCAGGCTGTGGACCCGGGGCAGCTGGTGCCTGGCAGGAGGGCGGGGGCCATGCCCAGGGAGCTTTTAGGGGCTCTGAAGCCCTCAGACAAGTCCAGGATTGTGGGGGATCAGCTCTGGTTTTCACTGATCCTCAACTTCACCTCCTGTCTGACCCCCCATCACCCCAGATTTCTGAATCCATCAAGATTTTCTGGGTCCTGGGACCACCCCCCGCCCCACCCCCGCCAACTAGGGTAGAGAGGCTGTAGAGTGTAGAGACAGGAAACTGAACTAAGCACCCCAAGACCTGGGTTTGAGACCTAACCTCATATGGACAGCGTGATTGAGAGCTTGTTGCTGACTTCTCGGAGCCTCAATCTTCTCTGGGATGGACGTGGTGATCATCCCTCCCAGCTTCGTGGAGATCAGGATACTGATGAGGCCATAACATGAAACACAGAATGCTCTACGAGTGTCAAATATTATTATGAGTGGGTTGAGACCCCAGGAAGTCAAGTGACAGGCCCACAGTCACAAGGCCAGGAAGAGATGGGCCCTGGTCTCTGAGCAGTACCCACTCTGCCCGGTGGCATGGCTGTTCAGCTCCTCATTCATTCACACACACCTGTGGGCCATGGGTACACATGTACCATGCCCGCCCCCTTGGGGCTCTGTCACCCTCTCTTCTGGCCTCGAGGGCTCTGCCCGGAGGTTTAAGAGTGGGGTGGGAGACTCTGGAGGCCCTGTGCCCCTGAGGCTTTGCACACCCCACCCCCCGCAGGTCTTCACAGGCATCTTCACAGCTGAGATGGTGCTGAAGCTCATTGCCATGGACCCCTACGAGTACTTCCAGCAGGGCTGGAACATCTTCGACAGTATCATCGTCACCCTCAGCCTGGTGGAGCTGGGCCTGGCCAATGTGCAGGGGCTGTCGGTGCTCCGCTCCTTCCGTCTGGTACATGAGGCCCCGGGACCCGGGCTGAGGGAGGGTGGGGTGTGGATGCTTGGAGGACACAAGCAGAAACCCCCAAGAAGTCAGAGGACTGGAAAGGAGGCCCCTCTGCCCTCGTGTGCACCCCTCTGCCTCTCAGAAGCTTTCTCACTGGCAAAAGGGAGAAAGATGCCCTCCTCCTTATCACACAGGGCTGCTGGTAGACCAGAATGACAGCCCAGGAGCTGCCATTTGGACTTGACTCCTAGGTGAACTTGGGGGGACAGTGGGGCGGGGACTTCAGCCCATATTGCAGGCCTGAAAACTGAGGCTCAGGAAGTTCATCAGTAGTGGGATTAGGACTCTGAATTAGCATCCTTTTCACCACCTCGTAGGGACCTTTCATGCACCCACAAAAATGTAGAGAAAGTAAGATACGCCTCTGTGTACCTTTCACCTGGCTCCAACGGCCATCAACATCCTGTAGTTATTGTTTTATCTGTCCCCCCACTTTTTGTGGGGGAGTATCTTAAAGCAAATCCTGAGATTTTATTTCACTTGTAAATGTTTTAGCTTTTATATGTAAGAGATGAGGACTCTTTCTTTTGATCATGTGAAGAGGATGAGGTGGTAGGATTCGAGCATTCCCGTTTAACAGAGAGGTAAACTGAGGCCCCATATCCCTCAGAAGGTAGGAGCTGGAGCCATTCAAAAGAGTTCTTTCTGGGAAACCCCTGGTGGTCCAGTGGGTAGGACTCTGCACTCTCAGTGCTGAGGGTCTGGGTTCAATCCCTGGGGTCCCTGGGTCTCACCAACCCCTGCATTCCCCCTGCCCGGCAGCTGAGGGTCTTCAAGCTGGCCAAGTCATGGCCGACGCTGAACATGCTTATCAAGATCATCGGCAACTCGGTGGGGGCGCTGGGCAACCTGACGCTGGTGCTGGCCATCATTGTGTTCATCTTCGCCGTGGTGGGCATGCAGCTGTTTGGCAAGAGCTACAAGGAGTGCGTGTGCAAGATCGCCGCGGACTGCAACCTGCCCCGCTGGCACATGCATGACTTCTTCCACTCCTTTCTCATCGTCTTCCGCATCCTGTGCGGGGAGTGGATCGAGACCATGTGGGACTGCATGGAGGTGGCCGGCCAGGCCATGTGCCTCACTGTCTTCCTCATGGTCATGGTCATCGGCAACCTGGTGGTGAGTGCGTCTGACTGGGTGGCTCCCGAACCCTTGCCCAGAAAATCCAAGTGTCCCAGGCATGTCCGTGCCTTCGTTGTTTACTTGCTAAATTGTGTCTGACACTTTTGTGACCCTATGGACTGTAGCCCACCAGGTTCCTCTGTTTGTGGGATTTCCCAGACAAGAATACTGAAGTGGGTTGCTATTTCCTTGTCTAGGGGATCTTCCTGACGCAGGGATCAAATCCTGCCTTGGTAGGTGGGTTTTTTACCACTGAGCCACCAGGGAAGCCCATCCATGCCTTTATTTCCCTTAAATCGGACTGTTGAAGGGTTCTTTTCCTATGAAACTGTGTTGTGTAAAATCGCTGACACGTGATTGTTTTATTCCTCCCCTGACCCTAGACGGCAGTTTTGTATGGTTTAACCCAGTGGCTCTCAAATTTTAACCTGCTTCAAAACTCTTGTGAGTTTCTCAAAACCTAGATTCCCAGTCCCAGCCCCCCAGAGTCAGGCGAGGCAGCTCTGAGCCAGGCCCCCCAAACCTGCATTTCTAATGAGCTCTGGGTGATGTCCTGTGCAAGTAGGTGAGACCTAGTGTTTTGGGGAAAGTAACATGATAACCGGAGTCAGACTGGCCTGTGCTCCAGTCCCAGCTCCTTCGCCATCTGTGTGACCTTGAACGAATCACTGCTCTCTGGTCAGCTGGGTTCTCTAACTCCACATGGGAGAAAAATGGTAGACTCCTCAGGGCAGCAGTGCCTAACCTTTTTGGCACCAGGGACCGGTTTCATGGAAGACAATTCTTCCGCGGACTGGCGTGGGGTGGGGGATGGTTTGGGGGTGATTCAAGCACACTGCCGTTACTGTGCATTGTATTTCTGGTGGTTCAGATGGTAACAAATCCACCTTCAGTGCAGGAGACACAGGTTCGATCCCTGGGTCAGGAAGATGCCCCGGAGAAGGGAATGGCTACCCACTCCAGTATCCTTGCCTGGAGAATTCCATGGACAGAGGAGCCTGGCGGGCTACAGTCTATGGGGTCACAAAAGAGTCGGACACGACTGAGTCACTAACACTTAACACTGTATTTCTATTATTATTATTACATCAGCTCCCCCTCAGGTCATCAGGCATTATATGCCAGAGCTTGGGGGCCCCTGCCTCAGCGGGTGGCCGGGGGGAGTGACCGTGATGGAAGAAGGCACAGTGTGGGTGGGTACCAGGAACTCCTGGCCCTTTTGTTCTCCTCCCCTCTCACCCTCTGCTCCTGGGAATCAGGCCCCGGGCGTTGGGAGGATGTGGAGATGGCCTGAACTGCATCTGTCCTGCCACTTTCTGGGTGGGGCGCTGGAGGAGGCAAGGGGGGTGCAGGGGCCCAGGAGAAATGGGATATGAGGTCGTGGTCCAGCTGACCAGAGTTTCAGCAGCCGGGCGGAGGGAGGCGTCTCTCCTCACCCCGCCGACCCTGCTCCTCGGGGCGGGGTCACCCCTGCCAGGAGAGCTGTGCCCGGCTGCCCCGAGCGGGGGCGATGCTACCCCGGGCAACAGCGGGTGGGAAGACGCACGTCCCCACGTTCCGCAAAGGCCGGTGGAATCCTTGAGCTGCTCCGTCAGCACTTCTCAGATAACGCTGAGCTCCGCTGCGGGCAGGGGCGGACCGGCGGCCGGGGGCGTCACCGCAACTGAGGAGGGGACGGTGGGATGGGGTCCCGACAGCCAGACAGCAGAACCCAGGCTGACTGCTCCAAGGAGGGGGTCTTAGGGAGCGGGGAGAGTAAAGGGAACGCCTCAGCAGGACTTTGGGGCAGGGTTCGTGATGGCGGGGTTGCAGGCTCTGAATAGATGTTTGTGAGGGCAAGTTTAAGCGGCCTGGGAGTGACTGTAAGCGTCGCAGTGGTTTCTGTGTACATGTGAACTCAAAACCATTTTAGGCCCCTACTTGCCGCTTTCTGACTGGGAAACTTTGAGCAAGTTATTTACAGTCTCTCTGGCCTCAGTTTTTCTCATCTGGAAAATGGGGATGAGGCGGGTAGTGACTACTCTGCTGGTGGTCGGAAGGATTAAACCGACCTAAGTGCTCAGCAAAGCGCTTGGCCCACGAGGCCAGGGGAGCTCAAAGGTTACAGGCATTCAGGGAGCAGTGGCAGATTCCACACCCGCCGTCAACCGGCGCCACACGCCAGGCGCTGGGCTCCTGCCACGTGCCGGTTCCTGCGCCAGGGGCTTTACGTGTATTATCCCTACTGCTCCTGACAACCCCATGAGGCAGGTAATGTTGGCTCTGTGCTCCCAGGAGGCACAGCCCAGAACCACACAGCGAGTGTGAAACAGCCTGGACTAGAAACAGTCTGCGTACTTTCAACAGCAAGAGCATCAATATCATCATTAGTGATACTAACGATGAGTTAGCATCAGGGTACCAGTGGTGACAGCCGACCTCTGTTCATGCTCATACAGCATTCGGAGCATTTCCGGATATTATTCTCTCTCTTTTTAAAAATTGTATTTATTTATTTATTTATTTTTGGCTTTGCTGGCTCTTCATCGCTCTGAGGGCTTTTCTCTAGTTATGGCGAGCAGGGGCTACTCTTCGTCGCAGCGTGTGAGCTTCTCATTGCAGAGGCTTCTCTTGTAGCAGAGCTCAGGCTGTAGGACACTCAGGCTTCGATAGCTGTGGCACATAGGCTCAGGAGTTGCAGCTCCTGGGCTTTAGAGCCTGGGCTCAATAGTTGTGGTGCATGGGCTTAGTGCCTCTGAGGCATATGGGATCTTCCCGGATCAGGGATTGAACCCATGTCTCCTGCACTGAGAGGTGGATTCTTTTCCACTGAGCCACCAGGGTGGTCCCCGGGTATTGATCTCTTAATGCTCACCAGCCTCCATGTGGTGTGTGCTGGATTCTGTTTTGTTTTTAATATTAAAATATTTAATAATATTTAACTTTAATTGTCTGTGTCGGGCCCCAGTTGCGGCACACAGGATCTTTCATCTTCCTTGAGGCATGCGTGATCTGTGGCATGGGAACTCTTAGTTGCATCATGATCTTGTGGGACCTAGTTCCCTGACCAGAGATCGAACCCAGACCCCTTGAATTGGGAGCTCGGAGTCTTAACCGTTAGACCACCAGGGAGGCCCCAGGGATGTGCTGTCTTATCTCTATTTTATAGACAAGAAAGCAGAGGCTCAGGGGGGTTCCTTAGTAACCTGTGCAGGATTTGAACCCAAGGAGTCAGGTCTCAGAATCCAGAACCACTGCACAGCACTGCCTCTGTATGTGCCCCCACGCCTCCCATCACACACACACACACACACACACACACACACACACACACACCCTGAAACCCTTCTCAGGCCCAGCTCTGCAGCTCTCCCACTTTGCTCAAAGGGAGCAGAGTGGCCTGGGGAGGCGCGCTGCCAGCTCCTTGGGCACTAGCCCCGCCTACCACCCTCCCAGGCCTCATGGAAGCAAGTGTCTGCCAGAGGGCATGGGGCACCCTGCCAGGGAGGGTGGGGACCCAGGTCCCCAGCGTCCATGGCACTCAGGTACTTCCTTGGGGGTGAAGAAGAGGAAATGACCAGGTCATAGGGAACCCTCCCATCGGAGCCCACTCCTGGGGAACCTAATGTCCATCCCCCTTCCCTAATTTAACCCACCCCCCCATGCCTTGCCTGGGGCAGCTATTTCTGTCCCAGGCAGGAGCCGTGTGCAAACCCTGGTGACCCAGAGAGCAGCTAATTCCCATCTCAGATGTGTTTCTGGCAACTGGACACCTCCCCCCAGAGAGGGAAAGACAGACCAGTACATTGTGGTGGGGGGCAAAGGCAGGACAGTAGCCAAAAGGCATGGTGATGGGCGAATCCCCCAGCACATTGCCCCAGAGAGAGAAGATGAACAATACATAATAGATACATATATATTTTTTAATTTTTCTGCTCCAGTTCATATTTATTTATTTTTAATTGGAGGATAATTGCTCCTTCAATATTGCATTGGTTTCTTCCATATGACAATGTGAATCAGCTTTAAGTATACCTATATCCCCTCCCTCTCGAACCTCCCTGCCTATAATTATTTTAAAGATATGTCAACATGATAGTTAAGACAATGACAAAAAGACCTTAGAGGACACTGGTGAAAGCCAGACAGATTCACATGTACGGTCCTCCCCTGGTCACTCAGGGAATTGGTTCCAAAACCCCCTGTGTGTTAGTTGCTCAGTCGTGTTGACCCCCTGGACTGTAGCCCACCAGGCTCCTCTGTCCATGGAATTCTCCAGGCAAGAATACTGGGGTGGGTAGCCATTCCCTTCTGCAGGAGATCTTCCCAACTCAGGGATCAAACCTGGCTCTCCTGCATTGCAGGCAGATTCTTTTTCGTCTTGGGGGCTTCCCTAAGCCCTCAAGACCCCTTGCAGATACACAAATCTGGGGATACTCAAATCCGATAGAAAACGGCATAGTGCAGTTGACCCTACTTCTTTCGTGTCCAGTCGCACACTCAGCCCCACCCTGAGGCCCCCAGAGTAAGACCTGCCTCTGGTTGACAGGAGCCGGGACCTCCCCCTCCTCAGGCTGCACCGTCCTCCTCTGTCCTGGGAGGTGGGTTGATGGAAGATGGGGCCACTGCACTGCACAGCTTCTGGGGTGGCCATTCACACTGTAGTCTAAATAAATGATGTCCTCCAAAGTTGTGCAGGGCTTTCCAGGTAGCATCAGTGGTAAAGAATCCACCTGCCAATGCAGGAGATGCAAGAGACTTGGGTTTGATCTCTAGGTCAGGAATATCCCCTGGAGTAGGAAATGGCAGCCCACTCCAGTATTTTTGCATGGGCAATCCCATGGATAAAGGAGCCTGGCGGGCTACAGTCCATGGGGTTGCAAAGAGTTGGATATGACTGAGCGCACACACACACACAAAGTTGTGCAATGACAGGAAACCTGGATTCTGGTTCTGGATGTGCTGTGTGTCCTTAGGCAAGTCACTCCACCTCTCTGGGAGAACTCAGGCTCCTCATTCATGAAATGCAGAGCTGGCCTCAGAGTTCATCGCACTCCTCCCACTACCATGTAAAACCTTCTATTACTGCACACATAACAGCCCACACGTTTTGAGTGCCTACTGTGCTCTCTAGTTGTATCAACCTTTCAATCCTCACAACAACAACGTGAGGAGGTAGGTACTGGAATCATCGCCATTGTACAAATAAGGAAACCGAGGCACGGGGCAGCGATAGGACTTGCCTCTGGACACACAGCTAATCACTTGGGGTTCAAGGCCAAGCGGCATGGTTTCAAAGCCTGTGAACCCCAGTCTCTACTTTGTGCAAGCCCACTGCGTTGTAATTGTCTGATCAAATGTCTGTCTCTAGGCTGGGAGCAAACTGAGGCCAGTCATTCCTGCACACAGTGGGAGAGGCTCAGTAAATATCCGCCAAAAAATAAAGCTGAGGGAGGTAGACCAGTAGCCTCTTACGTCCCTTTCAGTGGGGATAAGATAAGAGTGTCAGTAGAGCAGGGAACCCCGGGGGAAGGAAAGGGAGTGAGCCAAGGTAGATCAGACGTCCTTCCACAGCAGCCGGGGACATACGTCTGAGTCCTGGGAACTCCAGGTGGCACTAGTGGTAAAGAATCCACATGCCAATGTAGGAGACGCAGGAGACATGGGTTCGATCCCTGGGTCAGGAAGATCTCCTGGAGGAGGAAATGGCAACCCAATCCAGTCCAGCATTCTTGCCTGGAGAATCCCACGGCCAGAAGAATCGGGCTGGCTACAGTCCATGGGGTTGAAAAGAGTCAGACACAACTGAGGACACAGGAGCACGTACCAGGAGCCCGTGGACTACTAGAAGTCCCACTTACAAGACAAGAGAAGGCTCAAAATAGGCTCCCAATGAATCCCCGAAGCTTGGAGACGGGAGCCCTAGTTTTTGATCTGCATCCTCTAGCAGTGGAAGTGGAGGACAGAGTCGTGGAAGAGTCCGTGTCCCCCAGTGGGCCTCCTCAAACCCTGCCTCCGCCTTGGTCAGCAGAGTCCTCTCCTGCCCAAGCCTCAGTCTCCTTATCTGTAAAGTGGGCACGACTGTAGCACTTCTCAGCTCCAAGAGCAGTTTTGAGGGTTCTGTTAGGTGCTGCTGCTGATGTTTAGTCACTCAGTCGTGTCCAACCATTTGCAACCCCAAGGACTGAAGCCCCCTGCTCCTCTGTCCGTGGAATTCTCCAGACAAGAATACTGGAGTGGGTAGCCATTCCCTTTTCCTGGGGATCTTCCCAACCCAGGGATCAAACCCAGGTCTACTGCATTGCAGGCAGATTCTTTACCATCTGAGCTACCAGGGAAGCCCTCTCTTAGATGATGCCCCTCTTTAATGCCCACCAAGAGGTAGGTCTGACTTGGAGGCCCGAGGACCCTCATGTGGACTGAAGGTGGCACCCTCGGGGCCCCGCAGCTAAGCTCAGGCTCCCCCTCACCTCCTGCTCTCCAGGTCTTGAACCTGTTCTTGGCCCTGCTGCTCAGCTCGTTCAGTGCCGACAGCCTGGCGGCCTCGGATGAGGATGGCGAGATGAACAACCTGCAGATTGCCATCGCTCGCATCACGTGGGGCATCGGCTTCGCCAAAGCCTTCCTCGTGGGGCTGCTGCATGGCAAGGTGCTGAGCCCCAAGGTTATCATGCTCAGCCTTGGAAGCATCGGCGAGGATGGGGAGGCCGGCGAGGCTCCAGAAAGCGCCCCCGAGGATGAGAAGAAGGAGCCTCCACCCGAGGAGGATGGCAAGGACCTCAAGAAGGACAACCACATCCTGAACCACGTGGGTCTGGCTGACGGCCCTCCCCCCAGCATTGAGTTGGACCACCTCAACTTCATCAACAACCCCTACCTGACCATCCACGTGCCCATCGCCTCCGAGGAGTCTGACCTGGAGATGCCCACAGAGGAGGAAACTGACACCTTCTCTGAGCCTGAGGATGTCAAGGTAAGCCCGTAGCAAGGTCCAGATTCAGGGCTTGGGAGTCAGACAGAGACGACTCTGCATTTATGTATGACCTTGAACATGGCACAAAGCCTCTCCAAGCCTCAGTTTCTCCATCTGTAAGGTGGGGTAATGGTACCTACCTTGTGGTGTTACTGTGAGCATTAGATGAGATGCTGTGTGCAGAGCATCTCTGTGAATGGTGACATATAAATACCATTATTATGACCCGCTCCACTTGTCTGAACACCCCAGGCCTTTCCCTGCACTCCTGCCCTGCAGCTCCTCCTGGGTCCCCTCTCACCAGCAGGTGGCGCTGTGAGATAGCATATTCTCACCTGAGAAGCCTGAATCCAGGGCTGGAACCCAAGGGGCCTCTCTTAACCCTGCCCTGGGGTTAAGAAGCCCCTACCAAGTTCTTGCTATTATCGTCTGTTTCTGTGTAGACGCCCCCTGGTGGTGGTGGGGACCCGGTCCCAACTTCCCAGCGTGGGCCAGAGTGCCAGGTCTGGGCTGGAGACACTGAGGAGAGGGGGGTCAGAGATCCAGTGGGGTGGAGCCGAAGAACTGGAGAGCTGGGCCCCAGCCTCAGTGGGAGCCCTGATGCCCACCCCCTGCCCCTGCCCCTCCCCTGTAAGGGTTGGGGAGGCCCTGGCGGTTGCCCCCAGAAGCTCAGGTTGAGCCCCTCACCCACCATCCAGCTCCATCAGGGGAAGGATCAGCACATAAGCTAGGGCAGGGCCCCCTGACCACCCCCACCCTGGCAGCGTGGGCCCAGCAGGCACCAGAGCCTGAATAAACTTTGCCCTGAAAGCTCTTGACTCCTTATTCCCCCCAAATACGTGGCATACTAAGTTACCAGGGAGCCGAGCGCCTGCCAAGCTATAAATACCCCTGGAAACGTGGCACCAACCTCGGTATGAGGAGTGGGGGTGGAGAAGGGCCGGACAGCAGCCGGGCCAAGGTGCTGGGGACTCTGGAGGGGGCGGGCACAGCTTCCGAGGGGCGGTGAGAAGTGGGGGGCATAGGCAGGGCCAGTGGCTCAGCGGGCATCCTGCCCGACCTAATGCCCCGTGCCTCAGTTTCCCTTTCTGTCAACTGGGCACCAGGCCCTCCCTTTCTGGCCACCATTCTGACAGCTGCCCCCGCCACCATCCCATGACCCTCTCCATTTTCCTTTTCAGGGGCCTCACCCCAGCCATAAAGGGGGCCCCTTGAGGAGTGGAGGCTGGGCCAGGAGGAGGTGAGGGAGGTCTGGCCAGGCTGGAGTACCAGCCCCCTACCCCCACTCTTTCTGAATCCCGCCATCCTTCCTGGATTCCTCAGCTGAACAGAGCGTAAGAGGGCTCGGACCTTGCTCCATCCTGACCCCTTCCCTTCTAGCCAGCATCTCTGAGCCTCTTCAAATCCAAGTGCCCTGAGGATAGGGCCAAGGCCTGGGTCCTTCTGCACAGAACCCAGTGCTGGCTCCACAATCCAGGGCTGAATGAATGAATGAGTCTGTGAATGAATGAGTCTGCTCCACCCCCCACCCCCGCTTCCCCTTCTCCCTTCTGGGCCCTCCCCTCGGGGCTCCCATCTGGACCCCCTCTGCCCCACGTGACCCTGTGGCCTCTGCAGAAGCCGCTGCAGCCCCTGGATGGGAACTCCTCCGTCTGCAGCACTGCTGACTACAAGCCCCCTGAGGACGACCCCGAGGAACAGGCCGAGGAGAACCCTGATGGGGAGCAGCCTGAGGAGTGCTTCACCGAGGGTGAGGGCCAGCCCGCCGGGATGCCTCCCCCAGCCCGGCAGACCCTGGAAGGGGCAGGCCAGGCTAGGGCCCGAGGAGAGCCTCAGCCTCAGCTCACCGTCTCCTTGGGGACGGCCTGGGGACAGGCGAGTCACCAAAAGCAGCAGGGCCTTCTTCCTCCGATGGTGCCCTGCCCTTCCGCACCTGGGAGAATGCGACCCCAGGAAGGGGTATCAGAGCAGATGCTTCTGAGCCCCTGCCCCCTCTGCCCCCTGCCGTGTGTGCCGTGGGTGACAATCCCAGCAGCCCACAGGCTGCTGCACAGAATCCCCATAGAGCCCTGAGTATGGCCGGCACGAAGCAGGCGCTCAGCACTGGCTTCTCTAAGGCTGTCTTTCTCAGCTTCGTCTTCCAGAAAGAGGCCTGCCTGGCCCTTCCGGAACATTCTTTGCCCAGAGAGTTTGGGTTGTGCAGAGTGGAGGCTGCCTGGGGGACGTGGGGGAGGATGGGGACAGCTGAAAGCCGTGGAACCTGCGTGGGTGGCCCGCACCCCTGTTCTCTGGCGTGTCTCTGCATGCAGTCAGGGTGGGGAGGGGGCATATCCTGGGAAGGGGAGGGGGGGAAACGGGCTGACCGTGACGGGTGCCCCTGCCGCCCTCCCTCCCCAGCCTGCGTGCAGCGCTTTCCCTTCCTCTACGTGGACATCTCCCAGGGTCGAGGGAAGAAGTGGTGGACCCTCCGCAGGGCCTGCTTCAAGATCGTTGAGCACAACTGGTTTGAGACCTTCATTGTCTTCATGATCCTGCTCAGCAGTGGGGCCTTGGTAGGCGCCGCCCTGAGGGCCGGGCATGGGCAGGGGCAGGGGCCAGGCTGGAAGCAGGCTGTCCCAGGGCTCCCTCCTTTCTGCACCATGGGAGGAACACTTGCTGGACAGGCCCGAACCCAGAGAGAGAGCCCTGAAGAACTCACCAGTGCTTCCAGGGTGTGTGGCAGACTGTGCTCATTTTCACAAAGAGGCAGATGGGCTCTGACCCTGTGTGCCTCCCTGGCTGACAGGTCCCGACCAGGGAGCAGGTGGGAAGGGAATATGGGGTGGGGGGGCCAGCCTGTGTCACAGCAAACCCCCTGCAGGTTAGTGAACATTCCTATCATTAGGTCTGGGGAAGGGGAGCTGAGGGGCTTCCCCCCACCAGGAACTCCCCCGCTCACCCCCACGATGGGTGCGGGGAGTCTGCCCCCGCATCTAACCCCAGTGCCAGACCCCTGGGAACCAGCAGCTGTAGGGACATGGCTGCTGCCCCAGCCTCCGGGCCCTGGCCACCCGCCTGCTGGTGCCCCCAGGCCTTCGAGGACATCCACATTGAGCAGCGGCGAGTCATCCGCACCATCCTGGAGTACGCCGACAAGGTCTTCACCTACATCTTCATCCTGGAGATGCTACTCAAGTGGGTGGCCTACGGCTTCAAGGTGTACTTCACCAATGCCTGGTGCTGGCTCGACTTCCTCATCGTGGACGTGAGTCCGCCCCACTCCCGCCCAGCCCCGCCGCCAGCTCCGGAGGCCCTCCTTGGGGCCAAGGCCCCGAACTCCCTGACCACCTGCCCTCCCGTTTGCAGGTCTCCATCATCAGCCTGGTGGCCAACTGGCTGGGCTACTCGGAGCTGGGACCCATCAAATCCCTGCGGACGCTGCGGGCCCTGCGCCCCCTGAGGGCACTGTCTCGATTCGAGGGCATGAGGGTGGGTGTCGAGGGGGACTGTGAGTAGGGCTAAGGATTGGGGGAGCAGCCACAGCTTGGAAGGGGGCTGGGGGCGTGTCTGTACTCTGGCCACCACCGGGAGTCAAGGTTTGGGGGTCCCCCAGGCAACTGATGGCAAAAGGAGAAGCAGGTGGCAGAGGATGAGATGGTTAGATAGCATCACTGACTCAATGGACATGAATTTGAGCCAACTCCGGGAGGACAGACGAGCCTGGTGGGCTACCGTGCATGCGGTCGCAAAGAGTCGGACACGACTGAGTGACTGAGCGACAACAACAACAAAAGGCACCCCCACACACCAGCCCAGGTGCCCGTTCCTGCCCGCAGCCCCCTCCTTCACTCCTCTCTGCCACCACTAGGGGGCAGCAGAGGCCGCAGCCACTCCCAGGAAGGGCCTGAGGGCACCCAGGCAGGAGAGGAAGGAAAGGTCTGTGGGTTTATAGGTGACTCTCCCCAGCCTCAGACTGGGGCCCCCCAGGGCTCCGAGCCTGCCCATCCTTCCCTCAGGCCGCTGAGGGCGGAAGTGACAGGTAAATACAGGGTTCAGGCAAGACCAAGGGGACTTCCCCGGCTAAGGCTGGAAGTAGGGGTTCTGTTAAGAGCAAGGCCTACTCTGGGCGGGACAGACTTCCATGAAGCAGATGATTGCAGATCAGCAGGGCACTCAGCCTGGGGTCTCCCATACAAGAGCCCGGCCCAGCCAGGGACCCCTCCCCACTGGGGGAAAATGACCTGGCCATGGCCACACAGCTGGTTGATGCCCCAGCCAGGAATAGAATTGCCCTGGGCATCACCGGGCTTACACCACTCACTTTGTCTGGAGGTCATGAAACCACTTCTCCTTGAAAACAGATTAATTCTCAGATTCAGCTCAGCCGGAAACAATGAGGTTGGCCTGTGTGGCCAGGGCTGGCTGGGCACAGAGCTCCAGTCCCCAAGGTTCCTGCTGCTTCACAGGCTCCGTTCTTTTCTGGGTCTTTGTCTCTAATCCTGTGAGCAGATGAGCCGGGGGCCAGGTCACGGGGACTGAGTTTCCTATGGGGGCCGAGGAAAGAGTGTTTGTCTCCTGCCTGGTGACCCATGGCCGGGCTGCTTCCAGAGAAGCCCAGCTCCCCACCCTGGGCTGTTGGCTCCAGCGAAGCAGAGAGCCCTCTTCAGCCAGCAGGCCGGCAACCCCCTACCCCTGCTCCCTGCTCCCACCATCCCCCACCCCCACAAAAAGCCCAGTAGACTTCTCCTGCAGGCCTGGGTTCATTCAGATCAGCCCTCCTCCAGGAAGCCTTCCCTGCCTGGTCCCTTGGTTGGTGTGGGTGGGGAGTCCTCTCCCAGAGGAGTCTGGGTGATGCCCCCTACCCTGCTGCCTGGGAGGGGATCTGGCTGTGACTCCCTCCTCCCCACCCCCGGCCCCCAGGTGGTGGTGAATGCCCTCCTGGGAGCCATCCCCTCCATCATGAACGTGCTGCTCGTCTGCCTCATCTTCTGGCTCATCTTCAGCATCATGGGCGTCAACCTGTTTGCCGGCAAGTTCTACTACTGCATCAACACCACCACCTCCGAGAGATTCGACATCACCGAGGTCAACAACAAGTCCGAGTGCGAGAGCCTGATGCACACGGGCCAGGTCCGCTGGCTCAACGTCAAGGTCAACTACGACAACGTGGGCCTCGGCTACCTCTCGCTCTTGCAGGTGGTGAGTGTGACATGCGGCCCCTGCATGAGGCAGGGGTGGAGACGCCCCTGGAATCTCACTGGGACTGAGCCCACGGCCACTCCTCGTTAGGGAACCTCCCACCTGCCTCCAGGGCTGGAGGACCCAGAGGTCGTGTCCATACCTGTCTGTATTTTGATGGTCTGTACTTGATGCCTGCCCAGTGGGACTCGGAGCAGGCAGCTTCTGGGGTGGGCAGGGAGGGAAACTCATGGATGGTGGAAGCAGCTAGCAGCCCCTCCCCTCACACCCAACCACACTCTCGCAGGCCACCTTCAAGGGCTGGATGGACATCATGTATGCTGCCGTGGACTCCCGGGAGGTGAGTGGGGGTCCCCGAAATGTGGGCTGGTGAGTGAGCCAGGGGAGAGGACTCAGATCCATCCCCACCCCACGCCGCCTCCTCAGGAGCCCCCGAGACCCCACTGCCTACAGGGGTGGGTGGGCCCACAGTGGGACAGGGAGCAGGCAGCGTGTGCCCCCAGCCCACCCCGCATACCCGCCCCTGTCCTGTGACCGCTGCAGAAGGAAGAGCAGCCACAGTATGAGGTGAACCTCTACATGTACCTCTATTTCGTCATCTTCATCATCTTCGGCTCCTTCTTCACCCTCAACCTCTTCATTGGCGTCATCATCGACAACTTCAACCAGCAGAAGAAGAAGATGAGTATCTAGCCCGCCTTCCCCCCTGGGTTCTCCCTGCGCTGGGCTCCCTCCTCACACCCGCTTTGTCCACTCCTCCTTTCGTATGTTCACAAACACTGTCCGCGCACCCGATCGAGGCAGAGCCTGGGTTCCGATCCCACCAGGTGACCTTGAACTAGTGACGGGGCCAGTGTGAACCTTGGTTTCCTTCTGTACAAAATGAGGCTCGTGCTGCCTGCTTTGCCGGCTCATTCTGAGGACCCAGTGAAATACTGATGGAAGGTGGCCCAAAATGGGCCATGAGGGCTGTGCTGGCCCCTTCCCTCTGTCTGTCACCCACCCCCCTTTCTCTGGACCCTTCCGTCCCCCTTCCCTGCCTCCTTCAACCCCCATCTCTGGCCCTCTAAGCAGGTCTCCTTCCCTCTTCCCACCAGGCCCCCCTGCTGGGATGGGGGAGGGCTTTACACAGATGTTTGAGGTAGGGAAGTCCTGGAAGCTGAGAAGGGGGACTCTCCAACCTTACGGGCCCCATCCCATTGTACTTTGGAGGGAAAGACATCTTCATGACAGAGGAACAGAAGAAATACTATAACGCCATGAAGAAGCTTGGCTCCAAGAAGCCTCAGAAGCCAATTCCCCGGCCCCAGGTACCAGCCCTCTGGGCCCCTCCCGCTACAGCCCATATAAGGCTCCTGCCCAAGGGGGCCCTGTGCGGGGGATGCAGAAGGCAGGCTGCTCTCTGCCCACCAGGCTGTGTCCCTGGTGTGAGGCTGGGGCCCCCTGCAGGAAGGTTGTGCCCACCTGCTGGGAGGGGCACCTCTCCATAACGCCACACTTCATGTGCAAGCAAGAGCAGCCTGACAAACTCCAGTCACTGGTTTACCCCTTGCCTGACCCGCCCAGCGCCCCCAGCGTCCATTCAGCTCCTTAGCTGGTGGCCTCTGGGGGCAAGGGCCCCTGGAGAGGGGAGGAAGAGGATGTCCAGACAGCTCCCCCAGTGAGCAGCCACTTCGGGAGAAGGAGGAGGGGTTGCTGAGGGCCCTTAATTCGGGAAGAAGTTCCCAGAGAGAGGAAGGAGGCCCACAGACCCCACAGAGTGGCCCGTCTCCATGGGTCTCCCTGCCTCCCGAGGATGCCCTGATGCCTTCATTCTCTCTCTCTCGCCTCCCCACCCCCACACTCCTGTGTCGTGTCCTCTCGCCTCTCCTGCCGGTGCATGTCCTGCTCTGACCGCTGCCCGCACCCCCACCCCTGCTGCAGAACAAGGTCCAGGGCATGGTGTACGACCTGGTGACCAAGCAGGCGTTCGACATCACCATCATGATCCTCATTTGCCTCAACATGGTCACCATGATGGTGGAGACGGACGACCAGAGCCAGCTCAAGGTGGACATCCTGTACAACATCAACATGGTCTTCATCATCATCTTCACGGGCGAGTGCGTGCTCAAGATGCTGGCCCTGCGCCAGTACTACTTCACCGTCGGCTGGAATATCTTCGACTTTGTGGTCGTCATCCTGTCCATTGTGGGTGAGCAGGGCCGGGCTGGGCTGAGTCGTTCGGGAAGGCCCGGGGTCGCCCTCCTCATGTCCACACGCACACCTGCTCATGCACTTGGTATGCTTTTGCACACACACAGACACACACACACACATGCATTTGCACCCGGTGTCTACACTAAATGCACAGAAGCACAGACGGTGGGTTCCCAGGCAGCCTGTTACCTGTGCACACACGAGTACAGCTCCAGAAGCATTCACCTGACCTGAAGATGCACGTTCAGGTCCCAGTGTGCTTTGGGAAAGACATAAGAAGATGGTTCCAGGACTTTCCTGGTGGCCCTGTGGCTAAGACTCTGCACTCCTGATGCAGGGGCCCCAGGTTCGATCCCTGGTCAGGGAACTAGATCCCGCATGCCACAACTAAAGATCCCACATGTTGCAACGAAGACCCATCACAGCCGAATAAATAAACTAAAAAAAGAAGATGGATCTAGCAGCCTTACGCACAGGAGAGGTGTGTGTAATTATGACAGTAACTAGCTGTCATTTATCCATCACTTACAGTTGGCCTGAACTAGGCCATGCACTTCACAGTATTAGCTGTGTAATTAGTAACTGTTCCTAACAAATGTCCTGAGACTGGGACTGTTGTCATCTCCATCTTACAGATGAGGAAACTGAGTCACAAACCAGGTAGGCGACATGCCCATCATCACACACCCAGAGCTGTTCTCCCCCTCACTCTCATCCATGGCATCTGTGAACAGCCTTGGCAATGGGCCTTACCCACCCCCCCATCCACTTTGGCACATCCCACCTCCACTGGGCTGCGTCAGGGCAGAGATGGAGCCCAGGACCCCAAGAGCCCTGGGAGAGTCTAATGGGTCAGGGCACTCAGGCTGTGCACTGAGCGATGAATTTCTACTGCTCCTTCCTGGGGTAGACGAGCCCAGCACTGCATGCCCCAAGGAGCTGCGCCTTCCCCCTGCTCCCCGACCCTGCCGCCCACCCCCAGGGCAGCAGTGCTTCCTCGAGGCTTCCTCCCTTGCAGGCCTGGCGCTCTCCGACCTGATCCAGAAATACTTCGTCTCACCCACGCTGTTCCGTGTGATCCGCCTGGCGAGGATCGGGCGGGTCCTGCGGCTGATCCGCGGGGCCAAGGGCATCCGGACGCTGCTCTTCGCGCTCATGATGTCGCTGCCCGCCCTCTTCAACATCGGCCTCCTCCTCTTCCTGGTCATGTTCATCTACTCCATCTTCGGCATGTCCAACTTCGCCTACGTCAAGAAGGAGTCGGGCATCGACGACATGTTTAACTTCGAGACCTTTGGCAACAGCATCATCTGCCTCTTCGAGATCACCACGTCGGCCGGCTGGGATGGGCTCCTCAACCCCATCCTCAACAGCGGGCCCCCTGACTGTGACCCCAACCTGGAGAACCCGGGCACCAGCATCCGGGGCGACTGTGGCAACCCCTCCATCGGCATCTGCTTCTTCTGCAGCTACATCATCATTTCCTTCCTCATCGTGGTCAACATGTACATCGCCATCATCCTGGAGAACTTCAACGTGGCCACGGAGGAGAGCAGCGAGCCTCTTGGGGAGGATGACTTTGAGATGTTCTACGAGACATGGGAGAAGTTCGACCCCGACGCCACGCAGTTCATCGACTACAGCCGCCTCTCCGACTTCGTGGACACCCTGCAGGAGCCGCTGAGGATCGCCAAGCCCAACAAGATCAAGCTCATCACGATGGACCTGCCCATGGTGCCGGGGGACAAGATCCACTGCCTGGACATCCTCTTTGCCCTGACCAAAGAGGTCCTGGGTGACTCCGGGGAGATGGACGCCCTCAAGGAGACCATGGAGGAGAAGTTCATGGCCGCCAACCCCTCCAAGGTCTCCTATGAGCCCATCACCACCACCCTCAAGAGGAAGCACGAAGAAGTGTGCGCCATCAAGATCCAGAGGGCCTACCGCCGGCATCTGCTGCAGCGCTCCGTGAAGCAGGCCTCTTACATGTACCGCCACAACCATGACGGCGGCAGGGACGGGGCCCCCGAGAAGGAGGGGCTGATCGCTGACACCATGAGCAAGATGTACGGCCCCGACAACGGGAACAGCGGTGTGCCGAGCAAAGAGGAGGAGAGGGGCTCCACAGGGGACCCCGGACCTGCCATGGGGCTCAGGCCCATCAGCCCCTCTGACGCACCCCTCCCTCCCGCCCCACCCCTGGGGCAGACGGTGCGCCCAGGGGTCAAAGAGTCTCTCGTCTAGCAAGTGGTGGTGAGGTGGCACAGCCCCGAAGCACCCCCTTGGTGCCTGCCGCTGAGGGAGCTAGGGCTGTGCGTCCGGGACTGACCCAGCTCCCTGGTGGGGACAGGCTTTGTCCATGCTGGGCTGTCACCCAGGCCATGGAAGGGGGGAATTGTACCTGAAGTCTCCACTCTGGGCTGAGGCCACTGCCTCCGCGATATTCACATTCAAGTTGCTCTCACCTCCTCGTGGGCCCTGCTGCCCTCCTCACAGCCCCGGGGGAGGTCAGAACATCAGAGTCTCTGCTCCCCACTTGGGAGGAGCCGGCCTGTGATGGAGGGATTGGCTGCCCTCCTGCCCCCAGAGTCTTAAGGGCTACTGACCTCTCTGCAGGCAGTGGCTCAGGCCTCCAGCTCCCTCTGGGACAAGGAAGTCTTCACCTCAGTGGGAGCAGACCTGAGCCCAGGGCCTGCCACCCTGTCCGGCCTCTGGGATGCGGCTCACCCTGCCTGCTCAGGAATTCTCAGGAGAAGGAAAACATCCCTGGTTCAGAAATGGCTCCATATACCCGGTGGTGGGTGGGTGGTGGGGAGGCCACTGGATGCTGAGACATTGGGTGGGTTGTGGCCCCTGAATCCTTTCCCGATTCATCCATTGCCCAGGCCCTCCGGCTCCCTGGCTGGCCCCTGGGAGAAGAGCAGAAGGGAAGATTCCCCTTGGGAATTATCTTTTTCTAGAAAGCACGATGGGGTGGGTAGCAGGGGTTGGATCCCACCAGTGTATTACTACACTGGGGGCTTCCTTGAACTGAGCACCCAGATCTCGGGTGGGGTCGGGGACCCTGGGGCTTGGGAAGAAGATTCCCGTCTTCCTCCTCCATCAGCACCACTTGGGCTCCTGGCAGCCTCCCTAGCCCCAGGGTCCCCTCCTCACCCCCCGCCACACCCTTCTCTTCCTCTTGCATCATCCTTCCCCCCCTCCTCAAAGTGGTCCTAAGAATGTTCTAGCTGAGCTCACGTTCGAGATTTCAACACTGAGGTGGGAACTGCTCACCTGGCTCAGGCCCAAGCGTCCAACTTCTGGCCACTGGAAGCTGTGCGATGCTTCTGTTGGCACCACCGATCTGGGCTCTTGTGAATAGACAGAGGCCGAGCTTGGAGGAGGGGGTGAGACACCAGCTCGGGGTCACTGGATTTACTCACCTGTGTGTGTGTGCGTGTGCGTCTGTGAACCACTGTGTCCCATAGAACCTGCATATGCATCTGTCTATGTGTATATCTGTGTGTGTGTGTGTGTGTGTCAGCGTGCCCTGGAGTGCTTAACCAGTGGGTATGCGTGTGTCTTCTCTGTCGGCCAGTCCGTGGAAGTGTCCTTGTGCTGTGAGTGTGTATGTGAGTGTGAACACACGTGGTAAGGTTTGCACACTGAGCCCCCCACCCCACCCCCACTGCACTTAGTTCCTCTTCTTTTTCTTCTTGTTTCTCGTGAACAGTTTGATTAAAACTCAGGAAGCAGCAAAACCTCCAAACAACATGTGTGTGTGTGTTTGCTTGTGTGCACGCCCACAGGCTGGAGCCTTCCTTTCTGTCTGCCCCACTCTGCCCGGACATTTCTTTCTTTCATGGCCGTGAGGGCACCCTTCTGCCTTCTCTGCTTCTCTTCCTCACACCCACTGCCCAGCCCCGCTCCCTGGCCCCGCCTGGGTCCTCTCTGGAAGGAGGCCCCTGCTTCTTCCATCTCTTCCTGCAGCAGTTCCGGCTCTTTCTTCAGAAGTTCCTCCAGGGGTCAGCCTCTTCTCTGACCAGCACCCTGCCCGTGTCCTTTCCTTCCTCCTCTTGGGGCCGGATGAGTGTGGCCCCAGAGCCTCAGCCTCTGTTGGACTGAACTCTCTCCACTGGGCCGGGTACAGAGCCAGCGTGGCTGAATAGGGTCCAGGCCTCCTCCCCCTGCAGACCCACAGCCATTGCACCTCGTCCGGGTGGGAACAGGCCCAAGCCAGGCCAGCAGAAGGCTCCTTTGTACAGTTCTTATAATAAACCTCCCGGTGCCTCGGACGAGTACGCTTTTTCCTTCTGTGCCTCTGTGTGCGGACGTGGACGGGAGCTGAGGGCGACAAGAAGGGCTAGGGGGATTGGAAACAAGTGGAGAAGCCTTGGGGAGCTGCCAGGTATTAGGGAGGGCAGGATAAGGAGGGCCCCAGCTCCCTCCTCTGGCTTAGTCTGGCTGGAACCCAGCCTCCTCAAGAGGCCAGATGAGGTCAGGAGTCGTTCCCTCACCCCTGCCCACCCCACTAACAGGCAGCACCCACACTACCCCTCCCTGCCCACAACAGTACCCAGGAAATAGGCGTTGGGACCTGTATGCCCAGACCCTCCTCTCTGGAAGCCCCCATCACTTTTCTGCCTCACCCATGGCCTGTGGGTCCACGGTGTGGCCCTTCCCTTTCCTGAGGCCCAATCCCCTTTAGGATGCTGCCTCTGACCCCAGAGGACCCAGCATCCCATGGACCTATGACAAAGAGAAATATGTAGTGAGCTCAGGCCACAATCCCAGTGAGTGAAATATAAGTTTAGATTTAATTTTGCTTTCCGACAGCCAGGGCTGTATTCCTCTAAACTAGTAAATATTTAGTCCCTTTCAAGATTTCTGTATCCCCACTCCCCTTTTCCTGAGTCCTGAGGTTACATGGCTCCCCTGGCGGCTGGGGAGGGGCACCCACAGGCCACCCCAACCTCCCTCAGCCGTGTCCTCGAGCCCCTTCCCACCCTGCAGATGTCTTTGCCTGTGGGGGTGGGGTGCCAGCAGGGTTTCTGAGCCCACATGGGGGTGCTGAACCCCTTCTCAGAGGTGGGGAAAGCTCCTTCTCACTTTTTACTTTAAGTTTCTCCAAACCTCGGTTGGGGCTCTCTCTGTCCTCAAGGACAGGAGAGCTTGAGAGTGCCCCGATCTATGTTGCCCCTGAGCCTTGAATGGTGAAAGAAAAAGGTAAGATCCTGGGTGATAAACATAACCGAGGTTCCTATTCAGAACCATGTGCTTCCCCCAGATATCAATGCTACTCACCACCTCCTGAGGGTGGACTGTGCTTCCACCTACGTCACCATGCACTTCAGATACAAGAGGCCCTTCAAGGCTCACGACTGCCCTGCAAAGGACAGGTGGCTCAGTGGTAAAGAATCCACCTGCTAATGTAGGAGACGCAGGTTCGATCCCTGGGTCAGGAAGATCCCCTTGAGGAGGAAATGGCAACCCCTCTCCGGTATTCTTGCCTGGGAAATCCCATGGACAGAGAAGCATGGCAGATTACAGTCCAGGGGCCCTCAAAGAGTCCAACGCAACTAAGCCCCTGAGCACACACAAAGAAGGTTTTATTACAGTTATTTGTATTTTGCCTAAAGGAGGAAACTTGGTCCCTGAGAGGTTAAGAATGGGTGTTGCTTAACTGGGGTGCTGTTGGCAGGTAAGGCAGGAAAAATCTGCCCCTCCCACTGCTGTGTCTTCGCTGCCCCTGGCCCAGGAACGCCAGTGGCATCCACTAGTCATTTGACCATGGCCACAGCCCTGGAGGGGGCTTCCCTTATAGCTCAGTCAGTAAAGAGTCTGCCTGAAATGCAGGAGACCCGGGTTCAATTCCCGGGTCAGGAAGATCTCCTGGAGAAGGAAATGGCAACCCACTCCAGTATTCTTGCCTGGAGAATCCCATGGCCAGAGGAACGTGGCGGGCTATAGTACATGGGGTCGCAAAGAATCAGACACGACTTAGCAACTAAACCACCATGGCCCTGGAAGGGCTTCCCTGATAGCTCAGACGGTAAAGAATCCAGCTGCAATACAGGAGAGCTGGGTTCGCCTCAATCCCTCGGCCCTGGAGCACTTCCAGAGCTGTCAGTGTAGGGCAGGACCACCGTTTGTTGAGAATCGCCAGGTAACTGGGGGAGGCTTCCTGGCTGGTGTACTGCAGAGTTAGGGGTCAAACCAGCATTCTCTTTTTTGTTTTCAGATACATGTTCTGTGACTTGGCTTGGTTTCTCTTATCTATTTATTTTGGGCTGTGCTGGGTCTTCGTTGCTGTGCAAGAGCTTTCTCTAGTTGTGGCAAGCAGGGGGTACTCCTCGTCACAGGTCATAGGCTTCTCATTGCAGCAGCTCCTCTTGTTGCAGAGCCCGGGCTCTAGGCGTGCGCGCTCAGTAACTACTCAAGCCGGCATCCTTCTGAGCCCGCCCGCCCTGGTCACAAGGGGCCGAGCAGAGTTAGTGAGGAAGGAAGGGCTAGGGGAGGGGCAGAGGTCATTCTTTCCAAGCTGAGGCTCTGCCCTCCCCCCACTTCCCGGGGATCCTGGGGGTCCCTGCCCTCTTGCTTTCCCTAACCCTGAGCTCCTTGTCTATTCTCCCTATACCCTCATCTCTTGTTCTGATGCTGCCTTCCTGGAAAGGTGGGGTGGGAGCTGCCAGATGTCGGGGTGTACGGCCCAGGGCAGCTGGGGGCAGAGGCGGAGGTGGGCTTACGAGGCCTCCTGTTCCAGGAAAGAAAAAGCGTCACAAGCCTCGGAAGGAGCTCGGTGCTGTTGTCACTGCGGACGGAACAGCACGGCCCCACCTGTGACAAATAACCCTGCAGACGGTGGGGCCCCCACCCCTTCCTGAAAATAGATCCCTGCCTGGCATGAATGGGAATGAGGTCCAAAGGACACATCTGCATTGCTGCCCACAGGAGATGCAGACATGTGTGTATGTTTGGAGGGTACCCACTGCGTCCCCAACCTCCATGGCCCCCCAGAGGCACCCTGGGCTGCAGACCAGCTCCCAAACAGCCTCACACCCTACAACTCGGCAGTACACCCCAGTTGGCAGCTACATGCACACACACACACACACACACACACACACACGGGTGCACCCCAACCTTTCTCCACCTTTCTCCCAAATTTGGGGGCCACCAGCCCCAAAGCTAACCAAGTCCTCCATCACCAGGAGGTGTTTGGCTAAAGGAAGAGACCCCTGGATTTCCCTCCATTCCTCTGGGGGAGTCTCCAACCACCCCCACCAGCACCAGGGGCCTGTGGTCCCCATGCTGACCTCAGCTGATGTTTATATTCCTGGGCTGTTTGTTCTGTGAACGGAACATCTGACACCTTTTCAGAGAAATGTTTTTCTCTTTGTTCGGAACATCTGGAACCAGCAAGAACATCTGGGACTGCCGGGAACAGCTGTTTCTCGGATGGAACCTGAACTCCCCTATCCCCACTTCCCATAGCTCCAGCCCCAACCTGTGCTCCTCGGGTTGGGGGTGGGGTGCCACTGTACCAGGTGAGGCCTATGCCCAGGACTTAGGGGGCCAGCACCCAGACCTCTGCCTTCTTCACCAGCAACCCTGGCCTGGGTGGTGGGTCCATGTCTCCCAGAACTCAGACCTGCCAGCAGCACAGGCTGCTTGAAAACTAGCGGGTGGTGAAGAGAGTGAGATGTGGGCAGAGGACACAGGATTCAGCATCTTCTTTCCCTTTCTGGGGGGTGAAGGAAGAGACAGAGCAAGGGGCCAAGAGAGAGTAAAGAAGGTGCCATAATACGTAAAACTCAAGAACTCAGCTGTGGGGCTGAGGGATGCGCCTGCCATGGGCAGCTGTGCAAGTTATGCACTGCACAAGGGCACCGCCCCCCCAAGACCCCAAGGGATGAGGGCTGTGTCTGATCCAGGGCCAGGGCGCATAGTTCAGCTTAGACAAGCTCCTAGACTCTGTGGTTCCATCTACTGCTCTGCTGACAGATGAGAAAAAGCCAGAGAGACTTTCTGTTTCAGAACTTGCAGGCTCCCCCAGACCAGCCTCTTGTCTTCCACTCCAGACCCCTGGAGCTGTGGGTAACACTTCTGTGCCCTGAGAGTCCGGCTGATTGCTAAGTGGTGGGTTTTCAGTAAGCCATCAACACCTAAGTCCGCCATCTTTGGCAGCTCCCAGCAAACTCTCCCACCAAGTGAGCGAGGAGGGGCCTCTCGCCAGAGCTGGGACCAAATCTTCTCCCAAGTGGCTGCCGCTCTTGGCCTGTTCTTGCTCAAGAGCCTCTGTGGCTCCCTTCCTACACAAGGTCAAGCCTCCATCAACTGCCAACATGGCCACCTGCACTCTAGCCAAGAGGCTGGGCTCTGGGTCCATAGCTGTCCCCCCAGCACTCCTACCCCGTCCTTCCTGGATGTGTAAGTTGAAGGGTATAAGTTGGTCTGGGGTGGAAGGGCTGTGCCCACATCCATCCACAGGACCCGTGTGGATTCAGTTAAGTGCCTGGGACTCCAGACTGCGAGGCCGACGGGCCCCAGGACGTGATCTTGGGGGTTGGGATGGGGCCTCAGGGGTCCCTGCCTCCCAGGGGCATCTGTCACGGACCCCAGGGGCATCCGTCACAGACCCCAGCCGCAGTGCCCAAGCCGGGGTGACCCTTGGGTCTTAGCGGCACAGCTGACAAGAGAGCCTGCCCTCCCCCAGGGTCCCCAGAGAGCTGGTGCCTCCCCTGGGTCCCAATTTGCATGGCAGGAAGGGGCCTGGTGGGGAAGAGGCGGGGAGGAGGCAGACTGCAGCCCAGGCAGTTACACGTTTTCCCCCAGGAGCCTCCGTTGTCACGGGCTTGGGGCTGGAGACAGGGTGAGCATGGCAGGGTCGGCGTTGATTCCCGGGCTCAACAACTGGCTGGTGCTGGGGCTGCTGCTCCTTTCAGGTACTGCTCGAGGGGCCCAGAGGCCCCCTGGTTTCGCTCTTTCCACTGCTGCTGTCTCCTGCTCTTGCCTCCTCCGCCTTCCGTCTCTCACTTTTGCTGCCTCCTGTCTCCCTCTGACAGCCCTGGGGACCGGGTCTGTGGGAATCAGCCAGGCTGAGGGGCTGGTGGGCTCTGGAGTCTGCAGCCCCCAGCCCTTCTCCAGCCCGGAGGGTGTCGGGCTGAGCTGGGGGAGAGGTGCTGGTGGCTCTGACCTCGGAGAAGAGCTAGGCCGGGGAGGAAGAAAGGAGAGAGGGTCGTTCACCCCCAGGCGCTGCAGGGCCCTGGGTGGGGGAAGCGGTGGAGAGGCCGCCCCGCACCAGACCTGGGACAGGCCTGCTCCCCACTTGGTGCTCTGGTCTGGAAGGCGGTAGAGCCTTCCAGGCGGGACTTCTTCCCTCTCATCCAAGAGCCCACTCAAAGGCCGAGGGCAGAAGCAGGGCTGGGAATCAGATCCTCTGGTGACCCCACCCCGCTCTAGACTCTCCAGGGCAGGGATCGTGGAGCTGATGTCCTGCGGGGAGGAAGTGGGTCTGGGAATGCAGGGGCGGGGCAGCCAACTCGGAAGGACCAGCCCCGCCCACTTCCTCCCACCCAGCAGGTGAGAAGGTGCTGGCGGACAAAACAGATGACCTGCTCCGGGATCCCAAAGGTCAGCAACTTCCCCTGAACCTTCTGGGAGCATGTATGTCTGTGTCCAACGTGGGGGTCCCTGTCCGCAAGCTGCCCTATGGTCGTCCCGGCGCCCTGGCCCCCTTGGGTTCTCCCCACCCATCCCCAGGCCTCCTGAGGGTCTGTCTCCCTCTGTAAGACCTGGCTCTAAAGTTCCTCCAACCCCTACTTCTCCAGCGTCACCCACGTCAAACATGAGTCCCAAAGATCAGGGAGGAGGGGATCCCACTGGGTATGTAGGCCTGGGCTGTCTGGCTGGGGAGTTGGGCTTAGCCCCAGCAGGAGCCTGCAACCTTGGGGGCCCCCAACAGGCTGCAGGGGCTTAGGGGTTCCTAGGGCACCCCTGACTGGGGACCAAGCAGGAGGGAGGTCTCCTGGGGCAGATGGGTGGTGGGGAGTGTGGCAAGCTGAGAAAGGCATAGGAATAAAAAGAGGAACAGGACCACGCAGAAGGGGTGACAAAGGAGACATGGGCAGGAGATTGATGCGGGAGCCTTGATTGCCAGGCTGAGGATTTGCGGGGTCACCCTGAGGACTGGGGGCTGGTGTGGACAGGGAGAGGGGAGAACACCAGGCCAGGTTAGAGGCTGTCCTGGGGGCCCTCTGGCCTCAGAAGGTGAGGCCTGCATCAGGGGCATGGAAAGGCGTTGGAAGTTTCCAGGCCCTTCTAAAGGAAAATCAAATGGGGAGAGTGGGCCATTAGGAAGGGGCGGGGTCCGGCGGTGTGGCCCGCAGCTCCTCACATGGCTCAGTTCCCCTACACCTCTGCCTCATGACTGTCCCACACTCTGAGAAGCAAGGGCAAGCCAGGAGACCAAGCCAGGGGTCAGCGCTGCCCGGGACAGGGGCCATGGTTGCGGGGGTGGCGGACCATGGTCGGCCGGCGGTCCAGAATGCAAGGAGCAGGATTTTGACCCCAGCCCTGACACCCACAGGAAACACTTGTTCCCGGATCTGGCAGCACCCACGTTTCGTGGCCAAGAAACGGGGCTCCACAGTGGAGATCAGGTGCCACGTGGAGGATGATGGTCTCGTGAGCTGGTTCCGGAAGCCGAAGCCGGACTCAGAGCCCAAGACACTTCACGCGGAGCAGGGCCGCATCCTCCAGTCCCATAACAAATCTGAGGCCGTTCTCACCATCCTAAGCGTCCAGTTTCAGGACAATGGCATCTACTTCTGCAAGCAGGAGTGTTCCAAGGGGACCCAGAGGACAGAGCACGGCTGTGGCACTGAGCTCCGGGTCATGGGTGTGTGTGGGGCCCACCCCTCCACCCCGCTACCCCCCACCAGCCAGGGAGAGCATGGGGTGCTCCTGGAGCCCCACCAACACCCACCCCACCCCACCCCACCCCAGCCCTCCACCAGTAGGAGGGAGGGTCACACCGTGTTGGGTGGCTGTGACCCCGGGCACCTGGGAGAGCCGCGGAGAAGCAGGTCCTGAGGGGTCCGGGCCCAAAGCAGGGACAGGTCCCACCAAGCCTCACCACGTCCACCCACCTCCTCCCAGGGTTCAGCACCTTGGCCCAGCTGAAGCGGCGGAACACACTGAAAGATGGCATCATCATGATCCAGACCTTGCTTATCATTCTGTTCATCATTGTGCCCATCTTCCTGCTGCTGGACAAGGTGACCGTGGGGGCCGGCCAGACACCGGCAGGGTCTCTGTCTCCCCAGCCCCAGAGCCCACCCACTGACTCACCCATTCAAACACTCCCTTATTCATCAGCTGTTCTCACAGAGTGCCCCTCAACCCTGACCCTTGACCCTTCACCCAAGACCAATCTCCCTGGCCCTCCCCAGCCTGGCCCAGCAGTGGATGGGGTGGAGGAAGCTAACACTCTGCTCTCCATCCCTCCCCCGCCAGGATGACAGCAAGGCCGGGATGGAGGAAGATCACACCTATGAGGTAAGGGGCAAGGTGGACCCCCCCATACTCCTGGAAGCTCCGAGGGCCGAGGGGGGCAGTCAGAGGCACCATCGGCGTGAGGCCAGGGGAGTGTTCAAGGCCTGAGCTCCGTTTCATCTCTCCAGGGCCTGGATATTGACCAGACGGCCACTTATGAAGACATAGTGACTCTGCGGACAGGGGAGGTGAAGTGGTCGGTGGGTGAGCACCCAGGCCAGGAGTGAGGGGCTGGCCCTCCCCATGCTCCTGGGCACAGCCCGCTGGGCCCTCAGTGACTGCTTCAGAGACGTCCCCCACTTTTCCCTGGACCCCCGTCAGCCTCCAAAGCAGGCCTGCCAGACCCACCTGCCCCTCCAGCCCTTGGTCCCCATCTCTCACGGAAGGGACTGGCATAGAAGGGCTGCAGGGCAGTGATTAGGAGCAAGGGGGTCCTCGGGGGTTAGACTGGACCCCGCCTTCTGGGGGTCCTATGTGGGGGATCCATGGCCCTGTGAAGGCCAGGGAAGGCAGAGACTTGTCTGGAACCTGCAAGTGGACTCAGAGCAGCCTGGCTTCTCTGGAGAGCCGGGGCAGGGTCACAGCCTACCCCAAGTGGCCGCAGATGGGCCACAAGAGCTTCGTCCCTCTCCCGTTCTCTCCTGCTCTCTCCCGCCCTGCCCCACCCCAGGGGGCTGCTGGCCTTGAGCCCTTTCCCCCGTGGAATAAACAGTGTGTCTTGAGAAAACACACACAGGCTTGTGACGTCTGTGGTTCTGGAGTTGATAAGGGTACCTGTTTGGACACAAACGTTTGGGCACCCATCGGCCTGGGGGCGGGGAGGTCTGCTCAGCTCATGTCCGGCTCTCTCTGGAGGCCCAGTTGGGACCTGTGGTCGTGTCTGCTTTCTTTCCCCGCTCTGACTCTGGCGGGACCCTGAACAGCAGAGAAGGTCTGACTGGACTGGTCCTTCATCTTGGTGGGGATGCCCGAGTCCTGCCTCCTCTCCAGCTGACAAGCAGTGCTTGAGTCCTGCAGGACTCGAGCGTCTCAGCCCTAGAGGAGCCACCCTCCCCTACCCACCCCAGTCCTCTTGTCCTTCAAAGTCCTCCACCTACAGGAAGCCTTCCCAAAACACCCCAGCCCCTATCTGGTCCCTGTTTGGACGATGTCCTCCACAGCTCTGGTGTAGCTACAACTTTGCATTGCCCGTCTTGGCCTTGTTCTCCAGTTAAACTAGAAGGTCCCTGAGGGCAGGGCTTCCCCTGCCTCTACTCTACCCTCCTGTCCTCCACCAAGCCTGGAAATTGTATATACATTTTTTCTTACGAACTTTGACTTTAACTTTTCACAGTCAAAAATTGTTCTTTGTCATTCAATAAATGTATAGGTATGGATATGATTTTGGTCAAACATTAAACTATGAGATGCTGGAGATATATTTTTTTCCTTTTATTTTTTTTCATTTGACCCAGAGCTATGCAAGAGAGATTCCCAAATCAAGAGGCCTTGTGGTGGGGAAGCCTGGGGATTCTTAGTCAGATAACCCCTTCAGACTTTCTGCATAAAATCAGAAGCAAAACAATCCCCAGCCCGCCTGCTGCGGGAGTGACTGGGAGCAGCTCAGGGCTAGGACCTGAAGTTCAGTGCACCTCTGTGTGCAGAGCCGGACTGAGCTCCACTTCCTGTTGACCTTGGGGGGACCATGCTCTGGATTTGCCACTTTCATTCTGGATTCAGGTGGGAGAAACCCCTGCCCTCAGGGAGCTGCCAGTCTAATTGGAGAATCAAGGTCAGCATAGGGAGGGATGAGTCAGAGCAGCTCCAGCTGGAATTGCAGGTGAGGCAGGCAGGTGGCCAAGGACCCCACACCTGGGGTAAAGGTCCATCTCTGCTTTGATCAGCAGTGACCACACTGAGCCAGGCCGGGGCTGGGCCTGGCCGGGCCTCCTCCCTCCCTGGTCTCTGGGCTGCCAGAGGAAACGCACTTGTTTTGGCATCTGCCTCCACTGAACTGGAGCTCTTCCTCTCCTGCTGCTTTGCATAGTGGGGCTAATTCTGTCCTCGACCTCCACCAGGGACCCTGGGCAGCCGGCTGGGGGTGGGATGGAGTCTTCACTTCTCCCCCCAGGCAGGGTCTCCCCCTGCTTGGGGCTGCCCTCAGTCTAGGGAGGCCTTGGCTTTTTTTGACAATTAAATATTTTTGAATAACTGTTTTCCTAATGCTTTGAGGCACTGTTGACAGAGAGTCATCTGAGCAGGGAGGCCTGCCTTGTCCACCAGACGCCCCCAAAGGGCACTGATTTCGTGGTTTCGATGTAGAAGCCCTCGATGGCCTGTTCTTCTGTTTTAGAGGCTTTTACACTGTGGGTGTCTGCGTGTCTGTCGTGTGGGGCCCTGGCCCCCAGAACTGACAGGCAGTGGAAACAAAGCTGAGTGATGCTGGTGGAAGTGATAATTATCTCAGATCTCAGTTGCTTTTTCTACAAAATGGGAATCATAAGACTTCTCCAAAGGAAAAGAGTTGAACCAGATGCTGGTTTTTAGAAAATTATCCTACAGTTAAGTTTTCTTGTCATGAGTTTCAGCACATGTACAGATTTGAATAACCACCACCACATCCAAAATACAAAACATGAATCAGATTCTCTCACTGGGTCCCCCAGATTTTTATATATGGAGCATCTCTTCACTGCCAATAAGATTTTATGGAGCACCTCCGTATTCGTTTATATGATCTTTCCCCAGCATAACCCTGGAAGGGGACAGCTTCATCCCCACTTTACAAAAGAGGAAATCGAGGCCCAGGGAGATGATTACCATAATTGGCCACAAGTCACACACAGACCTTCAGACTCCAAGTGTGGCATTCTTTCCACTACATCACAGCTGCCTCCCCTGAAGGACTTTGTAGCTCGGAGGCTTTGAGCCAGAGGAGGAGGAGGAGGGCCATCAGGAGAGAACCCTGGGACAGCTTTGTCCTGGGGAACCATCTCCAAATGTGTCCCCTTGTTCATGAGTCCCGAAGGCCCCGCTCCTTCCTAAGAGGCCCAGATGTGGGGCTGCTCCTCAGCCTTCCTCCTCCCAGAATGCAGCCCGAGGCCTCCTTGGTGGGCACATGCCCCGCTGCCCACTGGGGGAATCCAGCCCAGTCCCTCGGGGGCCTGGTGGAAGCACAAGCTGGTTCCTCCTCCGTTTTAGCTTGACTTCCGGCCCCCCTGTCTGCAGGTGCTGCTAGGTCAGGGGTGCTCTGGCCAGAGGGTTTGGGTGTTTTTCCAGCAGAATCAGAGATGAGAGAAAAACAAAACTCGGAAAGCTGAGGCTGTCTGGGTGTCCGTGGACAACCCCCAGCAGGGGTGCAGCCTTGCTGGGTCTTCTGTGAAAGGCCTCAGAGGCCATTCAGCCCCAGGGGAGTGGGGGTGGGGGGCTCGGGACTCCTGCGCCGTTGTGCCCTGCTCTCCGCAGGCAGCCTCAGCAGCTGGATTCAGAGTCCACACAACTGCGAAGTTTCTGGATTTGGCTCTGCTCTCCACACTGCTGCACCCGGGCACGGCATCCTCGGGAACCGCTACTGACTCAGATACAAACAAAAACCAAAACCAACCCTGCCCGTCCGTCGGGGAGACCTCGCCGGCCCTCTCCCAGCCCGAGCCTTTACTTGGAAACTTAGGTGACTCCACAGAGAACACAAAACAGCAAGCCTGAAACCCTGAATTCAGAGTGTAGTTTGTTAAAACACATTTATACAGATCATAATGTACTTTTCAAACAATAATAATAAAAGACATTGTTCTGTTCAGCCCTAAGATCACTTTCTCACGTGGCAGGAGTGGGCGGCCAGACGCCTCGTGAGGTCCTGTTTGGGGCTCAGGCTCTGTGAGCTGTGGGTCTACTGAACATCTGTGTGCTTGCCCTCAGCATATGCATGCCACCCCGTCCCCTTTTTACATTTGAATTTGCTCGGGTGCGTATTGCTGTGTGTTGCAAGATCCCACGTTATCATTTTTTCCACACTTGTTATGCGAAGTTCATTCTACAGACACAGCATGACCTGCCTGGCCATTCCTGGCCGGGGGGATATTTGAGTTTCTTTCCTTGACACTGTCCTTCCATCCACTCAATGCACTCGGTGGATGCTTGTTGAGTTTCCTGGGCCTGGGAATATGGTTCCAGCTGCCAAGTCCCTCCCCTCTCCCCAGAGCTAGACTCTCGCTTCTTAGCTCTTTCTTTCGTGGTAGTTTTCACAATGTGAAATTTCTGGATACATGTTACTGTTAGGTATTTATTTGTTTGCTATTATCTCTCTTTCCCATAGACTGTAAACTCCAGCAGAGAAAAGGTGGTGTCCTTTGTTTATCTAGGTCTGCCCATCTGCCTGGTACATGGATGCCTGGCACATGGAAGGCCCAGCAACTGCTTATTTAATTGGTTAATGTACGAATAAGAGAATGAGTGAATGAATGAAGGGGTGAAGGGCATGAGCCCAGCCTCAAAGAGCTTACCTTCCCCTGTGCGGGTAAGATGTTCACAAACAACCACAGAATAAGGTAGAAGGAGACAGAGGTTATTTCCAGTTGACAGCACCAATCAGGAAAGCACCTCAGACTTCCCACAGCTGCTGGACACACCCCGGTACTTACTACTTCATTCTCAATGGGCTTGTCCCCCTGGGGAGTCATCCCCAAGGTGAAATTACCCAGTAGGTCCAGTGATGTCGGTTGTTTTGCTCTTCTAGATTGTTCAGAGATCCTCACCCACTGTAAACAACACCCCCCGTCAGCTCACAGGGGTGCCTGCCCTCATCCTCCCCACCCCCACTCCAGAGCCCTCCTGGGCCCTTCCTCCATGCTTGAATCCTCTGGCAAACCCAAGGGTCCGATGAGATGAAGGAAGTGAAAATGTGATGTACACTGAAACGTGCAACACAAATGTGAAGGATGATGTGACTTGGTTCATTAAATCGGGCTGCATCAGGTTGTTTTTCTCTGCTGCTTGTTTTGGTACCTGTACCTGCGGACCTCATTCTGGGCTGAAGCTCCTTGAACATCTTCTTTTTCTTTTTGGCCATGCCACACAGCGTGTGGGATCTTCCTTGGCCAGGGATCAAACCCATGTCCCCTGCAATGGAAACAGGGAGTTTTAACCACTGGGTCACAAAGAGTCGGACATGACTGAACGACTGAGCTGAACCGAACCGAACCACTGGATTGCCAGGGAAGTCCTATTGAACATTTTCTGAATGGGGACTTGAGCCCACCCTGCCAGCTCTGTGCTAAGGATAGTTCTGTTTATGCCCAGCAGCCCTACCATCTTTCCTAGGTGAGGCTTCTAAAGAGCTTGGCACCATGAAAGACTGGGACCTTGGGCTGCTATCACTTAGGAGCTGAGAGACTCCAGGAAAACTACTTATCTCTGAGCCTGAGTATCCTTGTATGAAGGATATATCCTCATACAATCCTCCCCACATCACTCAGTACAGCGCCTGGTACATGGAAAGTGCTCAGAAATGTTGGCCTTACGCATGTCCCCTGGAGAAGCCTTTGAGAATCCCCACATAACATTCTTAAAGACGTTGACCCAATGAGCTGTGATCCATTCAGCCGTCAGACTTGTGCTGGAGTCAAAGAAGAAGTGGTGCATATCCTGGGGGCAATCCCAGCCTCTGGATTCAAGGAAGGCAGAACAGAGCTAGAGATGGGAAGCATGGACCTCAAGTGACAAGAGGAAAGTGGAGAGAGCTGCCTGCAGTCCCTTTGCGACTCTCTCGAAGGCCAGGGCAAGTATGACTCTAAATAATGAGATGGCCCCAAGCCAAGTGGACTTGAACCTTGGAGGGGTTCTTGAAACCTGAAAGAGGCCACTTTCAGATCAAGAGTGGACTTTCCTGGCGGTTCAGACAGAAAGAATCTGCCTGCAGTGCAAGAGACCCAGATTTGATCCCTGGGTTGGGAAGATCCCCTGGAGGAGGAAATGGCAACCCACTCCAGTATTCTTGCCTGGAGAATTCCACAGACAGAGGAGCCTGGTGGGCTACAGTCCATGGGGATGCAAAGAGTCAGAGTAACACTCAGATCAAGAGTAAATCTGTGAGTATCCACGATGAGAACCCCAGAGACGATCGAATCTGAAAATATGAAGGGCTACCAAACACGCTGAAATTCATGGATTCCAAGATGATGGGGGAATTCATCTCTAACCCTATGGGCCTGGCCCTGGAGATGCTGATCACAGCCTCTGCCCACCAGCCACCATGCAGAGGCCATTGCCCGGCAGTCTCTGAAACCGGAGAAGCTGGGGGTCTGGCCCCAGGTCATGCCCCAAGAAAGGGTGAATGACTCCCTAGCATGGGCAGGAAAATCCCAAGTCTAATTCAAAGTTTATCTTCTACTAGTAATGACTTGCGGAGAAGGCACTGGCACCCCACTCCAGTACTCTTGCCTGGAAAATCCTATGGATGGAGGAGCCTGCTAGGCTGCAGTCCATAGGGTTGCAAAGAGTCAGACATGACTGAGTGACTTCACTTGGACTTTTCAGTTTCATGCATTGGAGAAGGAAATGGCAAGCCACTCCAGTATTCTTGCCTGGAGAATCCCAGGGATGGGGGAGCCTGGTGGGCTGCCGTCTATGGGGTCACACAGGGTCGGACACGACTGAAGCAACTTAGCAGCAGCAATGACTTGTGTGTGTGTCTTCATTATGAAAGATCCTGAAAAAGACTTTATAGAGAAGAGGATCACCAGTATCCACCCCTACACCTTCCAGTTCTGAGAAAGGTGTATCCCAGGGGCCCCCAGGATCCTGTGGGCCAACCAGAAGTGGGCTGGTAAGAGGAGATACTCGCCTACTCTGACTGGTCCCACCTGTTCTTGGCAGTCCCCTGCCTGGAGTCACCACTCCTCACATGTGCCCACCTTGTGTGGCTCTCGAGCAATCCTCAACTCGGGCTCCTGTACCCTCACTCGTAGGGAAGGCCTGAGGCTTCTCCTGTGGTCCACGGCTCACATACTGGTCCCCCCTGTATTAGCTAGAAGCCTGTCATGGGCGCTTCCACCTCAGTGCTGCTCCCCCCGGGTGACACAGAAGGAAGAAGTGGCAGAAGAGGTAAGTGCTGTGTGGGGCTCGGAGACCCTCCCCCACTTTCCCCCCGGCTCCTCCCCTTTGGTGGCACCAGAAGTAGAGGAAAGGGGCGTCCTCTCCTTTCCTGTGGGCTCCCAGGTGGCACAGAGGTAAAGAACCCACCTGCCAATGCAGGAGACGTGGGTTCGCTCCTTGTGTCGGGAAGATCCCCTGGAATGGGAAATGGCAACCCACTCCAGTATTCTTGCCTGGGAAATCCCATGGACAGAGGAGAGTGAGCAGGCTACAGTCCATAGCGTTAGAAAGAGTCAGACATGACTGAGTGACTGAGCACATACTTTTCCTGTGGCCCTACCTTCATCAGAGCCAGTTTCTTTCTTTCTTTAAGTAAATTTCTTTTATTTATTTGGCTGCACGGCGTCTTCATTGCGGCTTGCAGAATCCTTAGTTGCAGCATGTGGGATTGAGTTCCCCAACCAAGGATTGAACCCAGGACCCCTGCATTGGGAGCATGGAGTCTTAGCCACTGGACCACCACGGAAGTCCCAGAGACTGTTTCTTTCATGACACTCCCCTCTGGTCCTCCTACAGTTGAGCCTGGGACAGTTCCCACAGGTCCCAGTGCCCTTGGTAGCAGATAAAGAATCAGGGGCATGGTTGGGTGATGGTTCACGAGTGACGGGGAAAAAAGAGAGCTCTGTCTTCTGGTCTTAAAAGGGGGAGGTCACAAGTTGCAAGCCCTCAAGTTCTGGACCACAAGGGTGTAACTTTTCAACGCTGGTTGGCAACACCATCACCAACCACCTCTAAAAAGGTTTGCTTCCTTCTTGCTTTCCCACAGGGTCAAGTGCTAAATGTATTTAGACTCAGGGGGTGGAAGGTTTAAATGGAGGGGAATATGTTCTTTCCTGCTCTTATCCTTGGGGACAATTCAATGCTGGTGACTTCTGGATGCTGAAATAGCCCCAACTCTGGGCACCAAGAGGTGGGACGTTTGTAGTTCTAGCCTTCCTAACTCAGGCCTTGCCTTGCTGTGTGGTCTCTGCCACACATCCCGTGTCTCTGGGCTGGTCTCACCTGGAAAATGACAAGCTCTGAAGGGAGGACCAAATGAGGCAGAAACTCTTGTGACTAGAGGCAGGATCCTTGTGATCAGGAAGCTAAAAACACAGAGTGGCGCCCACTCAGTCTGCTTTGAAGAAAGGACCTGGAGTGCTGCAACATGAGAAGAGTAAGCATTTGGAGATTTGCTGTCTTGGTTGAAGCAGCTCTTGTAAGTATGCCTCTTTGAGCCTCAGTCTCCCCGTCTGTAAAATGGGGTGATAACCATACCTCCTTCACAAGATGGTCCTGAAGGTCTAATGTAGGGCTGCATGGGCATGCTTTTCACAGCCTGATAAGCTCTATACAGATACTAAACGGAGGAGGAGAAAGCCTGGGAGGAGACTACAATGACTAGAGAGAGCCATTTTTCCGGGATGCTATGCTCCAGTGCTGGGGGTGGGACTCAAGCCTTCAAGGGCTCTTCCAGCTGAGAGTCTCTGACGGTAACAGGGCTACGGGAGCAAGCACTTGTGGTCAGTCTCTGTTCCTGGGATTTCTGCAGCACATCCGAGGAGTAGGGGCAATGCCTCAAGTGTCCGTCCTTTGCCCCCACACACCTGCCAGATAGGGGACGTTCAGGAAAAGGGACATGCGGGGCTGAAGCCCTCTAATGGTCACGGGTTAGCACTGCATCCACCTCAGTTTGGATCAGGTGGCAGGAGGAAGGTGATGGAGCGAAGGAGGAACTTGTGCCCAGAAACCTCAGCATCTATTGCTATCCTTGGCTCCCTTTCCCCAAACACACATTCTCTCTGGTGGATGGAGAGGAGCATTGCAGGGAGGAGGAAGTGGGTAGAGAGTGAGGAAGCATCCACATAGCTCTCAAGATACATCCATCCTGAGACAACACTTCCTTCAGGGGACCAGCTCGGGCCTCCCTGACCCTGGGGAACACCCCCACAATGATGCCCTGCCAGAGTGGTGCCTGGGCTTGGGGTACTCCTTTCTGCCTGTTGCTGTTTAGTGGCTCAGTCGTGGGTCCGACTCTTTTGTGGCCTCATAGGCTGTAGCTCCTATGATGGAAAGGACATCTTTTTTGGTGTTAATTCTAGAAGGTCTTGTAGGTCTTCACAGAACTGTACAATTTCAGCTTCTTCAGCATTCCTGGTCGGGGCATAGACTGGATTACTGTGACATTGAATGGGTTGCCTTGGAAATGAACAGAGATCATTCTGTCATTTTTGAGATTGCATCCAAGTATTGCATTTCCGACTCTTTTATTGACTATGAGGGTACTGCATTTCTTCTAAGGGATTCTTGCCCACAGTAGTGGGCATAATTGTCATCTGAATTAAATTCGCCCATTCCAGTCCATTTTTCACTGATATCTAAAATGTCAATGTTCACTCTTGTCATCTCCTGTTTGACTGTGTCCAGTTTACCTTGATTCATGAACCTAACATTCCAGGTTCCTATGCAATATTGTTCTTTACAGCATTGGACTTTACTTCCATCACCAATCACATCTACAACTGGGTGCCATTTTCTCTTTGGCTCCGTCTCTTCCTGCTTTCTGGAGTTATTTCTCCACTCTTCTCCAGTAGCATATTGGGTACCTACCGACCTGGGGAGTTCAGTGTTCAGTGTCATATCTTTTTTAATTTTCATACTGTTCATGGGGTTCTCAAGGCAAGAATACAGAAGTGGTTTGCCGTTCCCTTCTCCAGTGGACCACATTTTGTCAGAACTCTTCACCATGACCCATCTGTCTTGGGTGGCCCTACACGGCATGGCTCATAGTTTCACTGAGTTAGACAAGGCTGCGGTTCATGAGTTAGACAACGCTGTTGCCTGGAGTAACAGGTAAATTTGGCCTTGGAATACAAAATGAAGCAGGGCAAAGGCTAACAAAGTTTTGCCAAGAGAATTCACTGGTCATAGCAAACACCCTCTTCCAACAACACAAGAGAAGACTCCACATATGGCCATCACCAGATGGTCAATACTGAAATCAGATTGATTATATTCTTTGCAGCCAAAGATGGAGAAGCTCTATACAGTCAGCAAAAACAAGACTGGGAGCTGACTGTGGCTCAAATCATGAACTCCTTATTGCCAATTTCAGACTTCAATTGAAGAAAGTAGGGAAAACCACTAGACCATTCAGGTATGACCTAAATCAAATCCCTTACAATTATACAGTGGAAGTGAGAAATAGATTCAGGATATTAGATCTGATAGACAGAGTGCCTGAAGAACTATGGACGGAGGTTCATGACATTGTACAGGAGGCAGGGATCAAGACCATACCCAAGAAAAAGAAATGTAAAAAGGCAAAATGGTTGCCTGAGGAGGCCTTAACTGAGAAAAGAAGAGAAGCTAAAGGCAAAGGAGAAAAGGAAAGGTACCTATTTGAATGCAGAGTTCCAAAGAATAGCAAGGAGAGATAAGAAAACTTTCCTCAGTGATCAATGCAAAGAAATAGAGGAAAACAACAGAATAGGAAAGACTAGAGATCTCTTCAACAGAATTAGAGATACGAAGGGAACATTTCATGCAAAGATGGGCACAATAAAGGACAGAAATGGTATGGACCTAACAGAAGCAGATGATAATAAGAAGAGGTGGCAAGAACACACAGAAGAACTATACAAAAAAAAACCTTCATGACCCAGATAACCATGATGGTGTGATCACTCACCTAGAGCCAGACATCCTGAAATGTGAAGTCAAGTGGGCCTTGGAAGGCATCACTACGAACAAAGCTAGTGGAGGGGATGGAATTCCAGTGGAGCTATTTCAAATCCTGAAAGATGATGCTTTAAAGTGCTGCACTCAATATACCAGCAAATTTGGAAAACTCAGCAGTGGCCACAGGACTAGAAAAGGTCAGTTCTCATTCCAATCCTAAAGAAAGACAATGTCAAAGAATGTTCAAACTACTGCACAATTGCACTCGTCTCACACGCTTGCAAAGTAATGCTCAAAATTCTCCAAGCCAGGCTTCAACAGTACATGAACCATGAACTTGCAGATGTTCAAGGTGGATTTAGAAAAGGCAGAGGAACCAGAGATCAGATTGCCAACATCTGTTGGATAATAGAAAAAGCAAGAGAGTTCCAGAAAAACAGCTACTTCTTTTTATTGACTATACCAAAGCCTTTGACTGTCGAAAAGCCTTTGACAAATTGTCAAAAATTCTTAAAGAGATGGAAATACCAGACTACCTTACCTGACTACTGAGAAATCTGTATGCAGGTCAAGAAGCAACAGTTAGAACCAGACATGGAACAACCGACTGGTTCCAAATTAGGAAAGGAGTACGTCAAGGCTGTATATTGTCACCCTGCTTATTTAACTTGTATGCAGAGTACATCGTGTAAAATGACAGGCTGGATGAAGCACAAGCTGGAATCAAGATTTCTGGGAGGAATATCAATAACCTCAGATATGCAGATGACACCACCCTTACGGCAGAAAGTGAAGAAGAACTAAAAGTGAAAGTGAAAGAGGAGAGCTAAAAAGTTGGCTTAAAGCTCAACATTCAAAAAACAAAGATCATGGTATCTGGTCCCATCACTTCATGGCAAGTAGATGGGGAAGCAATGGAAACAGTGAGAGACTTTATTTGGGGGACTCCAAAATCACTGCTGATGGTGACTGAAGCCATGAAATTAAAAGATGCTTTCTTCTTGGAAGAAAAGCTACGACCAACCTAGACAGCATACTAAAAAGTAGAGACATTACTTTGCCAACAAAGGTCCATGTAGTCAAGGCTATGGTTTTTCCAGTAGTCATGTATGGATGTGAGAGTTAGTTGAACTATTAAGAAAGCTGAGTGCTGAAGTTCAAAAGAGACACCTTTGAACTGTGGTGTTGGAGAAGACTCTTGGACTGCAAGGAGATCCAACCAATCCATCCTAAAGGAAATCAGTCCTGAATATTCATTGGAAGGACTGATGTTGAAGCTGAAACTCCAGTACTTTGGCCACCTGATGTGAAGAACTAACTCATTGGAAAAGACCCTGATGCTGGGAAAGATTGAGGGTGGCAGAAGGGGACGACAAAGGGTAAGATGGTTGGATGGCATCACTGACTCAATGAACATGAATTTGAGCAAGTTCTAGGAGTTGGTGATGGACAGGGAGGCCTGGCATGCTATATTCCTGGGGTCGCGAGGAATCGGACACGACTGAGCAACTGAACTGAACTGAACTGAGACTGTTGACCACCAGGCTCCCCTGTCCTTGGGATTTTCTAGACAAGAATACTGGGGTGGGTTGCCTTTCTCTTCTCCAGGGGATTTATCTGACCCAGGGATTGAACCTGAGTCTCCTGCATTTGCAGCTAGATTCTTTACGGCTGAGCCACCTGGGAAGCCCATTCGCTTCTGCTGCTGCTGCTGCTGCTAAGTTGCTTCAGTCGTGTCCGACTCTGCGACGCCATAGACAGCAGCCCACCAGGCTCCCCCGTCCCTGGGATTCTCCAGGCAAGAACATTGGAGTGGGTTGCCATTTCCTCCTCCAATGCATGAAAGTGAAAAGTGAAAGTGAAGTCACTCAGTTGTGTCCGACCCTCAGCGACCCCATGGACTGCAGCCTTCCAGAATGGGGTGCCATTGCCTTCTCCTCGCTTCTGCTACCTCCCCTTTAAAAAGAAAACCTATGGGGTGGGCTCTCAAGCTGAGACCCTGTGTGCACAGCCCTCTGGCTGGTGGCAGTGGAGACGGGATGATGACAAGCCTGGGGGACATGACCCCAGAGAAGGAATGGGAACAGGATGAGTGAGAGGAGGTTCTAAATTATCCATTAGCACAGGCTGCCAGTGGTCCTTGCATAAATGTATAGAGCACACAGGTGGGGGGAAAGGGAGAGAGAGAAGAAGCCAGGGTATAAAAATGGCCCAGCAGGGACCAATTCCAGGATCCCAGGACCCAGTTCACCAGACGACTCAGGGTCCTGTGGACAGCTCACCAGCTATGATGGCTGCAGGTAAGCTCGCTAAAATCCCCTCCATTCGCGTGTCCTAAAGGGGTAATGCGGGGGGCCCTGCCGATGGATGTGTTCAGAGCTTTGGGCTTTAGGGCTTCCGAATGTGAACATAGGTATCTACACCCAGACATTTGGCCAAGTTTGAAATGTTCTCAGTCCCTGGAGGGAAGGGTAGGTGGGGGCTGGCAGGAGATCAGGCGTCTAGCTCCCTGGGGCCCTCCGTCGCGGCCCTCCTGGTCTCTCCCTAGGCCCCCGGACCTCCCTGCTCCTGGCTTTCGCCCTGCTCTGCCTGCCCTGGACTCAGGTGGTGGGCGCCTTCCCAGCCATGTCCTTGTCCGGCCTGTTTGCCAACGCTGTGCTCCGGGCTCAGCACCTGCATCAGCTGGCTGCTGACACCTTCAAAGAGTTTGTAAGCTCCCGAGGGATGCGTCCTAGGGGTGGGGAGGCAGGAAGGGGTGAATCCACACCCCCTCCACACAGTGGGAGGAAACTGAGGAGTTCAGCCGTATTTTATCCAAGTAGGGATGTGGTTAGGGGAGCAGAAACGGGGGTGTGTGGGGTGGGGAGGGTTCCGAATAAGGCGGGGAGGGGAACCGCGCACCAGCTTAGACCTGGGTGGGTGTGTTCTTCCCCCAGGAGCGCACCTACATCCCGGAGGGACAGAGATACTCCATCCAGAACACCCAGGTTGCCTTCTGCTTCTCTGAAACCATCCCGGCCCCCACGGGCAAGAATGAGGCCCAGCAGAAATCAGTGAGTGGCAACCTCGGACCGAGGAGCAGGGGACCTCCTTCATCCTAAGTAGGCTGCCCCAGCTCTCCGCACTGGGCCTGGGGCGGCCTTCTCCCCGAGGTGGCGGAGGTTGTTGGATGGCAGTGGAGGATGATGGTGGGCGGTGGTGGCAGGAGGTCCTCGGGCAGAGGCCGACCTTGCAGGGCTGCCCCAAGCCCGCGGCACCCACCGACCACCCATCTGCCAGCAGGACTTGGAGCTGCTTCGCATCTCACTGCTCCTCATCCAGTCGTGGCTTGGGCCCCTGCAGTTCCTCAGCAGAGTCTTCACCAACAGCTTGGTGTTTGGCACCTCGGACCGTGTCTATGAGAAGCTGAAGGACCTGGAGGAAGGCATCCTGGCCCTGATGCGGGTGGGGATGGCGTTGTGGGTCCCTTCCATGCTGGGGGCCATGCCCGCCCTCTCCTGGCTTAGCCAGGAGAATGCACGTGGGCTGGGGGAGACAGATCCCTGCTCTCTCCCTCTTTCTAGCAGTCCAGCCTTGACCCAGGGGAAACCTTTTCCCCTTTTGAAACCTCCTTCCTCGCCCTTCTCCAAGCCTGTAGGGGAGGGTGGAAAATGGAGCGGGCAGGAGGGAGCTGCTCCTGAGGGCCCTTCGGCCTCTCTGTCTCTCCCTCCCTTGGCAGGAGCTGGAAGATGGCACCCCCCGGGCTGGGCAGATCCTCAAGCAGACCTATGACAAATTTGACACAAACATGCGCAGTGACGACGCGCTGCTCAAGAACTACGGTCTGCTCTCCTGCTTCCGGAAGGACCTGCATAAGACGGAGACGTACCTGCGGGTCATGAAGTGCCGCCGCTTCGGGGAGGCCAGCTGTGCCTTCTAGTTGCCAGCCATCTGTTGTTTGCCCCTCCCCCGTGCCTTCCTTGACCCTGGAAGGTGCCACTCCCACTGTCCTTTCCTAATAAAATGAGGAAATTGCATCGCATTGTCTGAGTAGGTGTCATTCTATTCTGGGGGGTGGGGTGGGGCAGGACAGCAAGGGGGAGGATTGGGAAGACAATAGCAGGCATGCTGGGGATGCGGTGGGCTCTATGGGTACCCAGGTGCTGAATAATTGACCCGGTTCCTCCTGGGCCAGAAAGAAGCAGGCACATCCCCTTCTCTGTGACACACCCTGTCCACGGCCCTGGTTCTTAGTTCCAGCCCCACTCATAGGACACTCATAGCTCAGGAGGGCTCCGCCTTCAATCCCACCCGCTAAAGTACTTGGAGCGGTCTCCCTCCCTCATCAGCCCACCAAACCAAACCTAGCCTCCAAGAGTGGGAAGAAATTAAAGCAAGATAGGCTATTAAGTACAGAGGGAGAGAAAATGCCTCCAACATGTGAGGAAGTAATGAGAGAAATCATAGAATTCGTTTTGTGCAGAAATTTTAAGGTGACTACACGCTTAGCCCAACTACCCTTGGGAAATGTGTGTGTGTTAGTCACTCAATCGTGTCCAGCTCTTTGTGACCCCATGGACTGTAGCCTGCCAGGCTCCTCTGTCCATGGGATTCTCCAGGCAAGAATACTGGAGTGGGTTGCCATTCCCCAGGGGATTTTCCCAACCCAAGGATCAAACCCGAGTTTCCGGCATTGCAGGCAGATTCTTTACTCTCTGAGCCATCAGGGAAGCCCTGTGGGAAATGGGAACCATGCAAAAACGGCTTTGGGACCAATAAGACCAGAATATTTGGGATCTGAACTGGGGCAAGAGATGTGGAAGAGAGATTCTAAATGCATGTGTACATACTAAGTTGCTTCAGTCGACTATTTGCAACCCCATGGACCACAGCCTGCCAGGCTCCTCTGTCCATGGGATTCTCCAGTCAAGAATACTGGAGTGAGTTTCCATTTCCTCTTCCAGGGGATCTTCCAGACCCAGGGATCAAACCAGTGTCTCTTATGTCTCCTGCGTTGACAGGCAGGTTCTTTACCACTAGTGCCACCTGAGACCCAATTCTAAACGAGGGGTTGCAAATTCAGTGCCAACAGGTGCCAGGTATAAGTGGCAAGGGCTGCATGTGAAGGGAGAAATAGCAACCAGCCCTTAGGCTGCTTGTGAAGGATACAGCACAGAGGGGTTTCTAAAGTTATTGACACATTACAGCATGCGAGAAGCTTCAGCTATTTTTGCATGGAACTGTGGGGTGCTCTGTGTTTTTCCAAAGGAATTGAATCACACTCTCTTCCCTAATGGCGGCTTGAACGTTTCTTTTTCTTTCTAAATGCACTTCAAAGGGCAGTTTTAAAGTTGTTTTTAGTCACCCAAGCACCTTGGCTAAGTAACTAGTGATCTATAAATCAATGCTTAGATGTTCAAAGTAACTCTATTGTCTGTTAAATTTTGCTCATAACTTTATTATTTCTACTTTACTACTCACTTTAAGTTTTTGTCTTTAAAAGCCTATATTCTTTAAGTGGATTTTTAGATTACTACTTTAGAGCTTTATTCTTTTCAAATATAAGATTTAAAGGTATAAGTTTTCTTTTAATCAGTGCTTTAGCTACATGCTACAAATTTTGATATTTTGTGATTTCATTATCCTCGAGTTCAAATATTTTCCAAATTTCTTTGGGATTTCTTCTTTAACTATGGCAATTTAGAATTATGTTGCTTAATTTCCAAGTATTTCAGAAACATAAAACAAGTATCAAAGCATTTAACAATATTGAATTAATATGGAGGATGTCCTCTAATGAAAATTAAGAAATTAACAACAAAGATGATTTTTGGGGAGGAAGCCTATTTACACCCTTAAGTACTGAAAAATGAGTTTTAAAATCTCCGACTAAAATTGCAGATTAATTTATCTCTCTGTTTTTTTTCTCTTATGTTTTGTTATTTCTATCCATATTTGTAAAACATGATGTTACAAAATCAATAATTCTTTTACAATGAAAATAATCAGCAAATCTTCCTTAAAAGCTTTTAGGAAGTTCTTAGATGCTGTAATGAATGTTATTCCAAATGGCACACATGTGTATTCACTTGGGATATCTTACATTTAGTAGTTAATGTAAATATACTTGGGGAGTGGTTGAAAGTTGGAATAATCAGAACCCTGGAGCTCCATTTCTTAGCTCAGAAACCATCCCTCTGCTTCAGGTCAATCTTTAATTGTCTGACTTTAAAATCATGGACTTTGGGGGAGTTCCTTCATGGTGCAGTGGCTAAGACCCCAAGCTCCAAATGCAGGGGGCCTGGGTTTGATCCCTGGTCAGGGAACTAGATCCCACATGCTGCAGCTAAAAAGATCCCACATGCTACAACTAAGACCCAGTGCAGCCAAAATAAATAAATAAAAATCATGGAATTTTGGATTTAGGAGGGCCCCACAGGGGCTTCCCAGGTGGCTCAGTGGTAAAGAATCCACCTGCAATGCAGGAGCCACAGAAGACATGGATTTGATCTCTGGGTCTGGAAGTCGGACATGACTGAAGTGACTTAGCATGTATGCACAGGGCCTCCTCAAGGTCATCCTAATTTCTTCTAATTTAGGATTCTTACGCTATAGTATCTCTCACAGGTCATACTCACTTGTGTAGCACTGGTGTCAAGGGAATCACTATTCATAAGGCAATTTATTCTATTAAACCCCTCAAGTTTCAATAAAGTATCGCTTACATTCAGCTGAAATCAATATCCCTGTAATGTCCCCATTTGACTTTAGAATTATTTGTAAATCTCAAGGTCTTTTAGAAGTTGATGTATTGAGCACAAATACTATTATCTATTACTTGAAATTGCACTCATCTCACACGCTAGTAAAGTAATGCTTAAAATTCTCCAAGCCAGGCTTCAGCAATATGTGAACCATGAACTTCCTGATGTTCAAGCTGGTTTTAGAAAAGGCAGAGGAACCAGAGATCAAATTGCCAATATCCGCTGGATCATGGAAAAAGCAAGAGAGTTCCAGAAAAACATCTATTTCTGCTTTATTGACTATGCCAAAGCCTTTGACTGTGTGGATCACAATAAACTGTGGAAAATTCTGAAAGAGATGGGAATACCAGACCACCTGATCTGCCTCTTGAGAAATTTGTATGCAGGTCAGGAAGCAACAGTTAGAACAGGACATGGAACAACAGACTGGTTCCAAATAGGAAAAGGAGTACGTCAAGGCTGTATATTGTCACCCTGCTTATTTAACTTCTATGCAGAGTACATCATGAGAAACGCTGGACTGGAAGAAACACAAGCTGGAATCAAGATTGCCGGGAGAAATATCAATAACCTCAGATATGCAGATGACACCACCCTTACGGCAGAAAGTGAAGAGGAACTAAAAAGCCTCTTGATGAAAGTGAAAGTGAAGAGTGAAAAAGTTGGCTTAAAGCTCAACATTCAGAAAACGAAGATCATGGCATCCGGCCCCATCACTTCATGGGAAATAGATGGGGAAACAGTGGAAACAGTGTCAGACTTTATTTTTCTGGGCTCCAAAATCACTGCAGATGGTGACTGCAGCCATGAAATTCAAAGACGCTTACTCCTTGGAAGGAAAGTTATGACCAACCTAGATAGCATATTCAAAAGCAGAGACATTACTTTGCCAACAAAGGTTCGTCTAGTCAAGGCTATGGTTTTTCCTGTGGTCATGTATGGATGTGAGAGTTGGACTGTGAAGAAGGCTGAGCACCGAAGAATTGATGCTTTTGAACTGTGGTGATGGAGAAGACTCTTGAGAGTCCCTTGGACTGCAAGGAGATCCAACCAGTCTATTCTGAAGGAGATCAGCCCTGGGATTTCTTTGGAAGGAATGATGCTAAAGCTGAAACTCCAGTACTTTGGCCACCTCATGCGAAGACTTGACTCATTGGAAAAGACTCTGATGCTGGGAGGGATTGGGGGCATGAGGAGAAGGGGACGACAGAGGATGAGATGGCTGGATGGCATCACGGACTCGATGGACGTGAGTCTGAGTGAACCCCGGGAGTTGGTGATGGACAGGGAGGCCTGGCGTGCTGCGATTCATGGGGTCGCAAAGAGTCGGACACGACTGATCTGATTACTTGAAAAAGTGTTTTAAAGGGAAAGTGAGCCATATTAAGAAGTATGCGTTGAATGAATGCGGCAGGAGAGGGGTGTTATAGCCACCAGTAAGAGGCCTCTATGCAGCTTCCTGGGTGGCGCTAGTGGTAAAGAACCCGACTGATAACGCAGGTAGACACAAGAGACCTGGGTTTGATCCCTGGGTTGGGGAGATCTCCTGGAGTAGGAAATGGCTCCCCACTCCGGTGTTCTTGCCTGGGAAATTCCATGTACAGAGGAGCCTGGTGGGCTACAATCCATGGGGTGGGAAAGAGTAGGACAGGACAGTGGGCTTGCCAAGACAGCAGTAAACTGCAGGGGGAGCCACACTCCAGACGGCTCTGGTTCATCTCCTTCCAAGCCTAGCGGAAGCAACTCAACCACTGCTGGTTGAGAATTACAAAGATGCTAGTTGATTTTGCAAAATTTTTGAATTTAAAAAGAACTCGACGAGCCCACATGTTCCAACTACTAAAGTCCGCTGCACTCCAGGGCCTGGGAGCTGCAAGCACTGAGCCTGCGTGCCTAGAGCCTGTGCTCCACAAGTGCAGCCGCTGCAATGAGAAGCCTGAACAACACAACGAACAGTGGCCCCTGCTCACTGAAACTAGGGGAAAGCCCATGCAGCAAGGAACACCGAGTGCAGCCATAAATAAATGAATAAAGTTGTTTTAAAAAAAGAGACCTTGAAGATCATCTTCCCTAAACTCTCTGATTTGCCAGCTATTCATCTGCTTCCTTGGTGACTCAGATGATGAAGAATCCGAGGGCAATTCGGGAGACCTGGGCTCGATGCCTCAGTTGGGAAGACCCCCTGGAGGAGGGCATGGCAACCCACTCCAGTATTCTTGCCTGGAGAATCCCCATGGACAGAGGAACCTGATGGGCTGAAGTCCATGGGGTTGCAGAGTTGCAAACAGCTAAGCAACTAAGCCGGAGAAGGCAATGGCAACCCACTCCAGTGTTCTTGCCTGGAGAATCCCAGGGATGGTGGGGCCTGGTGGGCTGCCGTCTATGGGGTTGCACAGAGTTGGACATGACTGAAGCGACTTAGCAGCAGCAGCAACAAGCAACTAAGCACACAGCACACACACACACATCTGCCTTTCAGCTCTCCAGCTGGGCACTGGATGGCAATCTTGAATGCAAATTAGAAATGCCTGGGATGTTTGCAGTAGCCTTCACTCCCTGAGATTCTAAATTCAATGAATCTGGGAGTGGAACCTGGACAAGAGAATTTTTAAATGCTCACTATGTGAGAAGGTTGAGAATTGCTGAGTTGGAACCAGAAAGGTGAATTGCACATGTCCACATGTGAGCTTGGTAAAAAGGAACAAAAGGAGATGAGAGACCTGGGCCAGTTTCCGCACTTTCTGTTTCTGATTCTAGCCAGTTAATTTTATTTTCTATTTATTTTTTTAAGGCTTTTAAAAAATCATTTTTAAAGTCTTTATTGAATTTGTTACAATATTCTGCTTCATGCTTTGATGTGTAGACCACATGTGGGATCTTGGCTCCCTGACCAGGTATCAAACTTGTACCCCCTACACTGGAAGGCTGGACCATCAGGGAAGTCCATACCCAGTCAATTTTAAAAGTTCTAATAAGCCAGGAGCAAAACGAAAAATATTAGATGAGCCCTTACATATGAAGTACTTAGAGTAGTCAAATTCATAGAGACAGAAAGTAGAATGCTGGTCACCAGGGGCTGAGAGGAGGGTCAACAGGGAGCTGCTTAACAGGATTTGTTTTGCGAAATGAAAACGAGTTCTGGGGACGGGTTATACAACAATATGAGTGTGTAGTAAATGTTATGTATATTTTACCTCAATTAAAATCTTCACATTGAGGTATAATTGATATAAAACATTGTATTAGTTTCATATAATGTATTAGTTTATATATTTTTAAATACATAAGCTATATGTATGTTTCATATAATGATCTCATATTTGTATGTATTGTGATCACCACAGTAAGTCTAGCTAATATCTGTCAGCATACAGATCACAAATTTTTTTCTTGTGATGAGAACTGACTTTTTAAAAATATGGATCATTTTCAAAGTCTTAATTAAATTTGTAAAAATATTGCTTCCATTTTATGTTTTGGTATTTTGACCACTAGGGATGTGGGATCTTAGAGTCCCAACCAGGGATCAAACCCAAATTTCCTGCATTGGATGGTGAACTCTTAACCACTGGACCACCAGGGAAGTCCTGTGATGAAAACTTTTAAGATCCATTCTCTTAGCAACTTTCAAATAAGCAATACAGTATTAAATATAGTCACTATGTTGTATATTACATCCTAATGCATAATTTTAAAATTTTTAAAATATTTTTTAATGAAAACAACTTCCCTATGATTAGTGAGATGTACATAAGAAAGAATTCAATAGATAGAGCTCCAGTAATCCTAGACCCTTTGGAATAATGTTTTCCTGACTTCATTTAATCTTTTAAGTTTAACCGGAAATGGCCATCCTGAATTCTTTCCATCATTATTGCTGAAATACATACAGTGAGCTTTGTCCTTTTATACACATTTGAGAGAACGGACACTCTCCCCTTTCTTCATGAGTCCCCCTCAGATTTACAGGCCCTGGGCTTCTGGGAGAAGCAAAAATGATACTGCTTTGTGACTTCTTTGAGTCAGAATGCCCTGGCAAAGCTGAGAAACATTTTGAGGGATACCAGTATTAGAATGAACAATTCTTCCCAGTTTGTATGAGATTTTTCCAATTTTAGCACCAAAAGACCCATGTTGCAGGACCCTCTCAGCTCTATGCAAACTAGGACAACTGGTCACCCTACCAGTAGTTCTAAATCTTAGGGAACATAAACTTAAAAAAAAAAGAAGGAAAAAGTAGAGGAAAGAAAACAGTAGAAAAAGAGGAAGAGAGAACACAGTGGAAAAAAGAGTAAGGAAGTATTGATGATGTGTATGACTTTTGCTCATACACAGAAACAGTGGCTGTCATGGATTTCTGATTCTTGCCTTCAGTTTATTATGATTATCACCATCATTATATAGCACAAGCTAATACTTGTAAATACACATATATGACACCATGCTAGTGTATTTATAAGCACTAAGTCATCTCTTTCCAAATATAGTTGTATACTACATAAATGTTATTATTATCCCACTGAAGATTTGTGTTTTCTCAGGTCTAAAAGAAAGTCACCTTGACTTTTCTAACAGGGTAAACTTTTGGAGTATTAAAGGTAGCTCTTCACCTGGAGAAAATCAGGATAAATGCAGTTAAGTGTGAGCTGGTTGCTCTATTTTCAGAAAAGGAGTATGATCAAAAGCTTTCAGGGTGTGGGGTCTCCTGGAGACACTGCCCTTAGTAGGGTGAGCAGAGACCAGCTCAATTGTTTCGGAAAAGAAATGTAAGAAGATCCTTTGTGCTTTAAGAATTGAATTGACTAAGAGGGACCACCTCCTCTGGACAGAGAAAGGAAATAGAAGTTCCGAATCTGCAAGGGGAAGAGCCTACTCAAATCTGAGGAGACTTAGGGAACAGGCCATCCAAAGTACCCTGCTCTAAGAACCCCACGCAAGGTGTCCCCTAAGCTGGACCTGAACAGTAGATCATCCTCCCTGAAGGATCAGTGGCAGCCCACCGGGAATCTGGATCTGTATGGGCTGGGAAGGACGCTGTCAACAGTGACACCACGTGGCAGTGAGAAGCAAAGGCAGGAGCAGGCTAAGCCTCCAGGCTCTCTAAGGCGGACCAAAGAGCCCGAAAGACCCCTTCCTCCCTCCTGTTTAGGATTCACTGTTCCATGGAGCTCTGGGCTCATGAGGTGGGGTTCGCACATGACAGCTACAGACCTGATGCAGCTGATTCCAAGACACTGAAATGGGTAAAGATTCCTGGATGATGTAACTCTGTACTCCTTTCTCGAACCTGTTTTCTTACTTCCCCAAGCGCTCAATTCAGAAAAGTGGATAATTGCTATTACTCACACGATGAGAGAGCAGTGCCTAATTAGAAAAATGGAAGCGGAGGTCATTTGGAGGGTTGCTGTTGTACAAATTCAAACAAGGTATTTCCCAGCTCCCCCCGGAAGCCTTCCTTGACCCTGAGTTGGGTGTTCTGCCAAGGGTCTGTGCAGCCCCATTCCCAGGACTGTGCTTTGCTGTTGACAAGCTCTAGCTTCCAGTGGCAGGGACAGGGCTTTGTTCACTAGTATATCCCCACTGCTTTGTGTGTATAAAAACCAAAGGATTATTTTATACCTAATCCACAACTCAGACTCAGGGAAGGTCTGGGAAGAATGAAACTATTTTTACTTTGATGCCTGTTGCTGTATTTTCTAGGTGGTGTTTTCAATTTGGGGAAGGCTGTTGCCCTCTATCTGGAAGTCTGAACTTTAGTTTTGAAGGCAAGCCAAAAATGCTACTTCCTGAACTACTGCACCACCTGCCCTGGGCTGGCTATGAACATTCTTTTCTTAGAAATTTTACTCAAAATGCAACTATGTGACTTAATAAAAACTTTCACACACAGAAGAAAACTACTTTCAGATAATGTAAAATCACTTTTATTTTTATCATATCCAACACTTCAGTGACCCATATATAACTGATTTGGGAGAAAAGACTGGTTTTAGAAATATTTATATCTTCTCTAAGGGTTGAATATAATCTTTCCAATGAACAGAAAAGCAAGCTCTATCATATGGTGAACAGTCATATGAGGAGTCCTCCTGAAGCTTAAAGGAAAGTTTGCAGACATATAAAAATATATACTTATATATGGAAAAGTAGAATAAACATTGGGATTCTACCCTAAGAGCTTGTACAGGTAAAAAAAAATATGTTTAATATGAACTCAGATGATTTACTCTGTAACGGATTTCTAGAGTAATTCAGAGATGTTTAGAGCCCAATTTCAAGGAAGAACTCTATCTTCCACTTCAAGGACAGAACACTGGGCTAGGAAAGCTGCTTGTCTGACCCAATGTGGAATTTCTTATGATCTGTATACTCTTCTAGGAAACGCAGCAGATGGTTAGGGAGTTGAAGCCTAACTAGCCACTGAGCCTTAATGATGTTACTAAGCTCAGCTCTGGAGCCAATATTCCTGAATTCCCCATTAGGGGAGCCCAGAATGTGTAATATATAGGCGGGAACTGGCTTTTGATTCCTAGCCCTTTGCTGGGTACTGACTACCTTCAAACTCTGGTCCCTAGACTAAGAAATTGGTTCCCATTTAGTCATGAGGAAATCATGAGAAATGCATTGTATTTCAGAGATATTTCTGGCTATCTCTTCCATCTGATGTTTGGGAGCAAAGGGCAGTGGGAATGGGGATGACAAGGCACTTCTTTTCTGAATCTGAGAGTGGACTGATGAACACACAAGGAGCAAAAGGCCCACTCACTAGTTGAACACTGGGACCAGATTCTTACAGGAGCTGGGCTTGTGGCTGGATTGGATCCTCAGGATGAGGACCAGAAATATTGCTTTATGGGACCACAGAACAGAAGATAACGTCTCCCTTTCTCTTCCACCCCCTCCTTCCTTCCCTCCCTTAGGAAACCCCAGTGGTAGAGGTTGCCTTCAACCAAGTAACTTTCTAATTAACAAGTATGTTCATTGTGCTTTTCTGCTTGTTGAACAGCAAATTGGCTTTCCTCTTCTTTGTTCTTCTCCTTCTGCCTATAGGGCAATTTCCTCCTCTCCACTTTGCAGGGCCGATAGTTTAGATACAGTGCTACGGTGATCACACCCACTCCAAGGGCGACAATAATAATCACCAAGACGGTAGAACTGATTCCTTCATCCAGTCCTGCGGAAGCACAGAAGACAAGAGAACTGGGAGGGTTAGCAGGCAGGACAATCACCCTGCCTCAGCCCACCAGGCTTAAGTGTCGGCCTCACCCTCCCCAGCCCACTGAGCTCTTTCTTGTCTCCTAAGAATCCCAACCCCCTGAGGGATCTCCACCCTGGGCCTGGCAGCAGGGGAGCCGCAGTCACCTTCAACAAGGACCGCAACGTCTTTGCTGACAGAGCCCAGCTGGTTGGTGGCTGTGCAGCAGTAGGTTCTAGAGTGGTTCTGGGTCGCCTTCTGTGGTACTTCAAGGTCAAAGACTGTTCCATTCCAGGTACATATCAAGACCGGTGTCGGGTTTCCCTTTGGGACACAGGCAAGCATCTGCTCCATCCCTTCCAGCCAGGTCTGGTTGCCAGGGCAACCAGATTCCTCAAATCGTGGCTTGTCTGGAAAGAGAGTCCCCAGAGGAGTCAGTTCAGTGTGCCACATTTCCTCATGACCGCCATGCATTAGCTCCCTCTCCCTCCCCTAACCCAAATGATGTGTCCCCTCCACCCAACAGCTTCCTTTCCCAAGGGGAGGACCGTCAGTTCCCTGCTTTGAACTACACTTTTTCCTCCTTGGATGAATCTGAGATGCAACAGGGCATTTTAATGGGTTAATACTAAATGAGCTTGTTCAGTGGTGGTCCTGGGGTCCCTGCTCCTCATCTTTGCTTCTCTGTGAGGGATATCATGGGTAGAGGTGAACCTAGAGACAAGGATTTTTCTACTTTTCAAAATACAAGTTTTCATGAAGAAATCACCCTCCTCAGCATAGGCTTCAGCTGTTTTTACTCCCTATGTTCTCAGCCTTTGGCCCTCAGCCGGATCACTTTCTCTTTTGTTCCAGTTTCCCCCAGGTTTCTCCCTACTCATTTTCCCATGAGTAAGGTAAGCTTGCAGTGCTTTACGTTTTATTTTTTCCTTTGATTTTCTTTTTTAATGAGAAAAATGTGGCAACTCTAACAATGCAGCTATTGGCTAAGATCTCTGGAAATGTGAGACTAACAATCCATGTTTTGACAAGAAAGATCAGGCTTCTACTCACACAAGACATGGAGTTGGATCACAGTGGTTTTGCTCAACTGCTGACCCTGAACCTCCAAAGAGGCCTCACAGGATAAATTCCGGCCATCATCTTCCTCACTGGCATTAAGTGAAAGCCAGGCAGGCTCCCCAGGTGCAGGAAGATCTGGGGCTCCCTGAAGCCGCAGAGTAGGGCTCGGGGATGTTAAAATATGCCCCGAGCAGGTCACGTTAATTTCTGTTCCTGCCAATGGGTACATTTCTTCTATCTCTAGGATTGGTGGAGGGAAGCCTGTAAGGAAAGGAAAAAGAGAATCAAATATATTTCTCAAAACTGGCAGCGACTTCTGTACTCAGCTGCTGGTGGTACCCCTCGGGTAGGCAGACAAGAAGGGAAAGGCTTTGGATACCATTACTGCTTCTATGCTGACTGGCAGGAGCAATGAGATGGTTTTGGAAATTTGAGAACTTCTCTGTAACAAATGCCACATGAGCCTATTTGGCTGTGCCTCTGTGGCAAGGAGAACAAGATGTCTTTTCATCTCACGGATTTCTTTCTCACCTCAAATCACTGTACCTAGGAATAAGTTCAAGCGTCCACAATCACTCTGTCAGTAGGATGGTCTAAAGAAACAGGGTGAAGGCTGGATAGAAGTGCTGCCTCAATGCATCCCTGCACTTATCTGAGAAAGATGAAGACCAGAGTTCACTTTGGAGTATACCAAGCAAAGGTTCATGGGGACACCTGCAGCTGAATAACCAAGCCTTTACTCTGGAAGTTTTCAATGGCAGAGAACCTTCAAGGGAAGGGAAGAGGCAGGTCACTTACTATAGACATACACTGGCTGGCTTGTTTTCTGTTCCACTGGACCCAGAGATGTAAGGCAAGACAGCTCCTGATCACCAATCTCCATGGCCCGAACGGTGGCATTGGCCCATATTGTGTCTCCCTCCCAGAAGAGAAAGGGGCTAAGCTCCTGGTCTCCCAGGAACATGTGGATCATTACCTCTTCGGCTGGGAACACCCTAGCCACCTCGCAGCTCACCGTTTCTGCCATCCCAACCTCCAGAAGTGAAGAGACCCGGATTTGGGGGCTCTGAGAAAATTCTGCGAAGAAACGAAGAGAAGGGAAGAAAGGAGAAAGGCCATGATAAATTGTATAGGACCCCACAATGTAGGGAGTGCGGCTAAAAGCTCTCTGTTCCCCACAGTGAGTTTAAAACTCAAGTAAAGAAGCTCAATTACTCTTCCACCCATATCCTAAACCATATGGGAAATGAGTCCTAAAGGCCAAGGTAAGATGAGGAAAATGAGCCCCAGGATTCCCTCCACGCCTGGGCTCTGACTCACCAAAGATTCGGAGTACCTGGAGGGCTGAGTTGCTGTGAAAGAGCCCCCCACCATGTGAATTCAGGTCCAGTTCTGCACGGCAGGAGAAATTGCACCTGTCATCCTCCCGTTGGGCTTTGACACTGATGGTGACCTCAGCTCTCTGGGAAGCCATAGCTAAGCTCCTAAAATTCTTCCGCTGTAGTTCTTGGTCATCCTGGAGAAGGGTGAGGGTGAGGTTCTCCAGGGGTGTGACACTGGGCACATGACATGTCACCGTGAAAGCTTCATCCACGGCCACCCACGCAGGCTGCAGCTCCACAATCACCTGCTCTGGTGGCTCTTTAAGACCAAGAGATAGGTTTGATGAGAGAAGGATACTTACCTCTCCAGAGAGAAAGTAAGAGGACAGGAAGCCTGTGATAGAAGGTAGGACTGCTACTCTTAGACCATCTGATGAACAGCATCAGCTCTCTGCCCTGGATGAGATGAGTCAGGCTTCTTCCCATCGAAGGGGGCTAAAGTCAGAGCCAAGACATGTGACTGCTGAGAGGCCCCTTGCTTTGCCATTTTGGAGAGCCCCTTTGCTTTGGAGGGGCCCCTTTGCTGCCATTCTGGAGAGCTTCTCTCTTTTACCCGAAGTGCTTCCGAGGTGTGAGCAGCATCTGAGAAGCTCCTGGGCATCACATGAAAACTCTACCATAGCTAACCAAGCTCCAACCCCAGAGGCCACACTCATGGCTACATCTTTGCCGATGCTATTTGCTCACCTGAAAGATTCTTCTTACCCATTCCCATCACTTCAAATCCTAACCATACACAGGGGTGAAGTTTAAGAGCCTCCTTTTCTGTGGAGACTTCTCCAACTACCACAGCCTATAAAAACCCTCTTTTCTCTAATCCCTATTTATTCTAAGAATTTGTGACAATTCAACACTAATTTTACACCTTTTTTTTTTTGTAATTTACAGATCAGCATCATTAGCATATGCCTCTTGTATCTGAACATATTCTCAAGCCCAGATGCCAGGATGCACTCTGTGGTCTGCTCCTAATTTAAAAGCCTACACCAAAGGGAAACAGAAATAATTGGCTAGAGAATCCCTACTGTATGACAAAAATCTTTAGTAAGGGCCCCAATTCTCTCCCCTAAAAGAAATTCTCTAACTATTCCCTATGTAAGGCATAGTAGTCACGTTCCCCCTCGCTTCCCTTCCTCCCCAGCCCTCGGCTCCACTCACGGTACACAGTGATGCCAAGGTTTATGTCCTTTTGGATCCCTGCACAAGAGAAGAAGCATTGCAGGATGGAATTCTGTGTGACATCTTCCAGCAGAAACTCCTTCCACTGAGGCCCTTTGCCCACCTGGGTTTTCTTTAATAAGGTTTCAATTCCACCGGGTCCTGGGTCTGGACAGGTAGTGCTGCAGTTGACCATAAGGGACTGTCCATACTTTACAAGGGCCTGATCTGGCCAAACAGAAACCTCAAATCGCTCTTCTGGGGCTCCTGAAAAGGTCAACCAGACATGCCAAAGTCTCTGGTGAGGACCACAAGACTTAAAGAGAATACAGAGCCTGGTCTACCTATGTACAGGTTAGAGAATAGGAAACCCACTCTGAATAAACAGGAACAGGGGACAGGACAAGAAAAGGGCCCTAAAAGGACAAGTTAGAATCCTGACTCTACCACCATTCCCCGCCTTGTCATCTTCTAGGGATTGATTTCTCCATTAGTGTCCCTATGGAAACTATGGTGTTGCTAAAAATCATGCCCATAGAAGCTAAAGAAACCTTTCCAAAGAGACTCACCTGGGTCAGGGATCAAGGCCAGCAAGGCCCAGACACCAAACAGTAGCATTTCCATCCTGATGAGAAGGGCCAAAAGCTGGAGAGGAAGAAGGAAAGCAGCAATGCTGGAGGAAGTGACCAAATAAAGAGGAAAAGGAAGTAGGAAATTCTTTCTTTGATACTGTTAAAAGTTACCTCCTTTCCTGACAACCTACAGGGTCTGGAGAAACTGCAGCAAGAGTATCAGTGCTGTGACTGTATTAAAAGAAATTCTTTCATCTATCCATTTCAGTTTGGTTTATGTACACAGCAAAAAGACAACAGGAAAATATGGGAAATAATGAAGGGGTATTAGGTTAAGTGAGACTCCTGTATCAGTTTGTGCTGCACTTATCTGTTTACATGTTTGGTTCTATTTGAGTCAATAGAAAATGGCTGTCAGCATGGAAATATGAAAAATGAGGTTTAGAGAGATGAAATTTGGCAGTGTTTATCTGGCCCTGTCCAGTGGAAAGTGACCCAGAATCAAGAAAACATGTTCACTAGACTCTTGTTCTCTTATGGGAGAAATGTTTCATCAGGCTTCATGAAATATCCCTCAAAATAATCCATCTTTCTGATCTGCCTCCAGGCTCACCAAGCAACACTTGGATTACACTTTGGCTGAGTCAAGTCTTAAACGTCCACTTCTTTTCTCTGTCAATCTGTACCAAGAGTTTCTTTCAAAATCCAATTCAAGCTAATTTCTTTTAAGAAAGGAATTTCTTGACTAATGCTATTTTACTTCATAATCCCTTTACACATTATCTGTACACTTGATTCCAAAAGTGATTTCTGAAGCTATCTACCTTAAAATATAGTTCACCTCAGTGGGTTATTTTAATGATGTAATCATAACTGTACTGCTGCTGCTGCTAAGTCACTTCAGTCGTGTCCGACTCTGTGCGACCCCATAGACGGCAGCCCACCAGGCTCTCCCGTCCCTGGGATTCTCCAGGCAAGAACACTGGAGTGGGTTGCCACTGCCTTCTCCATTGTGTGAAAGTGAAAAGTGAAAGTGAAAAGTGAAAGTGAAGTTGCTCAGTCGTGTCCGACTCCCAGCGACCCCATGGACTGCAGCCCACCAGGCTCCTCCATCCATGGGACTGGAATTCCTTAAGAACAAAAGATAATTTTATTACCTTGCTTCTGCAGCACCTAGCACAGTTTCTAGCACATCATGCGTATTCCATAAACAAATGACAGCCCTATAATTCTGCATTTTTTCATACATTAGGTTTTGTACAAGACTACCATTACCTGTATGCTGGTCTGAAAGAGGGTTTTTTCGGTCTCTTTTATTCACACATAAAACAATAGGCTTATCAAAATTTACCCTCCCAAGTAAACACTAACATCCAAAACAATCACTTCTGCAGGCTATAAATTTAATCCAGTAACGACACCATTATTTAAAAATTTTTTGGAAAGTGATCTAGAACTAGATTTTAAGCTACATAAGAAACACCAGTCTCTTCATTAAGCTATTCTATTATTCTTTGTGCAAAAGTGATATTATTCACTCATCTTATTCCCCAAACTTAACTTTGAGTGACTTAACGTCTCTTTCAAAGGAAGATGTCCTATCATGGAAGAGATAATAAAGTAACATCAGACCGTGAAGGAAATCTCAAAACAAGAGTTTTGAGTAATAACAGCTCTGTGAAAAAAGTACAAAATCCCCAATTGGGGCTACTTATATTTATATTCATACATTCTTTCTGCAAACAATTATTGAGCCAGGCTTGTAGTAAGATGTTGAAGTTACCAAGATTTATCCTATTACATAAGAATTCCTGGGAGTTAGTGGGAAAGACAAATGTAAATACAAATAACAATATACTCTGCTGAGCGCTATTGGGAGGGAGTACACAGGCAGGTACTCCAGCCACTAAAAGGCTGCGAGGAGAATGGTGGGCGGGACTTCCCTGGTCCAGTGGTTAGAACTCCGCCCTTCCAGTGCAGGGTTTCAGGGATGCTGGATGGCTTTGGCTGTGTAGCTGAACTGGACTTCCTGCCCAAGTTTGGGATGCTCACTATCCATTTACATTCCAAGGGTATTTGCAGTTTCTTATACAGATTGAGTCACATCCTACTCTTTGATCACTCTCTCTTGCCTCTGCCTGGAATTCACTTCTTCCTCCCTGAACACTGCTTCACCCAGCTCAATGTATCTTTGCAACAAGACCCACAAGCCCGAGCTTCCAAGGCCGTATCCCAGCACACCCTCGGACGCTTCGGCTGCTATCTTCTCCCTCAGCGGCACCACCTTCTAACACCCTCCTCCTGATCCGTTAGGCCTGGGAGTCCGGTCTACTTCCGGCCTGGACTGTAAGGGCCCTCTGAGGGCAAGGCCTTTTTCACTGATGGATCCCAACCACCCAGAACGGTTACAGACGTTCAACGACTATAAAATGAACGAATGAACTAAATATATATTGACAAATATGTGAGTGAGGGGCTGTGCCCATCGTTCGTATAAGAGAGTATAAAGGTCAGTTCTGCCTCAGATGGAGTTTCCTGAGAAGCGTGTGCACTGCCCCACAGGCCCTGAAGGCCTTTAAAAGCATATAGTATTTAAAAAATTTAACTATGTGGGAAATATACTCAGTGAACGCTCCTCAACGATTCCCAAGTGTGAGGAGGCAAAGCCCGCCAAGAGGTCAGACCCCCACAAATTTGACAGGAAAGCCGAGGTCAGACCCCCCAAAATTTGACAGGAAGCCGGGAGGAGACCCCGGCAGGAATCTAAACGAAGAAAACAAGACCTAAAATCTCACTGAGGGCCGCTCCTCGCTGCTCCAGCCGCTCCTCTATCAGCTCCGCGGCTTCGCCCGCTACGCCTTCAAGAGCCGGCCACGCGCTCAGACCGTTTGGTAGGCACTGCCGGGCGAGGGCGCAAGACGACGCTCCTAGCCGGAGGATTTGCCTATTCTGCCTAGAAACCCATGACGTTTGCGCAAAAGCTTAGCGAGGGTTGGCTGAGGCAGGAAGCTAAGACGACCGAAGGGGGTTACGGAGAAGATGAAAGTAGGGTTGCCTGTATCCTGCTTGGCAGAGAGCACATATTTGACTCAAGGTAATGCTTACTGCATAAAACAACGTGAAAACAAAAGGTAAACGGTCGCTGTAGCAAGTAATGGCCCTATAAGGAAAACAAGGGATTGTAGGCAGCCCTGCCTGTTCGAGGGGTGGTGCGGCCTGAACAGGTGGACTCCCGCGCGGGAGTGGGCTGCGCGCGCAGCTTTGTTCCTGCCTTGGTCCTCAGCGCGGGCTTGGCGTTGTGTCTAAGTTAGTGACTCGCACGAAGCCCAACTGGGACTCTTCCCGGCTCTTCCTGGGTGGACTGGGAAAGGGATGCCCTGCCAGTGCCTGCTCCCGTTTCTGTAGCCCACTCCCCACATAGAAGTAACACGCTTGAGAGAAATATTGGTTCAGGCTTCACTTCCTACCCAATATGCGTGCGCCCTTGCTCCCCACCTGCCCCAGTCAGGTCCTATCAATAAGCAAAAAAAACTGGGGTGAGCTTATAAATCTTACTTTGTTGCCTCTTTCCACCCTGACACCCTTTTGTCAACTTCCACGTGGAACGTCTCCGGAGGGTCGTGTCTCAAAACCCTTTCCCTGAGCCGAAATTAGGCCATTTGCTTCGGCATCCTTTTGCGGCTCTGGCTCTCCTGTAACCACTGGTCTGATCCTAAGCCGTGGGCTGAGTTTCTTGATGGAGTGAAATTTGAAGATTTGGAAGGTTTTTTTGGAGCGCTTACTTCTCTAGTACCCTAGTACTACCTAGTACCACTACCTCCTCTCTTTCCCTACTCACAGTGTCAGGGAGAATGTTGGATAGAAGAAAAGCTTTGAGGCTAAACAATTTTGTCCATGAATATCTTACTAGCTTTAGGACTACGGGAAATGTAGGTAACTTACAGTGTCCTCCTCTGCCAACAGGAGTGGCGTTTAGTTTGTTTATATGAAAGTGCCTACCATTGTTTTTGACACTAAACATAGGTGTGCAATAAATGGTCATTAGTTTTTTCCTTTTCCAATCTCAGAAAGGCTTTTCCTGATTACTCAAACTGCTGAGCTTTATTTTTCTTTATAGCACTTACCACTACCTGACTTTGAGCTAAATATCCAGCGACCAACTTAAATGGGTGAGCTGTTCTCTTCCCAAGTCTGCATTTAGTGATGTTGGCTGGTTACCTGAAAACCAAAAACTCTTTAATTGAAGTATAGTTGAGTTACAATGTGTTAGTTTCTGGATATATTCATATTCATGTATATAGAATAAACTATGTATATTCTTTTTCATATTCTTTTCCATTATTTATTATAATGGAAGTATATGTATATTATATATACATATATGTATGATACATACATATCACTGAAATTGTTAGAGGTTACAAATTAGGGTTTGATTGTATTTTTCTGAGAAATGGTTGGTAGACATTCACTAGTACACCACCATATATATCTGTTTGTTTACCTGTTTATTATTTTCTCTCTAGAATATTTTTTTATAATTTATTTTTTATTTGTTTGTGCTCTGTCTTTATTGCTGCACCAGGGCTTTCTCCAGTTGCAATGAGCGGGGGCTACTCTTCCTTGCGCACGGGCTTCTCATCTCAGAGCATGGGCTCTCAGGCACACCGGCTTCATTAGTTGTGGTGCATGGGCTCAGTAGTTGTGACTTGAGGGCTCTAGAGAGAAGGCTCAGTAGTTGTGGCGCACTGGCTTCGTTGCTCCGTGGCATGTGGAATCTTTGTGGGATCTTACCCGAGCAAGGATCAAACCCGTGTCCCCTGCATTGGCAAGTGAATTCTTATCCACTGTACCACCAAGGAATTCCTCTCTCTAGAATCTTGTGTCAAAACACGAGGGCATGATTTTCATCTATCTTATTTATTGCTGTCACCTTAGCACTCAGAACAGTGATTGCACATAGCATGCACTAAATATTTAGTAATTGAGTGAGCTAGGAGTCTGTGAAGACTGGTGATTTCATACCTTAATTTTCTTTGTGGGGAGGTGTGACGTAACTCCTTAAGAAGACTTCCAGTTTTATGATGCCAGCCTCTTTGACTGCTTTCCGTTTTCCCTCTGCTTCCTCATCCATTGTTGCCAAAGGTAGGGGCGAGGATGAGAATCTGGATCTGTCAAGAAAAGATATCACCACCACCCTCTTTTAGGCAACAAGCTTGGTGCATCATCCCCACCCTTGGTGTCCTCTAAAAGTAGGAGAGAGTGGAAGATTTGTGCTTGTCAGACACATACTTTCAACTTATCCTAACCCCAGATGACTCAAAAGGCCAAAACGGGGATGACCCCTAACACTGTTTTTCAAAGAAGTATTTCTTTTGCCTCTTCATAAAGTTCCCAACAATTACTATTGTATGGGCTAGTTTTTGGAGAAGGCAATGGCACCCCACTCCAGTACTCTTGCCTGGAAAATCCCATGGATGGAGGAGCCTGGAAGGCTGCAGTCCATGGGGTCGCTGAGGGTCGGACACTACTGAGCGACTTCACTTTCACTTTTCACTTTCATGCATTGGAGAAGGAAATGGCAACCCACTCCACTGTTCTTGCCTGGAGAATCCCAGGGACGGGGGAGCCTGGTGGGCTGCCGTCTATGGGGTCGCACAGAGTCGGACACGACTGAAGTGACTTAGCAGCAGCAGTTTTTAAAGCATTTGGAGATTTCTGAGAAGTTTTAATTGATAGGTTTCTATTTTGTTTTCATGGGAATATTTTAAGAAATATTTCGTTTGTCTGAAGTTATAGAGTAACTTAAAGAGTTTATGAAAATAGGGACTTTCTTGGTAGTCCAGTGGCTAAGACTCTGCATTCCTGATGCAGGGGCCCTGGGTTCAATCCCTGGTTGGGGATTAGATCCCGCGTGCTGCAAAGAAGAGTTTACATGCCACAACTAAAGAGTTTGCAAGAGGCAACAAAGACCGAAGATCCCCTGTGCCGCAATTAACACCCGGTGCAACTAAATAAATAAGTAAATTTTTAAAAAAATAAGTATTTTTAAAGAGTTTATGAAAATAGAGTATATATCAAAATTTATCAAGCTGCAATTTAAATATGTGAAGTTGATTGTCAATCATAATTCAACAAAACGTCTTAAAAAGTCATTATAGAAACATTTGGGGCTTCCCAGGTCGTGCTAGTGGTAAAGAACCCGCCTGCCAATGCAGGAGACATAAGAGACTCGGGTTTGATCCCTGGGTCAGGAAGATCACCTGGAAGAGGGCATGGCAACCCACTCCAGTATTCTTGCCTGGAGAATCCCATGGATAGAAGAGCCTGGCTGGTTATAGTCTATAGGATTGCAAAGAGTTGGACACAACTGAAGCGACTTAGCACATAGAAATACTTAATATTCTACATTAAAACTCTTATTTTTTTTTCAGTATTAGTAAACAAATTTCAGTTTCATGTGAGAATGTTTCAGTTTTTTAACACATTACTTTAGTATGTTATTTCTAGCAAAATGTATTTCTGATGTGATGCTTCTGTTGCTTTACCTAATTTTTAGCATGTTCACTGTTTTTTGTTTTTGGTCCTTTACAAATTTATTTTCCTGGTTAATGCATATCAAATGTAAGGCTAGTTCATAAGCTCTAGCACAGTAACCTCTTCAAGCCACCCTCATTTCTCTTTTGTGGCTTTGAATAGTTTTGCTCATTTATGTTAACTGTTTCTGCAAAGTGGTACCAAGTCAACTTCCTAATCACTGCTTGTGAGAAATAAAAGTTTCAGCACTTATAGTTGGCAGAATTTTTTTCAGCTTACTTTTTTCAGGTACTTTTGAATGTCATTTTCTATATTGTCATATGCTCATATTTTTACTATGCTTTTTCCAGTTCCTCAGCAGCATATCATCCTTAACTTTAATTTCTTCAATTAAAATTTTAAGCTTCAACATGTTTAAGGTTGTTTATATAATCCCATGTAATAAAAATAGCTGTGTCATGTAAATATAGCTGTTCTTAAAGTTCTGATAATTTTATAAAATGATCACTTAGTGAATTGAATTTTGGCAAGTGAGCTCACTCCAGCCCACCCTTCCTTTTTATGAATGGTGCTTTCCTAGGGAAGTGGAGAAGTCATGCCTTCAGATGTAGAATTGCTTTGGTTCAGGTGGTTCATGGTCACGTGACTGGGTTATAGAAGCAGCAGGTCTGAACCTGACAAAAGCAGAAGAAACCCCAGCTAGAGAGCTATCCTTTCCTGTACCTGTGTCTCTCATTTGACTACTTTTTTACTTGATTTCTATGTTCTCCAAATCTGCTGCCTCCCTGATCCCTCAAGACTCTCTCTCTCTCCCTTTTGTTGTTGACTAGTTGCTAAGTCATGTCCGACTCTTTTGTGACCCAGTGGACTGTGGCCCACCAGGCTTCTCTGTCCATGGGATTCTCCAGGTAAGAATACTGGAGTAGGTTGCCATTTCCTTGGGGATCTTCCCAATCCAGGAATTGAAACCGTGTCTCCTGCATTGCTGGCAGATTCTTTACCACTGAGCTACCTGGGAGACCCCCTCTTTCTCTCTTACCTGCTTTTTATTCCTGGGACTGGCAATACCTGACTCAGGGCAACTTGTTAATAGAGGCTAAATAGCTAGTTAGGATCAATATAGCCTTAACCAGAATCAGAAGAGCTTATGATTAAGGCTTAAACATCAGGAGTTAGTATGAAGTGAATCAACCCTGGCGACCCATCAGAGTCAAGGTAAGGATAAGATCTGAGTAGGGAGTAAACAAAGAAAAATCCAGGAATTCAGGTGGAGGGTCACAAGTCAATACAATACGTCCACGGGAGTGAGACTGTAAAGCTCAAGAAAGATTTGAGTCAAAGTTAACTATTATGGTTGTTGTTCAGTCACTCAGTCTTGTCCAACTCTTTGTGACCCCATGAACAGGAGCATGCCAGGCTTACCTTTCCTTCACCATCTCCTGGAACTTTCTCAAACTCATGTCCACTGAATCGGTGATGCCATCCAACTATCTCATCCTCTGTCATCCCCTTCTCCTCCTGCCTTCAGAACTGTTATGGTTAAGCTGGTTTTACTGAACCTTCTGTCCTGATGGATTACCTCCTGATTGGAAACAACTTGAAACAGAGTTCTGGGATGGGGAAGCAGAGGTAACTTTTATTAGAGTTATTTCCTGAGCAGGCATTGTTTCTGCACCGTCCTGGAGTTCACACTGCAGGAGTGTGTGGATGGAGACGGAGCCCCACACAAAAGTCACAGCACAATAGGATGAGTACTCTTAGATTTACAGTGTTGGTGGGTGAGGATCAGAAATGATGGAGACTTCTAGAGGCAGTGACATTTGAGTTGGTCTTGAAGAATAAACAGACTGTTGCATAGCAGGGAACTGGGGAAGAACACTTACTCACTTAATAAATATGTATTGAGTACTTTACTCTATGCCAGGTATAGTTCCAGGCAGTGGGGACACAGCAGCGAAAAAGTCCCCAGCTTAAACGAGCTTACATTTTAGTGACGTCATAGAAGAACCACAGCATTAAAGGCATGTTCAGGGAAGGGCAGGTTCAGTGTGGTTTGATGGTAGAATTCATGGGATATTGTTGGGGAATAAAGCTATAGAGATATGAGGAGGACAAAGAATAAAGAGTCGATTGTGCCATGTTTATAGACTTTTCTGTACGCCATTGGCTTTTAACATTTTAGAAACCTTTTCTGCCAAAGATATCTTTTCAAGGTCACTCAACATAAAAAACAATAAAAGTAGAGCTCCTTGGTTACAGCAGGGATATGGAGGCGGAGCAAGGGAGGAACTCCTAGCTCAGCCCTCTCAACCTCACTTTCCGCTCTCCACAAGAGCGCTGAGAAACCCAAAGGACCCCAGTGGGTTTAAAACCCACTAGTGAAGGTGATGGCAGACACGAATGTGGGAGCACTGTTCCTCTGCAGCTAATAACAGACCAGAGGTAATGGAACAATAACAACTACCAACAAGAAATCATATACAGTGGGTAAGTGCCTGGATTGTGGATTCTCAGGTCAGATTAGAACCAGATTTGAATCTCAGCACCATCACAGGAAGAACAAGCAAGTATCTGAATCTCTCTGCCTTGATTTCTAAAACAAATGTAAAAGTAGTATTTACATTATATACATTGTAGGGATTAAATGCGGAGAAGGCAATGGCACCCCACTACAATACTCTTGCCTGGAAAATCCCATGGACAGAGGAGCCTGGTGGGCCGCAGTCCATGGAGTCGCTAAGAGTCCAACACGACTGAGCGACTTCACTTTCACTTTTCACTTCATGCATTGGAGAAAGAAATGGCAACCCACTCCAGTGTTCTTGCCTAGAGAATCCCAGGGACGGGGGAGCCTGGTGGGCTGCCGTCTATGGGGTCACACAGAGTCGGACACGACTGAAGTGACTTAGCAGCAGTAGCAGCAGCAGGGATTAAATGAGGTAATGTGTAGTAAATGCTTAATAAATGTTAGCTATTCTCTGCCTACTGTCTAGGAAATCTTTCTCAATTTCTACCATGTCTTAGATATATGTTTTCCCCCTAAAACCTTGAGGATATTTTTTTCATAGCAATTAACTCATTGCTGACATTATCATTTTATCTCATTGCACTTGAAGATCATTCACTTGTTTACACATACACAGAGGGTTGTACCAGAATTATTTGGGAGGTCTTTTTCTGAATACAGCACAGGGATCCAGTAGTTGTGTGTGTGTATGTGTAGGGGGGTGGCTTGGCAAGGATAGTCTGGAATAGCTCCCCAGCGGATTCACCCCTACTACTTCCTCTGGAACTGCTGTTGCTCTAGCAGCTTGAAAGGGCTGAAATGGACATCAACTGCATTGTCAAGAATTCTTTACCCACTCTGCAGTGGTGGGGAGGGGCCCTGGTGGAACAATTCCAGTGGTTTGTTCTCAGACTCGCAGGTAACCCACTTTTAGGGAGAAAGAGGAGAGGGATCTCTGAGAAGACAGGAGAGCAGCAGCAGCAACAGCAGGGTCTATCACTGAAGGATAAAGCTACCAGGAAGTAGAGATGGGTAGAACTAATAAAAAAGGGTTGCACTATGAACAGGATCTGGGGTGCTTTGGTGCAAGACTTGGTTGGGGATGAAAACATAAAACAGAGAACTTATATGAAAAATTCTATCTTCGTGTACTGAGTAGCAACAGCATTGCTTGAGAGCCTGTTAAGAATGCAGAATCTTGATCCCTAGCCTAGAACCCAAGCTTACAGAATCATAGTCTGCATTTTAAACAAAAGCCCAGGTGTTTCTTATGCTCCTTAGAGTTTGAGGAGCACTGGTCTGTATCATGGAAAGTCACAGAACACCTGGCAAGGCTGAAGCACTTTTGAGTACCTCTGACATAGGGCTGATTTCTGAAAAAGTATTGAAGTTTTGAAAGTCGCTATAAATCTTGGAGACAGACCTTATTTAACTCTAGGAGTCTTCTCGGAATGCAAAATTCCTTTGCCTAGAAACATCTCTTGTGGATTAAAGTTATTACTAGGCTTCCTTAATGGGAGGCAGAGGCACATTCAAAATATGCGATAAGAGCTCGGCGCTTGGCCAATTCAACCCTTCACACAGTGGATCGGGTCCGGAGCAGCCAAGTCCGTTGGCAGCTCTGGCTTTTAAAGTCAAGTTGGCAGCTGCCCTGCCGCAGAGAGAAGCTCGTTGTCTTTAATTCTAAAAACGTAGAAACGAGGACAAAACTTTTTTAGGGAGCGTGACCCGGTACCTCGGGGATTCGACTGCACCGATGAGAAATCAGCAACTACTCTTACACCGTACTCTTACCTCCTGACCTTCGACCTCTGCCCCCCTTCCCCCGGCATTTCCGCGTGCCCCTTCCGCTCCCGCCCCTCCGGTGGAGGGCCGACCCAAGGGATGTGGGCGGGGCTTCGGGGGCCGGAGGTTAGGGGCGGTGCCTGTTGGGGGCGGGTCTCGCGAGGGGCGGGATTTGAGGAGACATCCTCGCATTGGGCGACTAGGTATAGGCGGGGCTTAGTGCTGGGCTGGGTTAGGCGGGGCAGGGAGTTAGTTACCGCCTCTGGGTAACTGGACGCTGGCGGCCAAACCTCGGAGGCCCGGGGAGGCAGCGGGCCCGTAGCGGATCCCGGATCCGGAATTTTCCGGGCAGGACCGGAATCAAGATCGGCCCTGCCCCAAAGTGGGTTTCTGAAGAACTCGCTAACTTGGATTAGGAAAGCCCGGAATCCGGATCAACAAGCCCCAGAACCCGGAATTTAGATCGGAAAGTCCCGGAGCACGGAGTGCGGAGCGAACTCAGCGCGGAGCGAACTCAGCGCGGAGCCCGGAGTCCGGACTGAGACACCGCCGGACGGGACGGAGCGATGTCGGGCCGTGGCGCGGGCGGGTTCCCGCTGCCCCCGCTGAGCCCTGGCGGCGGCGCGGTTGCCGCGGCCCTGGGAGCGCCGCCTCCGCCGGCGGGACCCGGCATGCTGCCCGGACCGGCGCTTAGGGGGCCCGGGCCGGCTGGAGGCGTGGGGGGCCCCGGGGCCGCTGCCTTCCGCCCCATGGGCCCCGCGGGCCCGGCGGCGCAGTACCAGGTGAGGAGGGCGGATGGGCGGGTGGCGCAGCGAGCACTCCCGGGTCAGGGGGCCTCGAGTGAGGGCCCTGGGGCAGCCTCCTGAATAGGGGGCACAGAGGCTCTGCATGTGGATTTCACGGGGCATGGTGGGGGGCAAGGCTGGGGACCCTCGGGCTCGGCCAGGTGGTGGTGGAGGACTTGAGGGAGAATGTAAGAACGACTCGGGTGGAGGGTTTGAAGCATTTGGGAGCGTCTCGGGATCTTCCTTGGAACAGGGATTCTGAGTGAGAGATGGGAGGCGTAGTCGAAGCTAGTGAGAATGAGAGATCTAGTATAGATTCTCGGGTAAAGGGTCCTGGGAAGTGATGAGAAAGTTTTGGGAAAGAGCCCTCATTGAGAAAGCAGGGTTACCCTGCACTGGTCTTGGTCCTACTCCAAGTCTGCTCTGGGTTTTTTTTTCTCCCCCTAGTTGGGAACTGGCAGAGTTTTAGCGTGTCTGAGATGGCTCCCAGCTGCTAAGGAGGAGGAAGAAGGGCCTGGCTTCCCAGGGGCACAGAAGGCAGAGCGTGGGGATTGCACCCCGTGCAAGGGGAATCTACTCCTGGGCCAGGCCCTGGCACCTTCACACAGGGATGCCTCTAGGTTAGATCAGAGAGGGTCGTGGACAGGCCTGAGGAAGGAGGAAAGCTTAGCCCATTTTGGACAGACTTTCTGGCTTTCTGCCTGGTGTCAGAGTGTCCAGGAGTTGATTAGTCTGGAGGAACAGAGAGGCACCACTGAGTACTGCTGGTCTGGGACTGGAGGAGCCTGCAGAGAGTTGCTTCAAAGGGTTCTGTCTGACCCCTTCTGGGTCTGGCTTTGCAGAGGACTTCTCGGGTTGCAGCTTCAAAGGCCATCAAGAGACTGCGGGGTCAGTGTGTGAGGAATCAGCCTGACACTGGGGGTGGGCTTATCAGTCCCCAAGTCCATTGTTTCTGATTGCCCCAGAATGCTTGGGAATTGCCCTCATCCTTTTCCCCCTGCCCTCCTCTCCACTTTTAATTAGCCTTTAGGTTCTAAACAAGGACATATCCCAGTCTGTGTGCCCTAGCACTTGACACTGACGTCTTGCTAATCTCTCAGGGCACCTGGGAGATTCTCATGTCTCCTCTCCCTCTCGCCCCCAGGTAGAGGTCCCGTAAGTGGATCCTCATAGAGTAGGAGCCCTGGGTCCCCACTTTGTGAAGAGATGCTTCACTGGGATGGTGATTTTTCCTCCTTGCTCCTCATGTTCCCTCTTCTCTCTGAACCAAGGATCTGGCTATTGACAGAGACAGACCTGGTCCCCAAGACTCCAGCTGGGATTCATCTTTCCCATCTTGCTCTCACTCCAGGGGATTCATGGGCCCAGAGTGTCACTGAGGGATCCCTGTATCTGTCATTCCAGCTCTTAGATGAGTTAGCCGAGGAGCCTCCCTGGGGGCCATTGGCCCCGGGGAAGGCTCCAAGAACCAGATAGGAACCTCTCTAATTTCCTAAGCCTGGGGAAATCCCTGAGAGGACGGATTCCAGGATGATTTTGAGGGAGTGGCCTTGGACCTGTGGCAAGGCTGAGCGAACTGGCTGGGTACCCCAGGCTTCCAGGAGAGGGGACCTTGAGGAAGGCACGGAGCCTCTGCCTCCCTGGGCTTCCCCTGCAGCTTCTCATGGCCTCCTCCTCCTCCAGGGAAGGGGCATGTGTGTACGTGTAGGGGGAGGGGTGCAGAAGTAAAGATAGATGTCTGGGGAGGGAGGGCCCAGTTCACGTCTGCTGACTTCAAGGAGGATCCTGTGTGGCCTCTTTCCAAGTCCAGTTATGTGACTTCTGGGAGAAGGGACTTGAGATCTGAGGAGCAGGGGGTGTGTCTCTGCTGGGGCATGTGAGGTGAGCTGGAGGAGCGAGGCTCTCAAGCTCACGTGGGGCAAATAGGGGAGCTTACTGATGGAAGGAAAGTGATGACCCCACCTCCTTGCAGAGTGTTTCAAGCTGTGGGTCACGGTCTACTAAGGAGCTTAATGAAAACATAATTAAAAAAAAAAAAACCACTACACCCCCTCCCCCGCCCCCCGCAAAGAACACAGATTGCTGGGTTCACACCAGAGAGTTGAAGGTATTTTGTATGTCTGCAGAGGTAGGTTCTCTTCTTGGTCCTTAGGCCCAGCCTTCAGAGGCACCAGGGGCCAGACTGGAGGCGGCAGCATCAGCCTGGCCTCCCACCCCTGCTGTCGTGGGCGGTGGAGCCAGAGTCCGATTGAGGACATGGGCTGTGCTAGGCTGAGGGAGAGGAGGTTACTGCTCACATCTGAGGCTCAGGGCGTGGAGCCAGGCCTCCCTAGCCCTGCTGCAGGAAAGGGGTCAGGGAGCCTAAGAGATCAGGGCTCTGGTCTTTTTTTTTTTTTTTAAGTCTTGGGTTGTTTTTTAGAAGAGGAGGAATTACTGGTGCTTCAGAGCCCAGGTGTGGAGCTTGGCCAGGCTGAGCTGGGACTGCAGGAACTGTAAGCCGCCTTTCCAGGGGCCCCTTACCCCCTCGGGAGAAGCCTGGGGCCCTGGGCGAGCTGGGGGGCCTCGCAGGCCTCCTTTAGGCCAGGCCTGTGCCGCCTGGTTTTGGGACTTCCTGTTCCGGGAGCACCTGCCTAGGCGGGCTGCGTGGTGCTCAGGACCTCCCACTCTGCAGGTTCCCTGCCTCAGTCGTTCCACCCCCTCAGCTCAGGCACTGGTGGGAAACACTGGAGTCTAGGGTGCGAGGGGGCCGGGCTCTCAGCTGTGACCACCCTGAGTTTTTTTTTCCTAGCATCTCTAGCTGTGTAGCTATGGCTCATTAAGGCAGAGAAGCAGGCTGTCTTTGCCTCTCAGCAGCTCAGAGGAGCCTCCTGCTGATGAGGAGACTTGTGGCAGGACTCCAGAGGTCCCTGACAGAGCCCCCCACGTTGAACCCCATCCTCCCAAACGCTTCCTTCCCACCCCACTCCTTTTCCCCTCCCCCTGTCTTTGGGTCGTGTTTCTTATGTTTTTCTCTGTGTTTGCCTCTGGTCAAGAATCTGACCGTCCTTGGTGAGAACGTGGGATGAGTGCTGGATGAAGAGTTGGAGCCGGAATCTCATCTCTGTGATGCTGGCGGGGAAGGGGGTTGGGGGGGCGGGGGTCCTTTGATTTGGTGTGAGTCCCCACCCAGCCTGGCTTGGTTGGCTGGTTGTGCTGGTTGCATAATCTGGGCCCTGGGGCCAGCCCTGTGAAGCTGCCAGGGACAGTGTGTGCGAGGCAGAGCTGCCAAACAGGCCTTGCAGGCAGCAGCAGCCACGAGGAAGGGGGTGGGGGCTCCTCCCCAGTGGGTTCCACAGTAATGTTGGGGAGCCGGACCTCAGTGGGAAATCCCTTCTGCAGGCCTTGAGAGGAGCCACCTCCCACCCAGCTTCCTCTGCTGATCCTAAGACTTTGATCCTTGCATCCCAGGCTAATCTTATCTCCATTCTCCAGCTTGGCATTGCCAAGCAGCCCCAGCCACCAGGTGGCGTGCGGACCGCAGGCAGAGGCCAGATGCCAGCTGCTCTCCCTTCCGCAGACCACTGGGGAGCCACAGCTTCCCCTTGGAGTCTTCAGGCCTAGAGGTTGGGGGCTGGGCAGCAGGGAGGTGAGAGAAGGGTCCAGTTCTGGATGGTGAGTAGAGTAGGGGCCATATGGCGACCAGATGGCCTGTGTACTCTGCCTGAGGCCGCCCCCACCCGTCGGGACAGGCTCCAAGCCATCCTGTTGCAGCTTGCTCACCTGGGGTACCGCTGCCGATGGGCCTGCCAGCCTGTTGGACTGCCGTTCCCTGCTCGGTCTCACCACCAGGCTGGTGACGGGGACGGGCACTGGGGCTGTGCCCCATCATCCTGCTCGCATCACAGCCACAGCCCACCTCCTGGCTACAACACTGCCCCCGGCTTCTGCCTTAAGCTGGGGGAGGAGAGGATGGAGTGCTCGGTGGGACCATCTGAGAGCCTTGAGGCCAGCTGGTCCAGGGAGCCAGGCAGAGTGTTGCTGGGGCCAGAAGGTGGTTGCAAGTGGCGATGGGCCCTGAAAAACTCCCCCAGGCCCTTCTTCTCCCTTCAGGCAAGGTTCTCCTCCCACCCCCTGGGCTCTGCGGGCCTCATTCGCTGGCACGGCTGCCAGGGCGGTTGAAGGGGGCGGGGCAGGTGTGGTTTACACTCCTGCTCTCAGGCGCCTGCTCCCCTTTGTTCCTGGCACTCCTGCCCGGGCTCGGCGGCCCTGCCGTGTGCTGCTCAGGACTGGACCCTGCCGAGGAGAGGGATGGAAGGAATGGGTTACGGGCCCCGTTGGGCCCCACCCCTGACCTATGCATCCCCATTGGCTCACTTCCCCCAGCGGCCTGGCATGTCCCCAGGGAGCCGGATGCCCATGGCTGGCTTGCAGGTGGGACCCCCTGCCGGCTCCCCCTTTGGCACAGCTGCTCCACTTCGACCTGGCATGCCACCCACCATGATGGACCCGTTCCGAAAACGCCTGCTTGTGCCTCAGGCCCAGCCCCCGATGCCTGCCCAGCGCCGGGGGTAAGACCATCCTGTTTCTTCTTCCCTTCTAGCGTAGCTCTGGCAGTAACAGGGTTTCCGCGTGTCCTAAGGGCTGTGATGACTGAGGAAGACTCCTGGTTGTCTTGGGAAGGTCCTGGGGACTGGAGCGGTGGGGAGGCGGGGAGGTCCTTTGGACCATGGACCTCTTCATTGGGTTTCTGTCCTCTTAGGTTAAAGAGGAGGAAGATGGCAGATAAAGTTCTACCTCAGCGAGTGAGTATGTTGGGAGAGGGCCTACGAGGCCCACCCAAGGGCTGGTTGGCTGAGGGTGGACTCAGTCTCCCCTCACCTTGGGGTGAGGGAGGAAGTGAGGAAGGAGCCAGAGCTGCAGCTGAAATGAGCTGATGGATCCTTGCTCCCTCCACACCTCCAGATTCGGGAGCTTGTTCCAGAGTCTCAGGCGTACATGGACCTCTTGGCTTTTGAACGGAAGCTGGACCAGACCATTGCTAGAAAGCGGATGGAGATCCAGGAGGCCATCAAAAAGCCTCTGACGGTGTGTGCAGCCCCAGCCGCTCCTGGGCCTTGCCAAGCTTCTCTCCCTCTCCCTGGCCTTGTTTTCCAGGGGCCAAGTGAGGGTCTCAGATGGGCTAGAGCAGGATGTTTTATACTATAGGATACAGCCCATTTAGCATGAATTTGCTTTAATGTGGTGAGGCCAGCCTGTTTTTAATGGAACATTAGGGTTGTAGAAATGATAAAACTTCACAGTAGCAAAGGAATTATGACATTTTTGTTTTATGTATTTGCATATATGTGCAGATCCTGGATCGTAATTTAAAGCATTAATATTATACATCATGGTCAGACGTTTGAAAGGCAAAGCTGGAGGGTAGATAAGGATAGTTCCTGTCTTCTTCCCTGTCCCTAGAGAAATTTTATCTAGATAACAGTTCCTTGAATGGTGGAGGCTTTCCAGGAGATGATGTTCTGTGGCCATGATGAGTGTTTGAGTTTCACTTAAACTATGAGCCAGCGACTTCTGATAGCACCCTCTGTGCGTCTGTCATACCACCGATCCCCTGTATTGGACCTGTTGGTACTGCATCTGTTTCCCCGTAAAGTTGTGAGTCCCTTGAAGGTGAGGGATGAGATATCCTCGCCCAGTTCCCAGGGCCTCACTAGGGGCCTGACCCACAGCCCTCTGTATAGGTGTGAGACGAGTTCAGACGGGAGGATTGGGTAGCAGCTGGTCACTGTCTAGTTAACCTGTTGTCTTTCTTTAGCAAAAACGAAAGCTGCGGATCTATATTTCCAATACATTCAGTCCCAGCAAGGCAGAAGGTGACACTGCAGGAACCACAGGGACCCCCGGAGGAACCCCTGCAGGGGACAAGGTGGCTTCCTGGGAACTCCGAGTAGAGGGAAAACTGCTGGACGATGTGAGTTGGGGAAGGAGGTGTCTGGAGGGGCGGTGGTGTGTGTGGGTCTCAGACTTGGGCCAGACACTTGGGCACTTCCGGGGTCATCCTGCTGGAGGGAGAGGGCACAGCACCCAGTCCAGAGGTGGGAGGTTTGTGTGGTTGTTACAGTGGTGTTCCTGCAGATGGCAATAGAGTGTCCTGAGGAAGGGGTGCCCTTGCTAATTCCGGTCCTTTACTGACTGACAGCGGGGCTGCCTCAGGCCCCTTTCCGTGCCTCAGGTCTCACTTTTCCCCGCTTCTTTTGGGGCCTGAGAATCCTCAGTACCCTGAGCTTTAGGACTGAAACAGTACTCCTCTGTTCAGGGCTTAGTATGTGGCTTAGGCTCGAACCTTCAGCGGCACGCGTCTCACCCTCTTTACATCCCCAGCCTAGTAAACAGAAGCGGAAGTTTTCTTCCTTCTTTAAGAGCCTTGTCATCGAGCTGGACAAGGAACTGTACGGGCCTGACAACCACCTGGTGGAGGTGAGAGCGGGCCTGGGGCTCGGGAGCACAGGGTGCCGTGCCAGGTGGGCAGAGAAATGGCCTCAGTCCCCTCGCAGGGCCAGGTGCGTATGTTGCCCGCCCCTTTGGTGATGAGCTTGACTCCCCTTCCTCCTGCCAGTGGCACCGGATGCCCACCACCCAGGAGACAGATGGCTTCCAGGTGAAACGGCCCGGAGACCTGAACGTCAAGTGCACCCTCCTGCTCATGCTGGATCATCAGGTGACAAGTGCCCTGAGGCCACGTCTGGGGTCGCGGGGACTCTCGTCTGGGGCTAGGGGCAGGTGCCTATCGTAAACCCTTCCTGTCCCTGCCCTAGTCTGCTTTGGTTTTTTTTTTTCCCTCCTCTGACTCCTGTCTGTCCATGCCAGCCCCCGCAGTACAAGCTGGACCCCCGCCTGGCGAGGCTGCTAGGGGTGCACACGCAGACGAGGGCTGCCATCATGCAGGCCCTGTGGCTCTACATCAAACACAACCAGCTGCAGGACGGCCACGAGCGCGAGTACATCAACTGCAACCGCTACTTCCGCCAGGTTAGCGGGGACACCGCCCCCTCCCCACCGGCCCCCGCCTTGCTGTCGCGCCACACCGCCCCGGGACGGGCCACTGCCCCGTGTGCCCGCCAGGGCGTCACCCACCCTCTGGCGCCCTCCCCAGATCTTCAGCTGCGGCCGACTACGTTTCTCTGAGATTCCCATGAAGCTGGCGGGGTTGCTGCAGCATCCAGACCCCATTGTCATCAACCACGTCATCAGGTAAACGGGAAGGGGAGGAAGGCTGCTCGCAGGGCAGTTTACCTTTGGCTTGAATTAAAGCCAAAGCAAAGCAGCACGTTTGGTTTCTTGCTCCCTGGGTGTGTGTGGTTTGGCCCCGGGCGGGTGGGAGGGAAGTTAGCTCCCTCTCCCGTGTGCCGTGTAGCGTGGACCCTAACGACCAGAAGAAGACAGCCTGTTACGACATTGATGTGGAGGTGGATGACCCGCTCAAGGCCCAGATGAGCAATTTTCTGGCCTCTACCACCAATCAGCAGGAGATCGCCTCCCTTGATGTCAAGGTGGGCCCCAACCTCCTCTGGGCCCCAGTGAGCGTGGGCAGGTGTCGGGCATTTCCATTTATATAGCACCTTGGGATGAGACCTGAGTCCTTTGGGGTTGGGGCTGGAAGCGGATCTTGTCGGGGTGGGAGCCAGTCTGACATGTACCCCTTTGCCCAGATCCACGAGACTATTGAGTCCATCAACCAGCTGAAGACCCAGAGGGATTTCATGCTCAGTTTTAGCACTGACCCCCAGGACTTCATCCAGGAGTGGCTCCGTTCCCAGCGCCGGGACCTCAAGGTGTGCCCCTTTTTCCTGAGGGTGATCCCACGTTAAGCTCTGGGGGTTCTGTCCCCAGCACCCTTCTTCTGGCTCAGGGGTGGGAATCGTGTTCAGCTCTCCTCCTGGCGCTCTACAGATCATCACTGATGTGATTGGGAACCCGGAGGAGGAGAGACGAGCAGCTTTCTACCACCAGCCCTGGGCCCAGGAAGCAGTGGGGAGGCACATCTTTGCCAAGGTGAGGCGGCTCTGCCCTGGCTGGCCTGGAGGGCACACCGGAGGGCAGGGTGGGCAGCCGGGCCTGAGCCGCTGGTCTGTCCCTCCTCCAGGTGCAGCAACGAAGGCAGGAACTGGAACAGGTGCTGGGAATCCGCCTGACCTAACTGCTCAGGGACCCCTTCTTTTCTTCCCAGACTGGAGCCACACCCTCAGCCTGGAAGGGGACCACCCTCTGGGGCGCAGACACGTAGGATAACGAGGGGGTGAGGGGCACGTCCAGTCATCCTCGGCTCCCCGGCTTTAGTTTCTTAAGTGTAGTGATAGGATTCCTTGTTGCTTGGTCCTCCAAAGCCTTTTACTTACACATTGGCTTTAACTGGGTTCACGAGAAGCCTCCTATGCCCCCTGCAGGCAGGCCCGAGAAGGACCTGGAGGCTCTGCTTTGACATTGTAACCAAGACCTTTTGGAACCAAAGGCCCCTGGCTTTGCTTGTTTACAGACCCCCTTGGGGCGAGTGTCCATGCTGGCTCCAGGGAGCGGGGAGAGGAAGAGGGGCACGGCTCCCTTTCTTCCCAGCCTTTCCAAACCAAAGTTCTTTGCCATTCCACCAGCCCAGCCTTGCTGCTGGTAATTTCCTTTCCTTCGGGTTATTTGCACTATTTGTGGAGCAGGATTTTCTATGCGGGAGCCACTTTTTTATGGGGATGTGTTAGGGGTTTTCAGGGAGCCCTACTTGGGGGTCCCTCCTTATTTTCTTTTCTCAATCTATGCAAGCGGCTCTGGCCGCCATCATCTCCTGCGATGCCAGAGGGCTGCCACCCCGGTTCTTGGGCCCAGAGGGTAACGCCTCCTAGGGAGAGGGCACCCTAATTTCTCTGGCGTGGCCCGAGGCATGGGTGTGAGTGTGCTCGGTGGAGGGCAGTGGGAGACGGGGAGGACTGTTGCTGCTCTTTGGAGCCTGGTAAGGAGGGTGGGCCGAGGGCTTGGCAAACGCCACATCTGGCAGGTTTGGAAATTTCCAAATAAATCTTTGTTTATTGGTGGTACCCAGACTTGGTGATTGAACAGTGCGGCCGCTGATTAACAGACTCAAGTCCTCAAGGTCTTGACTGGCAGAGCTTTATTTGAGGGATCCACACGAAGGACATCCACCTCACTTCCATAGTTTCTTGATGGACATGTTTTTCTCACTGTCCTTTTGCATGACCTGGAGAGAGAGAGCATTTGAGTTAGAGAGCCAGTGAACAAGTACCCGACCCCACTGCTCCAGAGCCACCACCAGCAAAGGCAGAAAGGTGTGGCCCCGTACCTTAGCCACTGCCATCTCAAAGTCCTCCTGCGTGACGTGGACGCGGCGCTCCCGCAGCGCGTACATGCCAGCCTCGGTGCACACGCCCTGAGCAGGGAAGAAGGCGGCGCTGCCGTTGTGCCCTGAACCCAGTGCTTCCTGCCTCTGCCCCCTTTCCCTTGGGCACTCCTGTTACCTTCACTTCAGCCCCTGACGCTCCTGGCATGAGCTCAGCAATTTTTCTCAGGTTGATCCCCCGGGTCAGGTTCATTTTCCGAGAATGGATCTTCAAAATGTCCAGCCGGGCCTAGCGATGGGAGGGGAAAAGCCTGAGCCCAGGGCCTACCACCACAGCTGGGGCCGCTGCCAATGCTGCTTATTACAAACCTCCTCGTTGGGGGGTGGGAATTCAATTTTTCTGTCTATGCGCCCTGGGCGGAGCAGCGCCGAGTCTAGGATGTCAATCCTATTGGTTGCCATGATAACCTGAGTGGACAAAGCAGGTGGCGTCAGCTAAGCCCTTCCGAAGGCAGGCTGCACCTCACCCAGGGCCTTCCCTTGGTCCTTCCCCCAGCCGACCCCACCGTACCTTGATATTCTTGGTGGCCTCAAAGCCATCCAGCTGGTTGAGCAGCTCCAGCATAGTGCGCTGGACTTCACTGTCCCCTCCAGAGCCCCCCTCCAGCCTCGAGGAGCCAATGGAGTCAATTTCATCCATGAAGATGATAGATGGAGCGTGTTCTCGGGCCATGACAAACAGCTCCCTCACCATCCGCGCCCCTGTGCGGAGACCAAGCCGGGTGTCAACGAGCTAACGAGTTCCGCCCCCTCCCCACCTTAGTTTCATGTTTATGACCACAGTTACCTTCCCCGATGAATTTCTGTACCAATTCAGAGCCAGACACACGAATGAAGGTGCAGTCTGTATGATGTGCCACGGCCCGGGCCAGCAGTGTCTTCCCCGTGCCCGGAGGTCCGTATAGCAGTACCCCCTAGAGAGCAAGGGTGGGGCTCAGGGAAGGAAGCTGGCCCCCATGTTTCATTCAAGGAACATTTACTGAGTGTTTGCACTGTACCAGATTCCATGTTAGACACTAGAGATAAAGAAGTGAACGTCAAAGTCCTTTCTGGAGCGTAAACCCAAACCATTCGATGGCCTGGTAGCGTCTCTTCCCCCAGCCCCTGGCTGAGCAGGACCAGTGGAAGCAAGCTCCAGTCTACCCGGGGTGGGGTAGCTGTACAGTAGCAGCATGGCCCTCGCACAGAAGCTCTGCTCACCTTGGGCTGCGCGATGCCCAGTGCTTCAAACAGCTCAGGATGCTTCACAGGCAGCTCAATCACTTCTTTGATCTCCTTGATCTGTTTGTCCAGTCCACCAATCATCTCGTAAGTTGAGTCTGGCACCTTCTCCACCATCATCAGGGACACCAGCGGGTCCACCTTGTTAGGCAGGATCTTGTGCAGAGTGTAGCTATCATTTCTGAGGGCCACCCGGCAATTGGGTGTCACCTGGGCAAGGGACAGAGGTTCAGGAAGTGGTGTGGTGAGAGCTGACCCCCACCTCCCACCTCCCGGGCTGCACTCACATCATTGATGTCGATGTTCTTGTCCACGTCGACGACAAACTTGCCCTCCGGATGTACCTACAGAAACAAGGGCGTATGACCGTCCCTGACAGTTACCAAATCACTAACCTCACCCAGAAGACCCATGAGTCTTACACCAAGGTGAGAACAATGTCCTCACGGCGCATAAAGGTACGGGAATGCAGAGGCAGGTGGCTGGTGCCGGGTCCTGCTGCCTTTACCTTGACTAGCACTTTTTTCTTATCCATGGCCCGGACTACTTCCCCCACGTAGGAGCCCTGTTCCTGCAGCAGCTGTAGCTCCTCCCGCAGCAGGCGAACTAGATGGGAAGCAGACACCATGATTAATCAGAAGTTTTGAAGGGAAGGACTCAAAAAAGAAAGTCTAGAATTCACGTGTTTAAAGAGATTACAATGAAACTCAAGAGAGAGATGAAGCAGTGGGCACTTAGGTGAAGACTCGCTTCAAGGAGACTGAACACTCAGACCTCACACCAGTTGCCTCCATGCAGCCCTCCCATCTTTCCCTCCTCACCTTTTGCATTAAGCTCATTCCTCTGTGCCTGTAGCCTCCGGAGATTTTGGCTCTTATCATTCACAATCAGCTATTGGAGAACAAGAAGCAAAGGGTGGAAAACAGGAGGAGGTTAAAATCTTGGCTAAGACCCTCATAGGCTGATATGAGCTGAGTGAGGAAAGCACAGGGCACCTGCATTCCCCATTCAGATTCTCCAATATGACTTCAGCCTTGACCCTGTCCTCCAAGAGCACCTCTGGAGCGCAGGACAACCATGGGGGCGGGGTGGGGGGAGCTGCTTGTCTAATACTGGTCTAGGAATAACACACCGTAACGGAGACAAGTAACAGCTGATTAACATAGTTTCTCAGAGTGGGAACTTGGGTATCGAGGGAAGATTTCTGAGTCAGAATGCTAAGTTCCAGCCCCACTGCTGGCAATCACCAGCTGAGTTAAAGCCAAAGAAAACCATGAGAAAGGTCTAGATCTGTTACCAAACTGCAAGTGGGTATAGCACCCCCATCCTGGCTCTTTCCAGGATTAACATAAGGAACAAAGGAAAGCACACATTGTTGTTCAGTCGCTAACTCGTGTCTGACTCTTTGTGACCCCATCGACTGTAGCACACCAGACTTTCCTGTCCTTCACTATCTCCTGGAGTTTCCTCAAATTCATGTCTACTGAGTCAGTGATGCTATCCAACCATCTCATCCTCTGTCGCCTCCTTCTCCTCTTGCCCTCAGTTTTTCCCAACATCAGGGTCTTTTCTGATGAGTTGACTCTTCATGTTGGGTCACCAAAGTATTAGAGCTTCAGCATCAGTCCTTCCAATGAATATTCAGGGTTGATTTCCTTTAGGATTGACTGGTTTGATCTCCATGCAGTCCAAGGGACTCTCAAGTTTTCCCCAGCACCACAATTCAACAGCATGAATTCTTCAGTGCTCAGCTTTCTTTATGGTTCAACTCTCAAATCCATACATAACTACTGGAAAAACTACAGCTTTGACTATATGGACCTTTGTTACACAGGTAAAGCATTTCAAAAATGACAAACCAAATATGATACTCACAAATGTACCTGAAGTTCCTGAAGAATTTATTTCCTGAAGAAATGTACCTGAAGAATTTTCCCTTGCGGCACGCCTCCATCCAATTTACGTTATTTTCCTTATTTCTGTGGTCCTTGCTGCTTCTCTAGGCTAGAGCACTGGGCTGTTCAGTTTCATTTCATTCAGTTCCATGGAATCAGCATTTTCCAGACTCCTCAATTCTTTCTTCTCTCACTCTGCCCCAACCCTTCTCTGATAAATGTCATTTCCTGACCCTATGTCTTCTCTTCACAAGAAACTGTTTCATTAGGGTTTTAAAAGGAACGACTTTTGGCTAGGGGGTACTTTTATGTTAAAATTTGACTCTTGAAGATGTGTAAGAAACTGTGAACATTAATTATCTTCAAAAATGTGGGATTTGAGGGGAACACGAGACAGTTAATTTCATATATTTTATACTATTAACTTGTTATCAATACTACTTTTTCCACTGCGCCGCAGTGGAATTACATGGATTTGTAGAGATCCGCTCATCCCCCGTCTAGCTCCCTCTGGACCTTTGAAGTCCGTTCTCACCTGGAGTTCTTCAATCTTGGACAGATAATATTGGCGGAGTCCACTGCCTGCTTTCCCCTCTTCCAGCTCCATCTGAGGACAAAGTGTAATTATTAACCAAAAGGCTAAACATCCAGGGGATAAAGCTACTTCCACGTTGATTTCGGAGATTTAAGGTTTGTGTTCTCGTCCCTCACTCCATCTCTTCACAACCATTTCCTTAAGACTAAACTAAAACAGAATGAGAATGCCGCCTACCTCTTAAGACTTTCAGAAGGATCAAGAAACAGCGCACCCGGAACGCTACACAATCCCGAGATGTTATTTGTACAGGCGCAGCCAGCAGGAAGCACGGGGCCCCCGACTCCCGCAAGAGTGGGTTCACGCTCCCACTGCTCTCACCACTCCTCCTCACTCAATCGGCTTCCACCCGGTCTTCCACTCCCGGCCCCGCCGTGACCCGCCGCGGGCGGCGCTGACACAGCAGATCCGGTCCCAGACAGGGCCCAGTCTAGATTGGCCCACCCACCCCGGGCTCCCCCGACCCGCTGGCCCCGGCTGGCTGCCCACCTCGGATCGCACCTGCTTCGCATCCAGCCCCAGTCCCCGCCCGGCCGCCGCCGCCATACCTGCTCTGGTCCGTCAAGCGCCATCTTCCCTCTTCCGCGGAGACCGCCGGCATCAGAGCCGCTTTGGCGCGCAGGCGCAAAGCCGGCGCTTGCTGGGGTGGGGGTACCAAAGACTCGGGAAGAGAACAGTTCCGGGTCAATGGGCGGGGTGTGAGGACGGAAGGTAACAAATAACAAGGGCCATGAGGGGAGAGACGGGGGTACGCGAGATCAGGATCTTTGGTGTAAAAGGCACAGAACTCCTAGTTACTCTCTAGAAATTCGGTTTTGGCGCCATTTCTCGTGGTGCCAGCTTCCAACATGTAAAACCTGGGGAAGGATTACAGAGAATAAGATTTGTGGCCACGCTCTAAATGGCGGAAAACTTGGAGCCGGGACGCGAGGGACGCAAGCGGAAGCGGAAGTACGTATGCTGCCCACATGTGTCTCTCCAGGGTGGAGAAAACGGTGCTGGTTGCCGGTGAGTGGTGTCGAGTGGGACTCTGAGTGTCTCCGCGACGGCGAGTGGAAAACGGAAAGCGGAATCTAGTGCTCCGGGAAGAGACGTTCCAAATTCTGCTTTCTCTCCCGATTGAGTGGTGCCTCCACGTTACACCATGGGCAAAAAGAGCAAAGTCGGAAAGAGCCGGCGGGACAAGTTCTATCACTTGGCGAAGGAGACCGGTGAGTCAGGGTTCGTGCTGTCAGAGCGGGCGAGCCACCGACCTTGGTCGGTTCGCCCCGCTTTCCGAATATTGAGTTTCTTTTCCGCAGAAGGGGTAGTGGGTCGGGAGGCCGCAGAAATCCCGTTGGGAAAGCGCTTCGCGGACCTTGTTACAGTATTTTGTCGCCGCCTCCAGGTTACCGGTCCCGCTCTGCTTTCAAGCTGATCCAGCTGAATCGCCGCTTTCAATTTCTGCAAAAAGCCCGAGCATTGCTGGACCTGTGCGCTGCACCGGGTGGATGGTGGGTAACACCTTGGCACCTGACGCTCCTTATGGAAACTTTCTGGGTTCCAGCCTTGGATGACTGAGAATTGCGTTGAGGGGCGGGAGGGATACAATAATACCAGCCTCAAATTTCTGTACACCCCAGAACTGTAAGCTTCAGGAGGGATTTAGAACGTGTACATACGTTTGACTGGTACTGACCAGCGTTCTTCAGTTCCATTCAGTTGCTCAGTCGTGTCCGACTCTTTGCGACCCCATGGACTTCTGCACACCTGGCCTCCCTGGCCTCCCTGTCCATCACCAACTCCTGGAGCTTGCTCAGACTCATGTCCATCGAGTTGGTGATGCCATCCAACTATCTCATCTTCTGTCGTCCCCTTCTGCCTTCAATCTTTCCCAGACCAGGGTTCTTTGCGTTCCCCAATCAGTAGAAATTGATTAGGGGCCAGACAGGAAATTCAGGCAAAGCTTTATTGGGGCCCCTGCTGCAGCAGGAGGGCATGAGAACGAGTAACACGTTCCGTTGGTTGCTAGCTCCCGGAGGGGTATGAGCTGATTCTTTATATGGGGTGAGGGTTGCTGTGTATCTAGGAGCCCAGCCTTAGGAGTGGCTTAGGTGGTTTGCTCACCCCTTTGGTGATGGTGAGTGTCAGGGGCAAGTGCAGGACCCTGCTTTTGCTCTAGCTCTTCATAAGTGGCAGTGGATTTGTTTGTTTTTTGTCTTTTGTATCTTGTCCAAAATTTACCCCAGCTGGGCATGCATACAGTTATTTTTAGTCACTTGTGGTTTGTATTTTATTACTTGAGGAGTTGTTTGTTCAACTGCAAACACTGCAGCAAAAGGTCCCAGGTCCTAGAGACTCCCAACACTAGGGGTGGGAGATCAGATTGTCAAGGGAGAGGGAGAGGTGGTCGAGGGTATTTTAATCTTTACTTCTCTTTTATAGGCTGCAAGTGGCTGCCAAGTTTATGCCCGTATCCAGCCTTATTGTGGGTGAGTGACCGGTGGCTCTCTTAGGTGTGCCAGGGGGTGGGAGAGTGACACACTATGGTTCTGCATTTCCTTCCTCCCTGCTTGAGGCAGCCTTTTGGAATCCTCTGCCCTCTTTTCTTCCAGGAGTGGATCTGGTCCCAATCAAGCCTCTTCCCAATGTGGTGACCCTCCAGGAGGACATCACAACAGAACGCTGTAGGCAGGTAATAGGAACCTTCTTTGTCCCATTCTTTTGATAAGTAGACATCTGCATCCATCCCTCTTCCCACCCTGATCCCCTGAAGGCACGTTTTTCCTGTTTACCATGCCCTAAGCAGTGTCCACAGATTCTCTCTCTGACAAGGCCCAAAGACACTGTCCATCCAGCCTTTGTTTATTCACGAAAGAGGTCTTTGGAGTTAGAGGAAGTGCAGAGATTTCCATGAAATCCTTTCCAGCAGGTTTTCTATAGACTAAGCTCCACGAGGACAGATAGGTTTGCTTATCGTTGTATCCCCTGTCCACGGCACAGGAATTGGCCTGTGGCGGGCACTCAACAAATGATTGGGTGGACAGATGGCTGAACCCAGTGATTCTGTTCACAGCCATGTCTGTATTTCAGTTACAGTAATCTCTTCCTTCTCTGTAGGCCCTGAGGAAGGAGCTGAAAACCTGGAAGGTTGATGTTGTGCTCAATGATGGGGCCCCCAACGTCGGGGCTAGCTGGGCCCATGATGCTTACTCACAAGGTGCCGGGGTCAGAGGACGTGGAGATGAGGGTGGAGGCGGGCATGCCCTCTCAGGCTGCGGAGGTCCTCAGCTTACCATCTCTGTCCCATAGCCCATTTGACGCTGATGGCTCTGCGTTTGGCTTGTGACTTTCTGGGCCGTGGTGGCTGCTTCATCACAAAGGTTTTCCGTTCCCGGGACTATCAGCCCTTACTGTGGATCTTCCAGCAGCTCTTCCGCCGTGTCCAGGCCACCAAGCCCCAAGCCTCTCGTCATGAATCTGCAGAGATCTTTGTAGTCTGCCAAGGTGGGTGTAACTTCATTTGTTCTCTTGATTCAGTCTCCTACCTACCAAAGTACACTTGCTTGTGAATCCTATTATCTTAGGTTTCCTGGCTCCTGACAAGGTTGACAGTAAATTCTTTGACCCCAAGTTTGCATTCAAGGAAGTTGAAGTTCAGGCCAAGACTGTTACAGAATTGGTGACTAAGAAGAAGCCAAAGGTGTGTTAAGGGAGTGGGCCCACTCTCAGGTCATGGAACATGGGGGAGGCTGGGCCTGGTGGGTCCTACAGACAGCCCAGAAGGGACTGACTGCTCAACCTTCGTTATTTCCCTTCTTAAGGCTGAAGGCTACGCTGAGGGTGACCTTACTCTCTATCATCGAACCTCCGTCACTGATTTCCTCCGAGCTGCCAACCCTGTTGACTTCCTCTCCAAAGCCAGTGAAGTGAGTCCCCAGACTTGAGGGCTGTGGGGGAGCCCTGGAAACAGGGCCTGAGCATCTCCCTATTCTTCTCCCCCCAAAACAGATCTCACTAGACGACGAAGAGCTGGCACAGCATCCAGCCACCACCGAGGACATTCGGGTGTGCTGTCAGGACATCAAAGTGCTGGGGCGCAAGGAGCTCAGGTTCACGCTGGGGGTGGGCAGAAGTTCTGGGAGCCCCGAGGGCAGCGGGGAGGCCTGGGAGGGACATGATGCTGGATCTTGGGGAACAGGATGCTGCTGTGCTGGAGATGTGGGGTCGGGGCCTGAGTCCTCGGACTTATGTGGCTCACACGTGAGGTTTGGGGTATGGACCTAAACCAGGAGGAGGTTGGGACGGCGACAGTAGGGTCAGGAATGGTATTTCTGGGGCAGGTCCCTACTGAACTGGAGAACGAAGCTTCGGCGATACGTGGCCAAGAAGCTGAAGGAGCAAGCAAAGGCACTGGACATCAGGTGAGGAGGGAGCTAAGCCAGGGCAGGTGCTGAGCAGGTGTTGGCGGGAGGCGTCTGTGGAGATAATCAGCTCCTGGGACACTTGTGTCAGCCTCAGCTCCGGGGAGGAAGAGGAAGGAGAGGAGGAGGAGGCCGCAGCCGGGACTGGGCCGCAGCCATCTCAGGAGGAGGAGGAGGAGGAACAGCTGAACCGGACTCTGGCGGAGATGAAGGCCCAGGAGGTGGCAGAATTAAAGAGGTGAGGGGAGCTGGGGGACCACCACGGCCGAGTCCCTTGGTGGGTAAAGATCCGGAAGAGTGTGAAGGCCTGGCTGGGGAGTCTCCAGAACTGGGCAGCTGGAACTCTTCAACCCTGCCCCTCAGGAAGAAGAAGAAGCTGCTGCGTGAGCAGAGGAAGCAGCGGGAGCGCGTGGAGCTGAAGATGGATCTTCCCGGGGTTTCTATCGCAGATGAGGGGGAGACTGGCATGTTCTCCCTGCGTACCATCCGGGGTCACCAGGTGAGGTGGAGTGGGGCCCCCGCAGGAGATGGCAGGACCTGTGTGGGTGTTTAGAGGTGGGCGCCCTGGAGGCCTTTGGTTTGGTACGCTGAATGGCTCGTGGCTGCTGTCTTCGCCCATAAATGACTTGGTGAGGGGAGGCTGGGAAAAAACAAGAGCCTTGTATTTCAAAGACCAGGAGGAGACGTACATCTAAAATAATGGTAGAGTAGGAAGCTTTGTGATGCTAAAGCTGAAACTCCAGTACTTTGGCCACCTCATGCGAAGAGTTGACTCATTGGAAAAGACTGATGCTGGGAGGGATTGGGGGCAGGAGGAGAAGGGGACGACAGAGGATGAGATGGCTGGATGGCATCACTGACTCAATGGACATGAGTCTGAGTGAACTCCAGGAGTTGGTGATGGACAGGGAGGCCTGGCGTGCTGCAATTCATGGGGTCGCAAAGAGTTGGACACGACTGAGCGACTGAACTGAACTGAGGAAGCTTTGTGAGTGTGATGTAGATTTATTTGTCCTTGTAGAACTAGAGTATCAGAACCACAAGGCTCTCGTTGCCAGATTAGGTGATAAGTGATGCAGCCAGGGTTCCTGGGTTTCCAGCGCGTATGCTCGGGGGTCTGCCTCGGGGAGGCGGGCACAGTGTTGCTCAGTTCACTGGGACCAAGTCAGCGCCTGGCTGCACTGGGCTGTTGGACGGTGCTTTCTGCTGAATGCTAGAGAGTCTGCTTTTTCTGGTAAAAGCAGCATCACAAATAAAATGAGCTTCTGTGGGTCTTGTGTGGAAAGGTAACAGCTGGGTCACATCATACTGGAGCCAGAGAGCATGCTGGTCCTGGAGCGGACCATGCCTTTCGCATGCTTTGCCTCTCTCCTCATCTGTAAAAGATATTAACAGAAACCACCTACTAGGGTGCTAGGAAGGAATAAACAAAGATGGTTAGATGTGATTGCTGGTGTGTAAGTCAGGAAATAGTAGCTGTCTTTGCCATGAGAACAGATTTTGGAGTTGACAAGTGGTTTATAAGTGAAACAGTTCTTCCTGTTAGATGTATGTTGCTGGGCTCCTTTATTCAACGGAAACAACAGTTGTAGACGTTCTCCAGTGATAAGGTGCCTTCTGAGTAATTCGAAAACCAGTGATTTTAAAACATTTTAAAGTTTGGCACCAGTTAGGCCATGGGGTGCTTTTCCATAAACCTGTTCCTTCCAGTAATTGAAGAAGAGAATGCTGAGTGGCGTGGCCTAGGATGGGGTGTTTTAAACAGTTAACCCCGTCACCTCCCTGTCTATAAAAGGAGGTAATGTACTTGCCACAGTGTGTTTTCTAACGTTGCTGAGACTAAGATGGTGAACCGGGAGGGCTACAGCAGTGTGTTCCTTGTCGTGCCCTTGACCTCTGTTTCTGTCGCTCCTCAGTTGTTAGAGGAGGTAACACAGGGGGACATGAGTGCTGCAGACGCGTTTTTGTCCGACCTGCCACGAGATGACATCTATGTATCAGATGGTGAGGATGACGACGACGCATCTCTGGGTAGTGACCTGGATCCAGAGGAGCTGGCAGGAGTCAAAGAACCTCAGAGTCTAAAGGACCGAAAGTGGTAAGGAGTGAGTGAGTGTGAGTGTGAGTGAGTGAGTGAGTGAGTGAGTGAGTGAGTGAGTGAGTGTGTGTGTGTGTGTGTGTGTGTGTGTGTGTGTGTGTGTGTGTGTGTGTCTGCAGAGGTGTCTATAGGGCACCCTCAGCTCAAGTCCCCAGTGGGAGTGGGGGGCAGCAAGCCCTCCAGGGCATTGACGCACCCACTGACCTTGGGACTACAGTGTACGATTTGCTGAAGCGGAAGATGATAAAGAGGAGGAAGAAGAGAATCCACTGTTGGTACCATTGGAGGAAAAGGCGGTGCTGCAGGAAGAACAGGCCAGCCTGTGGTTCTCCAAGGTAAGCAGAGGCTAGGGGCCGAGACAGACCAGGGCTGGCATTCCCCGAGAGAGAGGGGGTGCCTGACGATTCCCCCATCGCAGGACGGCTTCAGTGGGATTGAGGACGACGCCGACGAGGCCCTGGAGATCAGTCAGGCCCAGCTGTTGTTTGAGAGCCGTCGCAAGGGGCAGCAGCCGCCGCCACCGCCTTCCAATGAGGAGACCAAAAGCAAGCCTCCCCCATGCCAGGGTGAGGCCCCTAAGGAGGTGGGGGCTCCTAAGGGATCAGAGGTCGCCCCTGGGCCTGGAGAGGAGGAGCGCGATGGCAGCTCCGACAGCGACAGCAGCAGCGAGGACGAGGAGAGGTGAGTGGTGGCGGCTGACGGGAGGGCTCAAGGAGCAGCAGTGGTTCTGGCCCATCGTCTGGGAGCTGGAGCTGGAGAGCTAAATACAGATGGTTCTGGTTTAAGTGATCTGCAGTGCAGCCTGAGGGCAAGGTTTCTGGAAGTTCCCCAGGCAGTTTTAATTAAGAACTAGGGTTGGGTCTGGGTGGCGTGGGGTACGGTGGGACATGGGTGCACGTCCTTCCCCTCTTGCACAGCTGGAAATCACAGCGCGGGAAGAAGCGCGGCCGTGGGCCTAAGTCAGAGGACGACGATGGGTTTGAGGTGGTGCCTATCGAGGACCCCGGTGAGAGCGCGGCACTGAGTGGGAGGGAAGGCCGCCGGAGGTGTGGGTATTGGGGCGGAGCTGTGACCTCTGCTTCCCTCCCTAGTGAAGCATCGGATCCTGGACCCTGAAGGCCTTGCTCTAGGTGCACTTATTGCTTCTTCCAAAAAAGCCAAGAGGGACCTCATAGACGACTCCTTCAGCCGGTGAGGGGCCAGAAGTCATGAGAATCGACCTGGGCAGGGTGTGGCAGGGCTGGTTTCTGTGAAATCCTGATCTGGTGTTCTCTCCACCTAGGTACACGTTCAATGAGGACGAGGGGGAGCTTCCAGACTGGTTTGTGCAGGAGGAAAAGCAGCACAGGATACGACAGTTGCCTGTCAATAAGAAGGAAGTGGAACACTACCGCAAACGCTGGCGGGAAATCAATGCACGGCCCATCAAGAAAGTGGCTGAGGCCAAGGCCAGAAAGAAACGGAGGGTGAGCTTGGGGCTGAGATGCTGGGTGGGCTGGGCTGGGCAGGGGTAGGAGAAGAGGCTGGCCTGACTGTGAGGTCCCCCGACAGATGCTCAAGAAGCTGGAGCAGACTAAGAAGAAGGCAGAAGCTGTGGTTAACACGGTGGACATCTCAGAACGGGAGAAAGTGGCACAGCTTCGAAGGTGAGGGGCCGGGGGTCACCCACAAAGGTACACGGAATCAGGGAGCGGCAGGAAGCCTCTAACCTGTGTCTTCTGCTTACAGTCTCTACAGGAAGGCCGGGCTTGGAAAAGAGAAACGCCAGGTCACCTATGTGGTAGCCAAAAAAGGTGTGGGCCGCAAAGTGTGCCGGCCAGCTGGGGTCAGAGGTCACTTCAAGGTGGTGGATTCGAGGATGAAGAAGGACCAAAGAGCACAGCAGAGGAAGGAGCAGAAGAAAAAGCACAAGCGGAAGTGAGCGGGGCCGCTAGGGCCTCTGCGGGACTGTGAGGACGAGGAGGGGTTCAGTGCCCCTTCCGGCCTCCTTGGTGCCAGCCCTGCCCTTGCCTGCCTCAGTCTTTGAAAAGACAGGTTCCAGCTACCTGCACTCTAGTGGTCCTGGGCAGTGAGGGGGGCGTCATACTGACTGGAAGAAAGGGCTCCCATCAAAGCCCCACTAAAAATGCCGTTGGCGCTATCAGAGCCCACAACCCTTCTGTGAAGGACGTGGGGCACTGGGCAAGAAGTCTCACCACCGTTAAATCATAAGGGAAGCCCCATACCACAGTGGCAGCCACTGCAGCCTGTGCCTGGGCAAGTGGTTCTCTCGAGTCTTCCCCGGTTATCATCTGAATAAAACCAGGATAGATGTCTGACAGTTCAGTTCCTGGGAACGTGACAGATCCAACACTTGGGTGTTCGCACCCCTGTGCACTGTGCTAATCGTATTTCTATGTTCCAGCTCATGGTGAAGTAGAAATGACAAGCAATCCACAGGTCCCAGTAGTAAAACATTTACTAGAGCAAGCAGAAAGGAATGCACATCTTAAAGAAACCTTCACAAAGTCACAAAATTTGAAGTATGTATATTTCTTTTCCTTTTATAAACAAGATAGAACAAAAATCATCAAAATCATTTCAGCAAAAGATTTTTCTACCATCGTGGCAAGTTAAAAAAAATACAATGAAATAGAAGACACTTTAAAAGCTGTTGTTGGGTTTTTTTTTTTTTTTTCCATTTTAAATTTAGCAACAGTTTAGGCCCAGAGCAGTCCTGTTTCCAGGATCATCTTTACCCCTCAGCTGCAGGGACTCTGGGTCTGGTAGGCTGCTGCTTCCTGCCTCAGGGCTGGACACTAAGCTGGCTGGGAAACCTGAGCGTCAACTCTCATGTAGCATCAGGCCCCTCCCCTCCCCCCACCTCCCCTGCAGAGGATTGGAAGCGCTTCCGTGCACATCCCAACACCTCCAATGACTGATCTACACCATCAATCCAGCCTCAAATGAGGACTGCCTGGCCACAGAAAAACTTGATGTTTTTAAGGTGACACTTTAGTAAAAAATATGCACTACATACAATATAAACCTAGAGTGAGTTTTGTGCCCTGTAAGGCCCCTTCTCCCAAGGTATCCTCAACTGACCCTCGTGACACTCACCCAGAGCCAAAAGAAGCTGCCGACTCTGGCTTCTTCTAAGACGAAAGCAGCTTCCCAAGAAAATACCTGAAACGTTCCCTAGGTGAATGGGTCACGTCTCCAAACTCCAGCTGTCCACTAAGGGCCCAGGGTCTTTATACCTTGGGCCCCAACCCAGCCCTGAGACACCTAGTTACCAAATCTAAAAATAAAATTAAAGACAACTGATTTCACACTTCAGCACATACCCTCTAACTGTCCCACCGACTTTTCTTGCGCTTGGGCGGCTCGGGGACAGCAAAACCATCAGGAGTCTTATCTGTCTTGCTGTCCATCTTGTCCACCTTGGGGCTGTCCACCTTGGGGTCCATCTTGCTTTCACGATTACAACTTTCCTTCCTGCTTTCACCATTCCGACCGTCATTGGCACCCCGGCTCTCCCCGTGTCGGCCTCCGCCCCCTCCATGCCTGTTCTCTCCATGAGGATGACCATCAGCATGACGGCGGCTATCGGTGTGACGGCTGCTGCTCTCTGGGTAGCGGTATCCATCTCCGTGGCGACCCCCATCTCCATGGCGACCCCCATCTCCATGCCGTGGGCTATCGCCATGCCGATTGCCACTCTCTCCATGGCTGTGACGACTTCCACCCCGGTTCTCAGTATATCGCTCTCTTTTCCCATTGCCACCCCCAGTCCCTTCTCGGCTGTTACTCCCTGAAGCTGTGTTGTTGACCCCTGGAGCTCCGGCAGAAGGGTAGGTCACCGGGGCACTGCTGAGGTTCCCAGGACTGCCAAAGCCTGGGATACCCTTCGTGGCGCTGGCAATGGGGCTGTCAGGACTGCTGTGGCCCTGCTGGGCTGAATTAGTTGGAACTGAATTCAAGCTCCCTGCACTAGTCCATCCGCTCGCCCCAGCTGCAGAGCTTCCAGCCTTCTGGTTGCTTAAACTGGCAGCAACAAAGTGACTCTTGTACTGTGACTAAGAGAGACAAGAGCAGTGGGTGAGACAGTAAGTTTAAGAAACCTAATGGCCCAGCTAGCTAACTGGAGGTACAGAAGAATGAGAGGCGATTCAGGGCATAAGAGACACAGAACCAAACTTGTCTCAGCTGAAAAATGGCAATCACTCTCAACTAGATTACAAGAGCCTTGGCACCTTGATGTTTCTTAGAGCAGGGAGGGAACACTGATACTGTTGTAGGTCGAGGGCCCTGAGCGTGCCTGAAGGGGATGACCAGCAACAGGGGTTTGTCCAGCCTCTACACCTGCAGCTCTAGGTAAGCTGCAGTTAAGCCGATATTCAGAACTGAAAATGGGGGAAGGCCCTCGGGAAATCCAGCATCTAGTCTACAAGGCCAGCTACCATCTCGGGAAGATCAGGGCCCCTCACCACTGCCCCCAGTGCTTGATTTCACACCTGGAAAGCCGCTTTCATAGCCGTCAGCCGGTCTCCCATGGCTCCCGTGGAGGGCTTGTAGGCCTCATAATTGCTCATTACGTTGTTGTTATTTCCTCGGTCCTAAAAAATAAACACACGCATGAGTAAGGAAGAGTAAGCAGGGACGCCCACTGCCACAGAAGGGCCTCAATATGCTGGAAACTCATGAGGGAGCTGAAATAGGTGTGGGATTTTTTTATGCTTTTCAACCCATTAAATCTATTTCTGAGAACCCACCCTAACAATAAGAAATGAGGTCAGATTATGCCCAAAGCTGACCACAAGGCAGTGCAGCACATACATAACTGCTCAGGCTCTACATCCAAACCCCGAGGAGTCTGAACCTCAGCTTCAATCTTCCCACAGTGTAACCCTGGGTGCCTCAGTGTGCCAGTGTGTTTACTCTGAGTGACTGTGAAGCCTGAGTTAACACGTGTGGCTGCTTGAACTGGCCGGGCACATACTACGTGCTCGGTATTACCACCATCACCTGCATGACCCATAGCAGCAGCATCACTGTGACAAGGGGACAGACCACTTCACCAAGACACCAAGTTAACTACAGTGATCCAGACACGTAGACTGACATCTTTCTTCCTTGGCTTAAGAATCAAAGTGACAAGAAAGTTATGAGAGCCAGGCAGGGGGAGCTTTTGTTATTTGGTTGGTGAGAAAAGCCAGCTCTCGTATCTGAACCAATTTCCCAGGGTGTAGTATCGTTTGTGCGTTTAGTTACAAGATACAGCTGAATTATAGAGGGACCCTCTGGCTTCAGGCCAATGCTGGAGGGCGTGTAGAAAGACTGCTAGGCCCCACCTCCAGAGTCTGATTCACCAGGTCTAGGGTGGGCCATGAGACGGCATTTGCTCCAGGTCCAGGGACCACGCTTTGAGAACCAATGCTAATCTACGCTGATTTCCTGAGCACATCTAGTCAGTCAAGGACACACAGTTACTTCTTTAATATAAAGTCACATTAAGAACCAGCACTGTACTGACTTAACTCAGCAGATGACAGCGTTTTGAACTGAGACTCAGGTAAATAAGAACAGTCCTAACGTCATGAAAGGCGCAGGACCAGTCTGAAGGACATTGCTCTAGTCTGCACTCACCGAGTTCTCAGAGCCAAGGCCAGGCCGCTCCCGGTAGCCCAGGCCTCCGCCACCAATGTTCAGCTTTTTCCCCTTTCCTCCTTTGAAGCGGGATTTCCGAAACCAGGCATTCTGCAGCAAACACAATTCAAGGTTAAGTCACGGGAGGAAGAGGCACCCAGAGAAAGAGAACAAAGTCAAAGAGGAAACTAAAGGGGAGGGAGAATCTTTAGCCAATGTATCTGCAGCAAAGGAGGAACTGTTCGCAGGAACCACAGGTCAGCTTCTTTTTGGTAGCTTAATCCGTCAGATTTGCCAGGAGCCTTTAGCTAAGGCTTCCTTTCACTGCTCCTTTCTTCCTTCAGAGCTTCCAGGAAGGGAAATGATTACAACACACTTCAAATGCAGAGCAGTTCCTCTGGGCCATTTCTAACTTCCTCGTGGAAAATGAATTTATTTTCTATTTCTCAGACAATCTATATGTAAAATCTCTGGGGGAGCTTAGAGCTTTATCTGACTATCACAAGTTACAGTCAAAAGTACTTGAAAGGTGGCAAGGTGCTGATCAGAGAAGCTGATCAATCTGAGAGCACAGGAAGCCTGAAGCACAATGAGATGTAGTAAAAACGCCCAAAACAAAATATATCTGGTTCAGAAACTTAGTTAGGATTGGCTCCCCAGGAGAGGGAAAGGTGGCAAGGTGATGATCAGAGAAGCTGATCAGTCTGACAACACAGGAAGTCTGAAACACAATGAGATGTAGGAAAACACCAAAGACAAAATATAGTTTAGGACTGGCTCTCCAGGACAGGGAAGGAACCATCACTCTACTCTCCCCTGAAATGCCGGTCCTTTACTCCCAGGGTGGGAAGCATGGGCAGTAATACCACAGTACAACTGCATTACAGGTGAACAGCCCTGCAGGCTGACCTATGAATCTGAAAAACACAGAAGTCTCTACTATCAGAACATGTATCCCAAATACATTGGCAATTTGGGAACTGTGTGTATCAAGATGACTCAAGATTTAATTCAGTAGAATGCCTCACTCAGTTTTGATTAAACAACCAGCGTAGTCAAAGGTCTGAGAAGTAGTGAAATGCTTTTTTAAAAAAGACATCATACATTTTTAGCCCCCATCAGAAAAAACTGGGGTAAAGGGCAGTGAGGGGAATAGTAACTTTGACAGTAAAATTGCTTACAAGTGTGATATGCGGCAAGAAGGAAGACATTTGAGGGACAGATTTTAGCACAAGAAAGGATAGCTTTTCAATGTGTATGTTGCTGAGAGAATGAGAAGGCAAATCAGATGAGTTTTAATGTCCTACAATACCAATCTATGCTTTGTAAGTGCTACCTGCCCAACTTTATTGTCATGTTTCTAGGTTACCTGCCTCTGGCATACTGAAGTTTTTTCACTGAAGTGTGTCCAGCCACTCACCTGCATGGCCAGATCTAGGAGCTCCTTGGAAACATGCTGATTGGCTCCTTCCAAGTTCCGAACAAGGTCACCAGCAAAATTGCTGTCCTTGGGTGTCAGCAAGGTATAGGCCACGCCCTTCTCACCCGCTCGTCCTGTGCGGCCAATCCTATGAGTATGGGTGTCAATATCTCGTGCCACATCATAGTTAATGACAGTCTTAATTGAAGGGATGTCCAGACCACGGGCTGAAATAAAATACCAAATTCTTTTATTCTTTATCAGAAGTCAAAACACCAAAGTCACCCAAAATGCTTACTTCCTAAGAAGCCACATTCCTCTTATCTAAGCAAAGCACACGGTTTGATGTGCTGAGATATAGGTACGTGAGCCACCCTTCTAGAAGGAACGCTACTATTATAGATTCTACAATGCTAGGTACACTAAGTGTGTAGGGACACCTATCTTCTACTACCAGTAACCTGCCGTGGCCTCTCTCTTGACCAGAAATACGTTGGGGGAAAAAAAAAATTTACAACCAACATCAAATGTGTCTTGAGGCTGAGAAGTGATCACCTTTCTGGAAGAAAATACCAAGTTTTTAAGTGTAGCTATTAAAACTCATCAGAACAAACTCAAAAATCACACTTCAAAATTTTTTTCTGATCTCGAGTGAAATATGTCAAACTACATAAACTAAGATATCTACTACATTTAGGGACACAGCCTACGATGTAACTGTGTTAACAGTTTCATCCTCAAGTGTCTTCCAATTGCAGGGATTCTTTTTTTTCAGAGAGGAATACTAAGTGGGAAGTGGTACTCAGAGTTCCAGACTGTGATCACCGTGCTCTGAGCCGCTGCCTCATGGGGTGTGGACAGCCGGGCCAGCAGAGTGCCTTCAACTGGCCTCTTCAGACGTTACAGGTCTACGTAGCCAGACAGAGCAACCCATACAACACAGGACCCGAGGGTTACTGGGGAAACGCATACCCTACCTGCAACGTCTGTGGCCACTAGGACGGGGATGTCCTTTTTCTTAAAGTCTGAAATAACCTTGTTTCTTTCACTCTGATCCATGTCACCATGGAGCAGGCCAAGATTATGACCCTCCTGCTTAAGGTTATTGGCCAGCTCTTCAGCATTGGCTTTCTTAGTAACAAACAGGAGGACACTCCCTGAAGAGGTAAACTCCACTAGACGCCGGGTGAGCCAGTTCCATTTACTAGGTCCAGAATGGAGAATCTCCACAATCTGAGTCACATCTTCATTTGCCTGAAAAGAAATGAAAAAGATGACGGCAACATTTGTGCCACAGGGCACCTGAGTAAGAACTCGACACCACACTTTCCACCTGCGTCTAGAAGAACCATGAACAATCCCTGTATCCTTGGGCTTTCCTTCAGCAAGTCAAGTGCAACTCAAATTTTACATCCCTTCTCAAATCACAGTGCTCTCCACCTCCCCTGATGCACCTCCTGCATTGGCAGGCGAGTTTCTTTACCAGTGTGCCACCTGGGAAGCCCTCCACTAACATGTGTACATACACCTAGATAATCTCTAAGCCCCAATGCTCTGCAATACTTTTCTACATGCCTATTCAGATTATTCCCAATAGAGTAAGAGGTCCTAGTACAATTCATATCCACACATAGAAGGCACTCAGCAATCAAAGTGGACAATGTTTAAAAGCTAACTGCACAGAACTTTTGGAGAAGGCAATGGCAACCCACTCCAGTACTCTTGCCTGGAAAATCCCATGGACGGAGGAGCCTGGTAGGCTGCAGTCCATGGGGTCGCTGGGAGTCGGACACGACTGAGCGACTTCACTTTCACTTTTCACTTTCAGGCATTGGAGAAGGAAATGGCGACCCACTCCAGTGTTCTTGCCTGGAGAATCCCAGGGACGGGGGAGCCTAGTGGGCTGCTGTCTCTGGGGTCGCACAGAGTTGGACATGACTAAAGCGACTTAGCAGAAGCAGCACAGAACTTTACTAGCGTACTAAGCATATTAAGGAATTCTCAAGGTTGCCTTATTTGATTTCCTAATCACAATTCAGAGAAATTTTCCACATAGGGCATATGTATAGGTGAGGAAAACAAAAACTTAATTCCATAGGCCTTTCAAATCTCCCCGCTCCACACTGCGCAGGCCGCCTCCCACAATCACTGAAGATGTTACTTCCATGCAAACCGACCAGCATCTTTCAGACAAGACTTGCTCTTTTTTTCTCCAAAATAAATTTTTTTAAAAAGAAACCTTTTATTGTGGAAAAAATTTTAACACTCAAAATGAATAAAATGAACAAAATCAACTCCCATGTAACCATCACCAGACTTCAACAATTATTAACATTTTGCGAAACATATTTCACCTATTGCCCCCAACCCTTGTGCTTTTAAAGCAAATTTGAAACACGTTGCCTCATCCGTAAGTGCGTAACGTTTTTTCTCTCAATAGTGAGAAATGAAATCCATGTCACCAGTGTGAAAAATAACCCACTGGGACTCCATCTGCCCTGCTCAGGCTTACCTCTCCAATATCTCCCTGTACCACACGAATGGGGTCAATCAGGATGTCTCTGGCCAGTTTTTCGATCTTTTTCCGAAAAGTTGCACTGAATAAGAGAGCTAAAAGGTAAACCATGTTAAAGAAACAGTATCACTTCTTTTTTGAATACTCACTAAAGCTCCTACTGACATTCACTGCTCAGTTTTTGAAAAACGAAAGCCCAGTGAAGTTTACAAATTAATTCACTAAGGAAAAAAAATTACCATTGTTTTACTTTTACACATTTTCAGTTAAGGCAGATGTTGCTGTCAGTATGGTTCAGAAAAAGGCTCTCGACTTCAAGTCAGCAGATCTGCACTGTGTATCGCCTCTAGACAGTGATAAAACGTTGTGAACTGCGGCATGTCATTTAATTCTCAGTCTCGGGACTATCATGTGTAAAAATGAGTGAGTTCTATCTGGTGATCTCTAAGGTCCTGTCTAGCTCAGATAAACTGTCATTATCTTCCCCTTTATGGTTCCTCACAAGTACAAACATGATTATTTTTACTGCCATAACTGAGAGTTATAAAATAAATAGGTGTTTATTCTGAGTACAAATGTGGCTTAAGGAAACTGCTTCATACGTACTCTGTCTGTCAGGACGGACATGACTTGCTATGGATCGCACCTGGTACTCTGGAAGAAGTAGAAGAATAAAATCAGTATTATAACTCTGCGTGGACAGTTTGGGATACCTGGAAAATCATTTTATTAATAGCAAAAATCTTTCTATAAAGACATTATAGGAACTAAGGAAGTTCTGAACTCCCAGACCTGTCACTCAGTGTGAAACTCAGAAACACTTAGCCCAACACCTAGCTGGGTTAGGCTCAGTGGTGCTCCACTCAACAAAGACAGTTATTCAGAATTTTCACACAGCTGGTTAAGTCAAGGAGGACAGGAAAGCAAAGGCCTTGAAGGATATGGCACCTACCTCCCGAATAACACAGACCTTGACCTCCACAATCAAAGGCAGGTGAATAAAAATAAAGCCTAGAATATTCTCCCTATATTCACAGGCACTTTCAAATGTCCTCAACCCAGTTAAGCCTAACATACTTTTCCTGAAAGAACTCCTAAAAATAGCTAATGTCTTAGCTTTATCTCTACGGTCCAACCCTACCCAGGAGTATTTTTAGCTTCTCACACAGAGAAAAAATTAAGTCTAGAAAGACATGGAAAAAACTAGTGTCATTAAGATAGAGAAAGAAGAATCTGGTATTCAAAGCATACCAAATCCCATGTCAAACATTCGATCTGCTTCATCAAACACAAGGTAGGAGACTCTCTGAAGGTTGGTAGCTTTCTTCTTCACATGATCAATCAGTCGACCCTACGAGAGCCAGAAAATGAACAGGAAGTCAAGTCATCCCAGTATCTGCTGGATACTGGTTCCAGCCTCATTCCCTATGAGGAAGCTCAAGTCCCTTAAACAAAATTAAGCAGTATTTGCACATACAACCTATGCATACCCTCCTGTGTATTTTAAATAATCTCTACATTACTTATAACACACAGTGTAAATGCTACATAAAAAGTTGCCAACATATGGAAAATTCAAGTTTGCTTTCTTGACTTTTTTTTCCCCTGAAGATTTTCAGTCCTTGGCTGGCGGATCCCACAGGGAAACCTGCCAATGTTGAGGGCTGTTTAATTAAATGTATTTACAAGAACTTTCTAGAGTTCTGCTCCTGGAAAAAATAACACTCCAGTTTCAGACTGCAATATACAACTAGTCTGACAGCCTTGGAATTTATGCACTACTGCGCTCAAAAGAACAGAAAATCTGAAAACTCACTGGCTTCCTCCTTTACATTAATTGTGATTTAAACTGTAGAAAGAAGGTGAAAACTATTTTTTGTGAGGCTTTGTGAAATGACCAAAGTTAAAGCCTTACTGATGGGTCTTAATGTTTAAACTACAATCTTCAAGGCAGTTTTGACCATATTCTGAACTTAGGCTCTCCATAAGCACGGATCCATTTTCCAGGACAGTGTTAAGAAAAACTGTTTGATGCAGACAGAAATTTGTAGCATATAAAGAATCTTACTAGACTGCTATTTTAGTACAGCAACCAAAATTAAACCAAAGCCACAGCTATCACTGCCTCAGAGTATTCTCAACCCTGCTTCACCACATTTCAGGGGAAATGCCTTCCAACAACTGACATTTTTTCCATACCGAGAGGCTGATAAGCTATTTAAACCCAAGACATACTTACTGGTGTACAAACAACAATCTCTGCCCCTTCCTGAAGGGCCTTGGCCTGTTCCCACATGCTCCCTCCTCCATACACAGCCACTGATCGAAGATTGTATGCCTTCCCAAACCGCTTACACTCTGCATGGATCTGCAAAGGTAACATAACGGCATATGAACACACACCTCTGTGACACTAACCTCTGTCACAGTCCAAAAAGGAGTTATGAAAAACACACAAAATGTGATGTCAATAGAAAATCAAAAGGTAGAAAATACAAACACAATTTTATTCATAGAGAAAATAAACAGGCTACCATTATCACATCTTAAGAGGCTATCTAAAATCTTGTTGTGATTATTCTTTTTCACTTCTCTTCCTGACCCCGTTATTGCCTTTCACCGAACAAAAGGCAAATCAACTGGTTCCCAAATCACTTGGTTATACAGAAAATACATAACATGCAATATTTTCCAGAAGTTTCCTGAGAGCACAACAATGTGAATCTACTTAATGGCACTGAACTGTATACTTAGAAATGGTTAAAGCAGTAAATTTTGTGTATTTCACATAATTATTAAAAAAAGACACAAAGTTTCCTGGTGATTCTACCCAGCTGATTAGTCCTCATTAGTTGACATATGGAAGGGGGCACTCTACATAAAGCACATACCTGCTGGCAGAGCTCCCTAGTGGGACACACAATCACTGCAATTGGTCCATCACCTGGTTCCAGTTCTTTCTGGTCCATTATATGAATCAACATGGGCCAGATGAAGGCAGCGGTTTTCCCACTGCCTGTTTTGGCAATACCAATCATGTCTCTACCACTTAATGCCACAGGTACACCCTAGAGGAAAAAGAGAAGTAGAATCCACTCTAAACTTTCAATTTTAAAGATGAACTGAAGGCAACCCTGAGAAAGGGCAAATGACTAATAATGACATTTATTTCCAATGGGACAAAAATGTCCTAGGCTATGCACACTGGTTATGAAATAACAAGAAATACATGGGGGAAAAAAAAGAATGAAACATCTGGATTCCCATAAACTTCATTTATAGGAAACATTATCATTGCTAAAATTTAACAAAAAATTGTCCCCCCTCACCATGAAGGTATAGAATGTCTCATCCACATACTGAACTGTGTGGAAAAGAATGAAGTCCATTTATAAATGGGAAACGGAAGCTATTACTTTCAGTTATAAATGAGAAGTTTCAGGCCATGGACAAAGGAATCCTCTTAATTGACAGTGCTACATTTCTCCACACACAAACTTTTGTTTAGTTTAGGCTTAATGAACAGTTTTCTTCAGATCATATTTTCAAGACATTTATCAGAAACAAAAGAACACTTCTTAGTCCTTTAGCAACTTTTTAAAACAGGTAAGAAGTAGAATGATTAATACAGCACACTAGTGAAAGATACAAGTAGCCAGATAACAGGGCTCTGACCCGAGGGCAGAGTGGGCTACATTTTTATAATCAAAGAAAAGTGACGAAGGGGAGAAGAACACCTCATGTCCTAGGTCTCAGTTGAGTCCCTAAGACAGGTCACCAAATGAGGGCCCCTGGCTTTTGCACAGGGAAGAATTCAAAAGCGAGCCATAGTGAAATGAAGGCAGTTTATTTGGAGATTCACGTTTGACGGACAGAATGTTGTCCATCTCAGAAGGTGACAGCAGTCAGTAACTTAAAGAGTGGTAAAATATTCACTTCTGCTCTTTTTTTTTTTTAATTTTTAAAGGTTTCAATACAGTTCTGTATTAAAGTGTTTTATTGCTTTGTCAGTTTAAAAAAAAAAGATCACAATATCATTCCACTTCATTTTTCTTTCGCTGTCTTTACTTCGGTTCGGTTCAGTCGTTCAGCCCTGCCCAACTCTTTGTGACCATGTTTACTCACCTGGCACTGTATTGGAGTGGGCTGTGTGTACTCAGACTTCCGAATCTGGTGCATAAGTTGTTCATCAAACCCAAAATGAGCAAAACTACTTCCTGGTCTAGGAGGTGCAGCACCAGAGACCTAGAGACAAAGACGACTTGCAGGAATGACTTGTACTTCAATATAAATAGCACTAGAAGGTCAACAATATTTACCTGTAGCTCTCCAGTGTTTAGTTGGAATATGAAGAAGTGAAAACCTAAGTCTATACCTAATAGCTTACAATGTGTGAAAAGGTAAAATTCAAATAATAACGGACCTAAATCTCGCATTAAAAAAACTCCAAAATAAATATTTCTGAGATAATGGTCAGGTTATTTTATGATTACGGGCCCTGAAATCTCTTCAATCACAATTAATTTTCTCATAAAAAATAAACAGAAGTCAGGTTCAAAAAACTGGAAAAAGTCAATATATTTTTTCCATGTGTATAACTATTAACCAAGTGGTAGAAAAAATAAAATTTACTCTAGAAATAGAGTGCAAATGAGGTCCAAATGCAGACACACCTATAACCCACTGGTTACAAAGATACTATCTACTGCTCCAATCTCAGTCATGCCTGAAGAGACAGTGTCCTGCTTAGTGCAGATGCAGACACTGCAAACGCTGAGTGTCTGAACTGTACCCAGGTGAGGAATGGGGCTCCACCTCCATGCTGACTCCAACAGTGCTAAGCTTTCAATGCTTCTGGGGTAATGCTGCTATTTCCAATCAGTGTTTCACTTAAAAGTTTTTTTTTTAAGGGGTATTTCTTAGAAAACAGACAAGTACATACACACACACAAAACCACTCAACCACCTACCCCTCAGGAAACAAGTTCAAACATCACGTAGCAACTGGTATGGCCAGAAAGTTGTCCACACCAGAGCAGACATCATTGTACTATCCGTATGTTTCACTTAATCTCTAGCAGCACCTTAAACAAATGTGGTCAAGGTACAACCCAAAGCTTTTTAGTGGACAGTTTAAAACTATTATTCTGATATTAGTGCATGCATATTTTGTAAAGTTGTTAATTTCTTCATCTAATTAGAAAATCGTGCTGTATATAATGTGAAAAGCAAGTGCATCTTAATCTTGAAATATTTTAAGACTTCCCATATTGTTCACATCAGTTAATCTTGTCTCCTCTTTCTAAAGATGGGGACCACTTGCCTTTAGCCCACCCAAAACAGTTCTTAATTAGCACATTGCTCTCATGGCAATCAGAAACACTTACTGATTAGTTTTAAGGTCATATGACCTATTGTTCCAACACAACACACAGTTAAAAAAACTACACAAAGCTGACTGAACACATACATATAGCAACTCATGTGTATACATAAAATAAAAAAAATCCTATCCTAAAATAGCTGTAAAACTAAAACAGTAAAATCAAGACACAGAGTCCAAGGGGTCTAATTATTACTCTACCAAAGACAGTTCAAGGACTTTTGGAGAAGAAATTCAAGATTATTTCAGTATGGATAAGTAATAATACTAACCCTGAACTAATTAATTAACATTAATATGAATCTCTGCCTTACTAGCTGACTTACCCGAAGGTTGAGCTTATGCCGGAGATCTATTAGCTGCTGTGGGGTGAGGTTGGTTATCTCTTCATGTTCATTGTAAAAATTTTTCTCAAATGGTGGATAGTCAATCTGCAGGTCCAATTATTCAAAGTTAGTCTAGAATTCAAGATTCGATCCTGTAAGTTTGATTTTAATGCAAAATCACCTTTCACAAATACTATACAAGTAAAGCCATAACCAGCTAGAGAGAAAAAAGGAATTCACTTATTCATGACACAAATCCTCAAAGTACAACCAGAACTTTTTCCCATTCCTGTTTGAACAGCCTTGATGCAGACTAAGGAATCTCTAATGCCAAAGGACTCAGATATTCCACCCTGTAACATGTAAATATGCTTTCCGGTAAGCTGTTCACCTAGATCTAGGCCTCTGATAATATTTCTAAGGAGTTCCATTCTTTTTAAAAACACGGAAATGTTTTTGTTAACTTAAAAAAAAATGTACTGTCGGGCATTTCCAATTCCAAAGAGGGAAGAAGTCGTTTCTGCTACTCCTCTCATAGCTTACTGTACCAAGAAAATGAAACACTAGCATATCACCACATATGAATCTGGCTAAATGATTCTCTTTCTGACATGATATGTCTACAACAAATCTATTTTTTTTTAAGGAGAACTTAAGCATTTGATAGGTGGTCAAAAACTTCATAATTCTAGATATAGCTTAAAATTAATTATCATTCTATGGTACTATCAACAAAGAGAAAGAACTAAGTTCTCCTTTAGCATTATTAACAGGACCTTTTATTACGCTCCCCACAATGCTGCACCAAGCCCTTTTCTTCAGTTCTCTTATCAAAACAGAAGCTCTATGAGGGTAACAATTTTTGTCTTAACAAAAATCTACAAATATCGAAGTTTTTTTACACACACACTTTTTTTCCTTTGGTTTCCAAGCAAGAGGGGGAAAAAAAAAAGAATGTGAAGAAAGGGTATTCTTTCTTCATTTCTGGTCTCTCCTGGCAGACTTCTCATTACATTAGGACAACCATGGGATATACCCCAGGCAGGATGAAGTTCGAGTACTCTGTCAAGTATCTCAAATATCTTATTAGACAACTATTTCAAATACTTGTACTTGTTTCCTTATTATATTTTCACTCTTTATCACGGATGCAGCCTCCTAGATAGATTTCATTTAGGTAGCTTCATTTGCCACATGTAAAATGCCAACTGCTTAAGTGGTTAACAGCTGCGCAAAAGGAAAATCTAAAGAACTGAATATAACCCACACTCTAGTCTAGACCAGTAGCTCTCAAACTTTTTGGTCTCAGGTACCCTCTACACTTAACAGAAATACAATGAGATTTGATTTTAAAAATGGTTATTATCTACCGTTATTTATTGTATTAAAAAAAGAAAATTTGTAAATTTATAATTCATGTTAAAATAGCAAACCTCATGACACTTTAACATATATGCTTTAATAAAGATAACTTTTATTTTATAATACTATTTCACATTTTTCCAAATCTTATTATTTTCTATTGCATTCAAATTGTTGCAATGTGTTGTTCTGATTAAAGCCAAGGAAGAAAACCTGGCCTCCCAAAGATATGTAGTTGGAAAAGGGAAAAAGAATATTTATTAATAACCTTTTCAGATGCTTGCAGACTTTTACTCTTGACACTACACTCAACCTTGACAGGTACACATTTCTTAAAGGTTATTTTCATTGTGTAATCCAAAACCATATGGACGAATTTTCACATTTTGTCACACTATAATTCATGGGTCTATCCTGCACTTTGAATGGGGCCTTTACTCATGCATGATTCTGTAACATCATGCATTGGCTCTCTGAAAATACTGGTTCACTGAGATGGCTTGAAGATCATCCAAGACATTTCACTGTGTAATTAAAAAAATACACATTTCATGGCTGATTATCAACAGACTTTAAGGATTAGAAAGCTGTCACCTATAGCCACCACCCTGAAAGCGCCCAATCTCGTCTGATCTTGGAAGCTAAGCAGATCGGGCCTGGTTAGTACTTGGAAGGGAGGAAGCTGTCAAACTCACTGTGATGAATACAGTGTCCCAAATTCTAATTTCTGCATGAAAACTTGAGTCTCTATCACTGACAAGAGACACTTTTGTTTTCCTTGATGTGCCATTCATTTTCTTAAGTGAAAATGGTGTCCCATGAAAAAAAAGCAGCTAGCTCAGTTCACGGGAGAAGGCAATGGCATCCCACTCCAGTACTCTTGCCTGGAGAGTCCCATGGATGGAGAAGCCTAGTGGGCTGCAGTCCATGGGGGTCGCTAAGAGACAGGACTGAGCGACTTCACTTTCACTTTTCACTTTCCTGCATTGGAGAAGGAAATAGCAACCCACTCCAGTGTTCTTGCCTGGAGAATCCGAGGGGCGGGGGAGCTTGGTGGGCTAACGTCTATGGGGTCGCACAGAGTCGGACACGACTGAAGCGACTTAGCAGCAGCTCAGTTCACAACTTGAGCACCTAAGTGTCTTTCTTTGAGACAACTGTCATATCTCAGCATGCAATAAAAATGTTTACCTGCCCTTTCCCATTTTGTCACATGGAATGTAAGAGTAATGTAAATAATTTTTGTTTCATCAAGGATACTCTGACGTGAAGCTGGCTTCTATTTTCGGTACTGTGACAGTCAGGCAGGGAAGAAGGCAGTGACCACCGGGACAACGGGCACCACTGTCCCGATTCAGGCTAAGGTATCAGCATTGCCTTCAGCCATCAGTGCCGATGCCGACGCAGTGAAGACGGCAAATCACCTCAGCATTACCACGAAAACTCTTTTGACTCTGTAGACTCCGTGCAAAGACCCTTCTAGGTGTCCTTGGACCACACTCTGAAAACCACTGCTCTAGATCTAGAATCACTAGGGCATGCAAGCTCTAGTCTGATATTTAACCTGGATGAAATACTGATTTTTTTCCCCCAAGTGAGTACACAGATATCCTCATTTCCTTTTCCTGATTTAAGAACAGCCTTTCATCTGCCCCAGATCTGGGAGAAATAGTAAAGATTTACAGCAATTAAAAAGCAAATGCAGGTCCAGGGACCCACAGTTAAAGGAAGATGGTAAGTGATGGTATGGAAAACAAGTACAATTGCTTGAATACAATTTTTCACTTAAAACTGAATGTGAGCAAGAGACTCAGCTGTACCTTGAATAGTACAGGCTACAAAGTCTCAACCATTCAGTCACCTTCTGATTCAATCACTTGGCAAATACGACAAAATTCCAAAGAAATATTCTCATGACATAATGAGGAGTACGAATCAGAGGAGTACTCTGATATTGGGAAAATCTAAATATTAAAGCTGAAGAAAACTGCATCAGCTTGAAAGAGAAAACTGCATCAACTTGAAAGAAGAGTCAAATTCAGCAATACCATACCTCTGAATGATCAATGGGAGGAAGAGGATCAATGATTTTTTTTGAAGGTGCAATTGGATTTCCATCACTATCATATTCCAAATTATCTTCCTCCTCCTCTTGAACCACACCAGCAGTTGGATTCTCTGCCATATACCGAAAATAAGCTTCCTGCAGGAAAGCACAAGATCATAATCATACCCAAGTATAACAGAACATTTTTGCTCCTGTAATTAGTGCACACAGCGTACCAGATGACTGCACAGTATACATACCTACCCAGTAAGATAAGACTCTTACTAGCAATTCCTTTAACAATAGCAGTATTCAGAGGGACAATCAGAGGAAATGAGACAGTTACTACCCTAAAGTGATTTAGGTTGCTTAACAGAAGACTTATAAAACTGTCAGTTCCACAGCCTTCCTGGGGTGGAGTGTCTACTACCTACCCTGCTGAGAGCTGTGGAACACATGCTGTGGCTTTACCAATCCAAGTTTGGAAGCTGACACTGATTAGAAGGGTCACCAACCTAGAAAGGGCTCACTCTGGGTCCCTTCTCTCCATCCCACAACTGAATGGGGAAAAAATACTAAAGGACTGTCATTTAACGAATGTTCCATCTTGAAACACAAGAATCACAAACAGAACCCTTAGAAACAGGTCAAGGTTAGGTGTTACGAGAGGTTGTCTATAGATCCCACACTATTCTACTTCTTGATTTATCAGAATAAACATTAATTTTGGATTAAAAAAAATCACGCTGAGTAAAGCTCATCTTTATTTGTGATATCGTACTTGACCAAAATTTCCATCTTCAACATGGGGGAAAGCCACATGAATCTTTATATTACCAACTGGTCACACAGGTAGAAAAGGAGCAAGTCAAATGACATTCCCTGCTGAACGTCAGGAATGGCCATTTCAGTGAAGACAAGCTCTAGCTTGTCCCCAGGACAGACTTTGTGGGGTGAAAGTAAAAGATAGAAATACTGCATAGGAACTCACTTGGTCATCTTCCTCTTCAATGTCATCTCGAATACCCCTGGAAAAACAAGCGGAGAAACAAACTTCCCTGCAAATGTTCCACATACCCAGCTCCATACTTATAGCACATTAGTGTTGAATT